>NC_061113.1:38641027-38987328 GCF_002878395.1 Capsicum annuum | reverse complement strand
AACTAAGTATTAAGATGTGAATGTGATATAAGTAGCCTATGAAGAAATCGAAAAAGATGATGTGTTTAGTGAGACAAGCAAGTATCAAAAAGAGTGTATGTATGTGTCGATGATTGTAGAGACTTAGGAAAGATAAGAAATATATTCTAAGAAATAGCACTGGTATTAGCATCGGTAGTGAATTCATGCTTTCAGGAGCAGTTCTTCGGGATGAGTTAAGTTATCACTTATGTGTATCGTTGTGCCCCAGACTATAGAGTAAATTTATTTCCATTCAGTTCAGAGTTTAGTCAAGTGTTCACAAGTGTATGGCGATGACAAAATGGTAAGAGGAGGGGATAAAGTTAGACCTGCATGAATTGTTTTCTCATCTTTTCTTCTAATCTTGTTATTGGAAATTCCGAGCATGTCATTATTCGGAAGTGGAATATCCTAGTGGTTGTGAATATAACTTAGTTCTTTCATTATGTATCATGCATATAATTTACTTCATAGGTGCCCTATACGCCGCTTAGATACTGTTGTAAAGTAATTGTGAAGGGACGTGGTGTCCCAAAGGGGAGATACCCCATACAGTTGCATATTCAGATTTTTATCATAAGTATTACATCAGTTGTCATTACATATTCAAGTACATGTTCATACATTTGTTTAACTGTGTTCTCATGCATCAGACACACATGCATATTGTGAGAAATTCGAGTGATTAAGAAATCCAGTTGTGTGACTCAGAAAGCAGTACAGTGAAACGGTTATCCATTAGATCCGTATGTTCTGTGGTAGTAGAAAGAGCTCAATTGGTCAGTGTATTCGGTTATGTGTTCATGTATGAAGTATGCATTGGTAGTAGTGAAAGAGTCAGTTTGACAGTCATGTATTCATGAAAGTATCTCATTTACATACTTCTGTATTACATATGCATCCTTACCATAAGAATCCAACTTAATTATTTGTTGATTCAGTGTGTATTCCACGCATCAGGCATACATGTTCGGTGTAAGCACCCAGTTTATCAGTAGTTCCAGTCGTATAGATAAGTTTCAGATCTTCATGTTCCTTAAGTAAGTTCAGTCGATTAGTACTCTTATCCTATCAAGCGACATTCAAGGACGAATGTTTCCAAGGGGGAGATAATGTAATACCCCGAAAATTTTTTTTCATTAAAATTTTGTGCGTAAACGTGTCGGGATCCTATCTTGGAGAATGATTTATAATTTTTATGTGTGTCATTTTTTGGATTTCGACCCATCATTCGTAGAGCATCGAATAAGCTTTCCAACGATATGTGGATCACCCAAAAAGGACACTCGAGCAATGAGTTACGACCATTCTGATCAAACTACGACCATTCCGATCGAACTGTGAACAGTAAAACGTGCAAGAAAAAAAGGTACTGAGGCCAGGCGTATTTTTTCTCCAACTTTAAACGATCATAACTCCTTGTATATAATAAACTGTGTGAGCTTCTATATATCAATGGAAAACCCTCAGAGTCTTCTTTTCTATGAGATAGGTTTTATCCAATTTGGACATCGGAGTAAAGAGTTATGGCCAATTTACTTCAGCCTATAAGATAGATCACTGAAGGGAAGATTTGACATTAATTGATTTTTAAAGGTATTTTGGTCATTTTCCATTATTGTAACCCTCTATATATGCCCCCTTTGAGATGAGAATTGTCATTCATTTGTTCTCATTTCTCTTATATCTCTCTCTCAAAATATATGCATATATATATATAGAAGAAGAGGAGTCAGGGTTAGGGTTCCAATTGGGGGTAAATCGATTTAAGGGTTTGCTTCCGTTAATCTCTTCGGGTACGAAATCTAAGGTATGCAAGTGTTTATCGTAGTATTTGTGTGATGGCTGGTGATTATGTTGTTGAAGTTGATAATATCCAAGAAGGGATCTTTGTATGTTTGTGGAAACTATGGTGGTGTGTGATATATAAATATATAAAATGGGTGATTGAATACTTGTAATCTTGATGAATCCACCTATGCCTAAGAAGTGCATGCAAGGTGTCTGTGAAAATACCTAAGAGACTAGAGATTTTGTTTTTATAACATAATAGGTCCAAAATAAATTGGTTATGAATATATGATGATTTAAATTGTTAACCCTTGATTTATACTATTATTCCATTATTTCCTTGTTATGACTTGATAATTCTTATTGGGAATTATATTTCCCTACTATTGATTGATATGTCAAATATTTTCTAAATGTGAGTTGGATCGTGAATAGAGAAATGTGGATGTTGAAGTTGAAGGATGATGGTGTTGTGGTGCATGAAATTGAGCATTAAACCTATGCCCTAAATGGTGCATGTAAGGTGATTGCTAAAATGCCTATGTGAAGAAGAATTAGGTATTTGACATGTTTGTTATCCAAATTATGATTTCATGCCATATCCAAATGCTTAACTTATGTCTACCATATGTTTGACAAAATATTTAAGAGAATAGGAAATTATGCATTGTGGTTCATTAGGTCTTAAAAGATAAATTCATGCTTTGTTCCTACGGATAGTTGATTTTCTTGAATTTGTGGGGCGTTGTGGGTGTATCATGGAATTCCATGATGAATTATAGAGGTAACTATGATGTTTGTGGGTAGTATTTGCTGTGGACCCAATGCATACTCCCCACGTGTTTGATTGGATGCTTATATTAAGAAATGAGGCCATTTGATTTGCTAAGTGTGAAGTCCTCAATTATGTGTTGCGTATGATGGCCTATGGGCATGTTGTGTATGAGTTATCTATCGTGTGTTACTTTATGCTATTGTGTGTTGGGGGTATGTATACCTGAAATAGTCTGCGGGTCTAGAGCCAAGTCAGTTTCACGGTAATCTCAATCGAGCGATGAATAATGAACTCTCGGTTAGTCTTAAAACTTGGGGAAAACTTAGTAATCTCGAAAATCATTCTTTATCGAATACTCAGGCCATGAAGCTCTGAAATCTTATATATCAATTCACTCCATTACAGACCTCTGTACATTTTGTGAGATACTAAGCTTATCTTAAAAGTAAGTGGCATTTAGAAATACTCCGTCAGAGAACGGAATCAAGCGAACTCTGTAATATTGATAAAGTATCATAATGTGAGAATGTATTCAGTTCAGTTGAGTACAGTTGATAATGTTTTTGATTCCTGGTAGCAATCCTTATGCTACAGAACTACGTCGCTAGCGTAGGTTGAGACATATATCCTACGAGTAGAGGGTTAGATGAGGTGGTTGTCCTGCGAGTAGAGGGTCCCACTATTCTCGTTTGAAGTCCTGATAGTAGAGGGTCCTATGCAGTTGTCTTTACTGGTGGCACGGTATTGACACTCTTCCATCTGGGGTATAAGTTGGATCCAACTTGTGGTAAGTGGGGCATGTCGGTTAAATGATCACTCCCACAGTTTCAGTAACAGTCTCAAAAAAGTACTCAGTTAATTTGTAGAAGTTGAGGCTGTCAGATACAGGCCTCCCAGTATTGCTATCATTATCATTGAGTAGACAGACTTTCTACGAGATGTGGGTTCCTCTCGAACTTATTTACCCATTATCATTATCATTGAGTAGAGAGACTTCCTGTGAGATGAGGGTTGCTCTCGAACTTATTTACCTATTATCATTATCACTGAGTATAGAGACTTCCTGCTAAATGAGGGTTGATCTCAAATTCAGTTGTTCAGTGTTCCAGAGTTGGTGAATTTGAATATCAAATATCAGTAATATCAGTTATTCGATTTCCCAGTATGGATAAGTACAAATGTCAGTTCTAGTAGCTTCAGATACTCAGTATCTTGTTGTCAGCATTAGTATTTTCGGGTGTCAGTGTTCAAAATGTAACATTCGGTGTCATGAAAATTTCAGTTGTACTTTATGCATCCATGTGTGTATTGTTGATCAGACATGTTTCAAAATTGGTAACTGTAGAGTTTCTATATATGTTTATTCCAGCAAATACATATTATTCAGATTGTTATGTTTATGCATAAACCTTATATTTCACCTTACCCAATCCTTGCATACTCAGTGCATTCTTTGTACTGTCGCATTCACACTATGGTGTTTTCCCCATCATAGGTTCAGAAGAGCGAGATTCAGAGTATATTTAGCTGTCAGATCTTATAGCAGTGGGTGCAGCAGTGAGTCCTCATCATCCGAGGATATTCTATTTCAGTGTTTTGATGATTTTAGTAGACGGAGTTAGTTGGGGAATTGTCCCTTCAGCTCCACAGTTCAGATAGTGTAGAGGCTTTTCAGACAGATGTATTAGTGTGTGGTTTAAGGTATTGTATATTTCTAGATATTTGAACCTTATGGACAGATTTAGTCAGTTTCTGTATATATCGCATTATATTATGCAGTGAACAGATACGGATATTAGTGAAGGGTTAGCTTGTGGTCCCTCGGGGTAACGAGCACCGTGTGGCATTCTGGTTCATGGAAATCGGGGAGTTACAAACTTGGTCTCAGAGCCTAAGGTTCAATAGTGTCCTAGGGAGTCTGAAAAGCCGCATCTAGTAGAGCCTTGTACAAGAGTGTGTTCGCCACATTCATGTACGGGAGGCTATGGGATATTTAGAAGAGTTTTCGTTCTTTCATGATCAAGACTGTGCTATAGCAAGATTTCCCAAGAGAGTTATGTAGACTCTTGTAATGATCTACTTGTGTTAGATTTACCTTACTCTTAAGATAATAGAAGTAGTGAAGCCAAAGTCTTTCAGATAGAACTTTCTCTGACGGTCCCCGCAGATAGTTTCGGGACAGTGTTCTCTAAAGTGAGCAGAGCATGCCTTATGAGGTTAGTTGTGTATATGGTGAATGGATAGGCTTGAAATTATATATGTAAGAATCTAAGTGTGGAAGTTGGGAATTATATGTGTTGGTTGATAGAGATATAGCTGCGATTCTCAGGGTGTGGAGAAGTATAAGTTTAAGAGATGTGATATTTGAAGGCTAGAATTAGAATAGTATGTTTATTAAAGTTTGTGGATATTCATGTTATGTTTTAGAAGCTAAGCTTGAATCTTTGAAGAATGTAAGTTTGTGGACTCCAAACTAAGTATTAAGATGTGAATGTGGTATTAGTAGCCTATGAAAAAATCAAAGCAGATGATGTGTTTAGTGAGACAAGCAAGTATCGAAAAGAGTGTATGTATGTGTTGATGATTGTAGAGACTAAGGAAAGATAAGAATTATATTCTAAGAAATAGCACTGGTATTAGCATCAGCAGTGAATTCATGCTTTCAGGAGCAGTTCTCAGGGATGAGTTAAGTTATCACTTATGTGTATCATTGTGCCCCAGACTCTAGAGTAAATTGATTTCCATTCAGTTCGGAGTTTAGTCAAGTGTTCACAAGTGTAGGGTGATGACTAAATGGTAAGAGGAGGTGATATAGGAAGTGATAAAGTTAGACCTGCATGAATTGTTTTCTTAACTTTTCTTCTAATCCTGTTATTGGAAATTTCGAGCATGTCATTATTCTGAAATGGAATATCCTATTGGTTGTGAATATAACTCAGTTCTTGCATTATGTATCATGCATATAATTTACTTTATAGGTGCCCTGTACGCTACTTCGATACTGTTGTAAAGTAATTGTGAAGGAACGTGGTGTCCCAAGGGGGAGATACCCCATACAGTTGCATATTCAGATTTTTATCATAAGTATTACATCAGTTGTCATTACATATTCAATTACATGTTCATACATCTATTTAACTGTGTTCTCATGCATCAGACACGCATGCATATTGTGAGAAATTCGAGTGATTAAGAAATCCAGTTGTGTGACTCAGAAAGCAGTACAGTGAAATGGTTATGCATTAGATCCGTATGTTCCGTGGTAGTAGAAAGAGCTCAGTTGGTCATTGTATTCGGTTATGTGTTCATGTATGAAGTATGCAGTGGTAGTAGTAAAAAACTCAGTTTGACAGTCATATATTCATGAAAGTATCTCATTTACATACTTCTGTATTAGATATGCATACTTACCATAAGAATCCAACTTAATTATTCTTTGATTCAGTGTGTATTCCACGCATCAGGCATACATATTTTGTGTAAGCACCCAGTTTATTAGTAGTTCCGGTCGTATAGATAAGTTTTAGATGTTCACGTTCCTTAAGTAAGTTCAGTCGATTAGTACTCTTATCCTATCAAGCAACATTAGAGTACGAATGTTTCCAAAGGGGAGATGATGTAATACCCCGAAAAAAATTTTTATTAAAATTTTGTGCGTAAACGTGTCAGGATCCTATCTTGGAGAATGATTTATAATTTTCTGTGTGTCATTTCTTGGATTTTGACCCATTATTTTGTAGAGCATCGAATAAGCTTTCCAACAATATGTGGATCACCCAAAAGGGACACTCGAGCGATGAGTTACGACTATTCTGATCAAACTACGACCATTCCGATCGAACTGTGAACAGTAAAATGTGCAGGAAAAAAAGTACTGAGGTCAGACATATTTTTGCTCCAAATTTAAACGATCATAACTCCTTATACATAATAAACTGTGTGAGCTGCTATATATCAACGGAAAGTCCTGAGAGTCTTCTTTTCTATGAAATTGGTTTCATCCAATTTGGACATCGGAGTAAAAAGTTATGGCCAATTTACTTCAGCTTATCGGATAGATCACTGAAGGGCAGGTCTGACATTAATTGATTTTTAAAGGTATTTTGGTCGTTTTCCATTATTGTAACCCTCTATATATACCACCTTTGAGCTGAGAATTGTCATTTATTTTCTCTCATTTCTCTTATACGTCTCTCTCAAAATATATGCATATATATATATATATATAGAGAGAGAGAGAGAGAGAAGAAGATGAGTTAGGGTTAGGGTTCCAATTGGGGGAAAATCGATTCAAGTATTCGCTTCGCGAATTGCTTCCGTCAATCTCTTCGGCTATGAAATCTAAGGTATGCAAGTGTTTGTCATAGTATTCGTGTGATGGTTGGTGATTATGTTGTTGGAGTTGATGATATCCAAGAATGGATCTTTCTATGCTTGTGGAAACTATGGTGGTGTGTGATGTATAAATATATGAAATGGGTGATTGAATACTTGTAATCTTGATGAATCCACCTATGCCTAAGAAGAGCATGTAAGGTGTCTGTGAAAATACCTAAGAGACTAGAGATTTTATTTTATAACATAATAGGTCCAAATTAATTGATTATGAATATATGATGATTTAAATTGTTAAGCCTTGATTTATACTATTATTCCATTATTTCCTTGTTATGACTTGATAATTATTATTGGGAATTATATATCCCTACTATTGATTGATATGTCAAATATTTTCTAAATGTGAGTTGGATTGTGAATTGAGAAATGTGGATGTTGAAGTTGAAGGATGATGGTGTTGTGGTGCCTGAAATTGAGCATTAATCCTATGCCCTAAATGGTGCATGTAAGGTGATTGCTAAAATGCCTATGTGAAGAAGAATTAGGTATTTGACATGTTTGTTATCCAAATTATGATTTCATGCCATATCCATATGCTTAACTTATGTCTACCATATGTTTGACAAAATATTTAAGAGAATAGGAAATTATGCATTGTGGTTCATTAGGTCTTAAAAGATAAATTTATGCTTTGTTCCTATGAATAGTTGATTTCCTTGAATTTGTGGTGCGTTGTGGGTCTATGATGGAATGCCATGATGAATTGTTGAGGTAACTATGATGTTTGTGCGTAGTATTTGCTGTGGACCCAATGCATGCTCCCCACGTGTTTTATTGGATCCTTATATGAAGAATGAGGCCATTTGATTTGCTTAGTGTGAAGTCCTCAGTTATGTGTTGCGTATGATGGCCTATGGGAATGTTGTGTATGAGTTATCTGTCTTGTGTTACTTTATGCTATTGTGTGCTGGGGGTACGTATGCCCGAAATTATCTGCTGGTCTAGAGCTGAGTCAGTTTCATGGTAATCTCAATCGAGCGATGAACTCCCAGTTAGTTTCAAAACTTGGGGAAAACTCAGTAATCTCTGAAATCATTCTTTATTGAATACTCGAGTTATGAAGCTCTGAAATCTTACATATCAATTCACTCCATTACAGACCTCTGTACATTTTCTGAGATAGTAAGCTTATCTTAAAAGTAAGTGGCATTTAGAAATACTCCGTCAGAGAACGGAATCAAGTGAACTCTGTCATATTGATAAAGTATCATAATGTGAGAACGTATTCAGTTTAGTTGAGTACAGTTGAGAATTGATCAAGTGTCTTTCAGTTGAGAGTAGGATTCAGCACCGAGCTAGCTAAGGATGGGAACATTCCTGCGAGTAGAGGGTTTTATTCCTGGTAGAAATCCTTATGCTCCAGAACTACGTCTCTAGCGTAGGTTGAGACATATATCCTGCAAGTAGAGGGTTAGATGAGGTGGTTGTCCTGCGAGTAGAGGGTCCCAACAATCTCGTTTGAGGTCCTAATAGTAGAGAGTCCTATGCAGTTGTCTTTACTGGTGGCGCGGTATTGACACTCTTCCATCTGGGGTACAAGTTGGATCCCACTTGTGGTAAGTGGGGCATGTTGGTTAAATGATCACTCCCACAGTTTCAGTAACAGTCTCAAAAAAGTACTCAGTTAATGTGCAGAAGTTGAGGCTGTCAGATACAGGCCTTCCAGTATTGCTATCATTATCATTGAGTAGAGAGACTTCCTGCGAGATGAGGGTTGCTCTCGAACTTATTTACCCATTATCATTATCATTGAGTAGAGAGACTTCTTGCGAGATGAGGGTTGCTCTCGAACTTATTTACCCATTATCATTATCATTGAATATATAGACTTCCTGCTAGATGAGGGTTGATCTCAGATTCAGTTATTCAGTGTTCCAGAGTTGGTGAATTTGAATTTCAAATATCAGTAATATCAGTTATTCGATTTCCCAGTATGTATAAGTACAGATGTCATCTCTAGTAGCTTCAGATACTCAGTATCTTATTGTCAGCATTATTATTTGCGGATGTCAGTGTTCAAAATGTAACATTCGATGTCATGATGATTTCAGTTATACTTTATGCATCCATATGTGTATTGCTGATCACACATGTTTCAAAATTGGTAATTGCAGAGTTTCTATATATGTTTATTCCAGCGAATACATATTATTCAGATTGTTATGTTTATGCATAAACCTTATATTTCACCTTACCCTATCCTTGCATACTCGGTACATATTTTGTACTGACGCATTCGCGCTATGGTGTTTTCTCCACCATAGGTTCAGAAGAGCGAGATTCAGAGTATATTTAGCTGTCAGATCTTATATCAGTGGGTACAACAGTGAGTCCTCATCATCCGAGGATATTCTATTTCAGTATTTTGATGATTTTTGTAGATGGAGTTAGCTGGGGAATTATCCCTTAAACTCCACAGTTCATACAGTGTAGAGGCTTTCTAGACAGATGTATTAGTTTGTGGTTTAAGGTATTGTATATTTCTAGATATTTGAACCTTATGGCCAGATTTAGCCAGTTTCTGCATTTATCGTATTATATTATGCAGTGAACGGATACGGATATCAGTGAAGAGTTAGCTTGTGGTCCCTCGAGGTCACGAGCTCCGTATGGCATTTTGGTTCATGGGAATCGGGGCATTACACCTTTTAATTAAGTTGTTTCCTTAGGTCCATTGCATTTAATACCTCATTCGGTTAGTGACACTTTGAAGGATTTTTTCCGACAAGCCTCTCTCATTTTTCTGTCAACTCACCATCACTTTATGGAGCCCGTGAGGGTTTTCACTAGTAAGACTCTTATTTTTATTTCTCTCAACTTACCATCACCTTACAATGCCTGTGAGGGTTTTCACCAATATGAATCTCATTTCATTCTCTCTCGAATTACCATCGCCTTATGATGCCCATAAATATTTTCACGTATAAGACTCTCATTTTTATTTCTCTCCTAATTCCTTATGAAGAGAAAGACAAGTAGTTCCCAAATGCATCAAATATCCCTTGAATGCTTAGCCTTAACATCCCCAAAGATTGATCTAAAGGTCTTAACATCCCCAAAGATTGATCTAAAGGTCTTTCTTTGATTATACTTGGATTTTGGATAAGGTTAGAAAAAAAAGGATGGCATGAGGCCTAAACAACATTTGAAGTAGGGTGGGACTTATTGTAACGCCCCAAAAGTTCCTAACTAAAAATTTTTCCTAAAAGTATCAAGCATGGGCTTCTAGAGTGAATTATACTCAAATCCCTATGGAATTCTGTAAATTTTAACTTTTCATTACGTAGATAACTAAATAAGCTCTCCGTCGATATAAGATTCGTCCAAAACGGACACTCGGTGATAAAGTTATGGCTATTTTATGTGCCAGTAATAAAACATCGTCATTCAGGTAGTTAGCGCATCGAGGAGAGGGTTTAATTAGTAATTGTCAAATTCTAGTGGGACCTCGTGATAGTGGTGCATCGCAGAGGATCCAATTTCGTATTCTTTAATTTCCAGTGAGACTCCGCGATCGTGGTGCGTTGCGAAGTGAGGCAATTTCCCAATTGTCAATTTCCAGTGAGCCACTGTGATTTTTACTCCGTCTCATTAAGGGTATTTTGGGTAATTACCACCCCCTTATCATCTTAAACACGATATTATATTCCCAAGTGACCACATTACTCATGTTTTCCCCAAAAGTTCACAAGAACTCACCCCAGGGTTTCAAATTAAAAACCCAAATATCTCAAGATTCAACCGTGGGATTTCAAAACAAATTGAAGATTTGGAATCCCCAAGTCGTGTGCATCAAGAAGCACCCTTTAAAATCTTAAATAGAGGTAAACGAGGTTTTCCTAAAATCTCATGGCATAGAAATCATGATTTTAAGAAAGGGGTTTTCAGATTTAGGAATACATTCATGTTTTAGAAATCTTGATAGTATTGTTTTGGTCTTTTGACCTTACCCACATTGTTGTGAATTGATATATGTATATATGTACATGTTTTAAGTTAATATTTGAATTGAGAGCATGACTCACATGAAATCCCTCTCTTGATGTGATTGTTCCCATGTTTCACATGATGTGGATTATTTTGAAATGCATCTTAAAATGCATGATTCAGAACAGGATAAAATTGGGCATAAAGAGATTTTAGGTGGTTCCCTGAAGAAGGCATGAGTTCAGACAACTCGTTGGCCAAAATAGTAATTTACCGATCTGGGTTATTATGTCCCCTAGAGGGATTTTACGTTGGCCTAGTGTCGTGCGGCATATTAGAATAGAAACTCCAACCCTTGGAACATACTTGGGTTGGGGGCTTCCCCGCCGAGTCAATGGCAGATTTCATACAGCCCGTGGGATTTTAGAATTGTAGGGGTGTACCACCTAGCTCAAAATTAATATGAAGAACAGAAACTGCATTGTCAAGAACAATTTATGATTTTTAGAAAGGTGCCCATGTGTTTCGAAAATTACTTTATGTATGATGTTTGATAAATTGCTCTCCATTATTTTATTTATATAAAAGCTTTATTTTGGAATGCTTTGCATACCAGTACATCTTTATTGACCCCCCTTTCCCTCTAGGTTCTGAGGCTCAGTCTAGGGATCCAGAAAAGCAGTAGCACTTATCAGACAAAGTTGCAATGTCCAGTTGGTGAGCCCTCTATACTCTGGAAGGCTTATTCAGATTATGTTATTTATGTCCATTTTGGTCTATTGGGGGGCCTTGTAATAGTTTTAGACAGTTTTCAGATTTCCTCGTAGTAGAGATTTCATAGAATGAGTCGGATGTTATTAGATGTATTTGGTTTTTTTCAATTTTCCATACTTATGTTAAAATTCAGAATTGACCATGTTTTCATAGTAGATTATGATTCTGCATTTTCCTTGTTTATATGAATGTTGTGCATGATTACCAAATAGAGGAGGGCATTTCGGGCCTTCATGGTTTGGGATATCCATCATGGCCAGGCCCTAGTTCGGGTCATGACAAACTTGGTATCAAAGTCAAGTTCATGGTCCCAGGGTGTCTACGAAATCACGTTAGGTAAAGTCTTGTTTATGGGTGTGTAGCGCGCCACACTTATAACTAAGAGGCTACTAGGCGTTTAGGAATATTTCTCTTCTTTGTGATTTAGTTCGTGCCTCAGAGTCTGAATCAGAAATTGTCCCTTAATCAGTGATCTGTTGTATTTCAGAAAATATTTATGCCTCCTTGTTATTCTAACAACCAGGATACTTACGATGATGAAGTCCACCCCACCCATGGGATGCGGACCCATAATAGAGCACACACTTCAGAACCTATATCTACTCCGGGGGTACCTCCAGTCCCGACCAGCCCTCTTTGAGTTCTGAGGACAAATGTTAACCATCCTCAGTCTTCTTAAAGGGATATATCTAATACAGAATTCAGACAATCCATTCACATACTTGCCCAGTTAGCAACTACATAGAATCCAAGGTCGGAGGATACTGGGTCTACATCTGTTACTTCGGAGGCTACTAGGTAGGCCAGTTTATGAGGATGAACCTTCCCAAATTTTTGGGTACTAAGGTAGAAGAGGATCCGTAGGAGTTTGTAGACGAAATAGAGAAAATCTTCAGAGTTATGCATGAGGATCAGGTGGAAGGGGTTGAGTTAGCATCATACTAGCTGAAGGATATATCAAACCAATGGTACAATGAGTGGGAGAATGCAAAAGGAGAGAGTGTTGAGCCCACAGTTTGGGACGAGTTCGTGGAAGCTTTCCTTGATTGATTCTTTCCTCTAGAGCTGAGGGAGGCCAAGGCAGAAGAGTTCATGAATCTTAAGCAGGGGAAGATTAGTGTTCAAGAGTATACTTTAAAGTTTAATTAGTTGGCCCATTATGTTTTTGAGATGATGAGTAGTATGAGGGCCTGAATGAGGAAGCTTGCTTCCGACCTTTCGGAGGATCTAGTGCTTAAGTGTCAAGGAGCGATGCTGAATAGGGAATTGGACTTTGCTAGGCTGACAGTCCATATGCAGCAGGTTGAGGAGAAGAAGAAGAAGATAGCCGAGTCCAAAGAGAAGGACAGGTAGGCGAAGAGAGCCAGATCAGCGAATCAGAACCCCAGCCAGCAGCAGCGTGGTAATTGGGGTAACAAATGACAAAATAAGAAGTTTTGGGGCAAGGTACAGTCTGTAGATAGTGCCCCAGTGCCCAGACCTCCAGTTGATAGATGATCTTAGAGTTTTCAGACTAATCAAGGACCCTAAACTCAGGATACTCAGTCGCAGGGTAGTGTGTCTCAGAAGTACCATCCTTATCCACGGTAGGAGACTTGTGGTAGGAATAATCCAAGAAGGTTCCATCTCGGCGCATTTGTGTGTTATTCTTGTGGTCAGATGGGTTATTTTCAGAGGGATTGCCCTTTGGCTAAAAAGGGTGTTGGGGGTGCCAAGTCTCAGGCAAACTCTTATGCACCACCACAGCCTCAAAAGGGCGTCACTTCAGTTGCCGAGAGCGGTCGCAACCGACTGTATGCTTTAACAAATTGCTAGGAGGCAGAAGCCTCACTAGACGTAGTCACTGGTACATTACAAATCTTTTCTTGTGATGTATATGTGTTGCTTGATCCCAGGTCTACTTTATCTTATGTGAACCCATTTGTAGCTGTTGGTTTTGGGTTTGAGCCCGATGTGATTCCTGAACCTTTCTTTGTTTCCACCCCAGTGGGTGATTCTGTTGTGGCTAGAAGGGTGTATAGGGGTAGTGTTGTGTCCATTTGTATTTGGGATACCGTAGCCAACCTCATAGAGCTTGATATGGTTGATTTTGATGTCATCTTAGGAATGGACTGGCTCCATTCATATTATGCTACTCTAAATTGTAGAACCCAAAGAGTCACTTTCTCCTTTCCGAACTAACCAATTATAGAGTGGGAAGGTCATTCTTTAACACCTAGAGGGCACTTTATATCTTACCTCAGAGCTCGTAAACTGATTTCTAAGGGTTTCTTGTATCATCTTATTCGGGTTAAAGATTCTAATGCCAAAAGTCTTCCCCTTCAGTCTGTCCCTGTAGTAAATAGATTTCCAGAAGTTTTTCCAAATGATCTCCCAGGAATCATACCTGATAGTGAGATAGAATTTGGCATTGATGTGTTGCTAGATACCTACCCCATTTCTATTCCTCCATATAGAATGGCTCCTGCAAAGATAAAAGAGTTGAAAGAACAGCTAGTAGATCTCCTAGATAAAGGTTTTATCAGACCTAGTGTTTTTCCCTGGGGTGCACCTGTACTCTTCGTGCGAAAGAAAGATGGTTTCCTGCGTATTTACATAGATTACCGCCAGTTGAATAAGGTCACAATGAAAAATAATTATCCTCTTCCTAGAATTGATGACCTTTTTTATCAACTTCAGGGTGCTAAGTGTTTTTCTAAAATAGACTTTCGTTCGGGGTATCATCAGTTGAAGGTTAGGGAGTCATACATTCCTAAAACAGCTTTACGAACCAGATATGGTCATTACAAATTCTTGGTCATGTCTTCGGGTTGACTAATGATCCTGCAGCTTTCATGGACCTAATAAACAGGGTTTTCCATCAGTTCCTCGACCTATTTGTCATAGTTTTTGTCAATGACATCTTGATTTATTTCAAAAGTAAGGAGGACCATGCTAATCACCTCCGAATAATTCTTTAGACTCTCAAAGATCATAAGTTGTATGCGAAATTCTCCAAGTGTGAATTTTGGCTGAATGCTATTGCTTTCTTGGGGAAAATTTGTCTAGTGAAGGGATTAAGGTTGATCTCCAAAAGATTGAGGCAGTGAGGAAATGGCCCAGACCCACGACTCCGACCGACATTCGAAGCTTCTTGGGTTTGACAGGGTATTACAGAAGGTTCATATAGAGTTTCTCCTCTATAGTTGCACCACTTTCTAAGTTGACTCAAAAAAAGGTGAAGTTTTTATGGTCTGACTCTTGTGAGAATAGGTTTGAGAAGTTGAAAGACAAGTTGACTACGACTCTTATTTTCACTCTTCAGAGAGGTACAGAGGGTTTTGTTGTGTACTGTGATGCGTCCTGTGTGGGACTTGGGTGTGTACTTATACAGCACGGTAAGGCGGTGGCTTATGCATCTAGGCAGTTAAAGGTGCATGACTGGAATTACCCTACTCATGACTTGGAATTAGCAACTATGGTATTTGAGCTTAGAATTTGGAGACATTATCTTTATGGGGTGCATATTGACATTTTCACTGACCATAAGAGTTTGCAGTATGTTTTCTGGCAGAAAGAACTAAACCTCAAGCAGAGGCGTTGGATGTAGCTTTTGAAAGACTATGACATGAGCCTTCACTATCATCCAGGTAAGGCAAATGTTGTAGCCGACGCCCTCAGTAGATTGTCTATGGGCAGTCTTTCTTATGTTGAGGAAGGGAAGAGAGAAATAGTGAAGGATATTCACCGACTTGCAAATCTTGGAGTGCGACTCTTAGATTCTGAAGATGGAGGGGTAGTTGTGTTTGAGATAGCTAAATCATCCCTTTGTGCAGAAGTTAAAGAAAAGTAGGCCGGAGATCCCATCTTGATGCAAATTAAGAATGATGTGGGTCAGCAGAAGGTTATGTCCTTCAAAATTAGTGGTGATGGTATTTTTAGGTATCAGGGTAGATTATGTGTACCAGATATTGATGGTTTATGGAAGATAATCCTTGATGAAGCCCACACTTTGAGGTATGTTGTTCACCCAGGCTCTACTAAGATGTACCATGATCTGAAATCCATATATTGGTGGAATAATATGAAGCGTGATGTGGCTAACTTTGTTTCCAAGTATTTGAATTGCCAACAAGTTAAAGTAGAACATATGAGGCCAGGCGGTACTTCTCAAGATATAGCTTTGCCTTTATGGAAATGGGAGATGATTAATATGGACTTCATTTTAGGACTTCTAAAGTCCCGAAACCAGTATGATTCTATTTGAGTAATTTTAGATAGGCTGATTAAGTCAGTGCACTTTCTTCCTGTCAGTACTAGCTATTCGAGAGATGATTATGCCAAGCTGTTCATAGCAGAAATAGTTCGTTTGCATAGGACACCTGTGTCTATCATATCCGACCGAGGTATGCAGTTCTCTTCTCAGTTTTGGAGATCATTCCAGAGAGGTTTAGGTACCCAAGTGAGCCTTAGTACTGCTTTTTACCCCCAAATGGATGGGCAAGCAGAGCGCACCATTTAGAACCTTGAGGATATATTGAGGGCCTGCGTAATTGACTTTAAAGGAAGTTGGGTAGATCATTTTCCATTGATAGATTTTGCATATAATAACAGTTTGCATTCCAGTATTAAGATGGCACCATTTGAGGCATTATATGGGAGGAGATGTAGGTCTTTGATAGGATGGTATGAAGTAGGTGAGATGCAGATATTTGGGCCTGATCTTGTCCACCGGGAAATGAAAGATGTAAAAATTATTATAGAACAACTTAAGATAGCTCAGAGTCATCAGAAATCTTACACTGATATTAGGAGAAGAGCTCTAGAATTTGAAGTTGGGGATTAGGTGTTTCTCAAGGTTTCTCCCATGAAGAGAGTCATGTAATTCGGGAAGAGAGGTAATATAAGTCCTCGTTATATAGGACCCTATCAGATTATGAGAAGGGTAGGTGGTGTTGTATATGAGTTAGAATTTCCTGCCAGTTTGTGTTCTGTCTATCCAGTATTTCATTTATCTATGTTGAAGAAATGTATTGGAAATCATTCGTTAGTACTGCCTGTTGAAGAAATCAAAGTGATCGACTCCTTATCCTATGAAGAAGAGCCTGTAGAAATTTTGGATCACCAAATTAGACAATTTTGAAACAAAGAGATAGCCTTAGTTAAAGTGTTGTGGAGAAACCAGAAAATTAAAGAAGCAACTTGGGAATCCAAAGTTGACATGAGAGCTAGATACCCAAACCTTTTTTACCCAGTGGATGACGTAATAGAAGGTACAATCCTTGCCATATTCTTTCTATGCCTTAGTATGCTTGAAGTCATGCTTGTCTGTGTTCTGCGTCAATATTCGAGGACGAATGTTCCTAAGGGGGGATATTGTAATGCCCCGAAAGTTCCTAACTAAAAATTTTTCCCTAAAAGTATCAAGCAAGGGCTTCTAGAGTGAATTATACTTAACTCCTTGTTGAATTCTTTAAATTTTAACTTTTCATTATGTAAATGACTGAATAAGCTTTCCGTCAATATAAGATTTGTCCAAAACCGACACTCGATGATGAAGTTATGGCTATTTTATGTGCTAGTCGTAAAACATCATCATTTAGGTGGTTAGTGCATCGCGGAGAGGGTTTAATTAGTAATTCTAAAATTCTAGTGGGACCTCACGATAGTGGCGCATCGCGGAGGATCCCAATTTTGCATTCATCAATTTCCAGTGAGACTTCGCAATCGTGGCGCATCGCGGAGTGAGGCAATTTCCCAATTGTCAATTTCCAGTGATCCACCGCGATTGTGGTGTGTCGCAGTGGCCCATAAAATCAGGCACCCAGTTGTAATTTTTACTCCGTCTCATTAAGGGTATTTTGGGTAATCCCCCCCCTTATCAGCTTAAACATGGGATTATATCCCAAGTGACCACATTACTCATGTTTTCCCCAAAAGTTCACAAGAACTCACCCTAGGGTTTCAAATTAAAAACCCAAACATCTCAAGATTCAACCATGGGTTTTCAAAACAAATTGAAGATTTAGAATCCCCAAGTCGTGGGCATCAAGAAGCACCCTTTGAAATTCTAAATAGAGGTACGCGGGGGTTTTCTACAATCTCATGGGCATAGAAATCATAATTTTAAGAAAGGGGTTTTCAGATTTATGAATACATTCATGTTTTAGAAATCTTAACGGTATTGTTTTGGTCTTTTGACCTTCCCCACATTGATTTGAATTGATATATGTATATATGTACATGTTTTAAGTTAATATTCAAATTGAGAGCATGACTCACGTGAAATCCTTCTCTTGATACGATTGTTCCCATTTTTCACATGATATGGATTGTTTTGAAATGCATCTTAAAATGCATGATTCAGAACAGGATAAAATTGGGTATAAAGAGAGCTTAGGTGGTTCTCTGAAGAAGGCATGAGTTCAGACAACTCGTTGCCCAAAACCATGATTTGCCAATCCGGGGTATTATGTCCCCTAGAGGGATTTTACACTGGCCTAGTGCCGTGTGACGTATTAGAATAAAAACTCCAACCCTTGCGGCACACTTGGGTTAGGGGCTTCCCCGCCGAGTCAATGGCGGATTCCATACAACCCATGGGATTTTAGAATTGTAGGGGTGTACCACCTAGCTCAGAATTAATATGAAGAATAGAAACTGCATTGTAAAGAATGATTTATGATTTTCAGAAAGGTGCCCATGTGTTTCGAAAATTACTTTATGTATGATGTTTGACAAATTGCTCTCTATTATTTTATTTATATAAAAACTTTATTTTAGAATGCTTTGCATACTAGTACATCTGTATTGAACCTCCTGTTCCCTCCAGGTTCTGATGCTCAGTCTACGAGTCCAGAAAAGCAGTAGCACTTATCTAACAGAGTTGCAGTGTCCAGTTGGTGAGACTTCTCTACTCCGAAAGGCTTATTCAGATTATGTTATTTATGTCCATTTTGGTCTACTGGGGGCCTTGTCCCAGTTTTAGATAGTTGTCAGATTTCCTCGTTGTAGAGATTTCGCAGACTGAGTCGGATGTTATTAGATGTAGTTGGTTTTTTTAAATTTTCCATACTTATGTTGAAATTCAAAATTGACCATGTTTCCGTAGTAGATTATGATTCCACATTTTCCTTATTTCTATGAATTTTGTGCATGATTACCCAATAGAGAAGGGTGTTTCGGGCCTTCATGTTTCGGGATGTTTGTCATGTCTAGGCCCTAGTTCGGGTCATGGCACTTATAACTTTTGGAATCGACTCAAACAACAAAAATTAAATCATGCCCCAGTTTCTTTTGACTGGGTAATTCTAAATTATTTATCTGGTTGGACGGAGCCTATAGTAGGGTAGCCTACATATCTCACTCCCAAGAGAGGAAAATCATATCCACGTAGTTCTGATAGCTCACTCTTTTACTTCATTCTGATTTCTTTTCTTCTCTTTTTTTTCCAACTCTTTTTTTTCTCCTTGAAACTTTTTCTAGCTTTATTTTTTCTTAACACTCTTTTTTTTCTTTCTTTTTGACACATTTTTCTGACTCTATTCTTTTGCTCAACACTTTTCTTTTGAACTTTGTTGACTCTTATCTTGATACCAAAACATGAAATAAAATAGAACTAAAGCTCAAACGGAGTTCACAAAGGATGACACAATGTTTGGATAGCAGAATGAAATACCTCCATCATATCAATCCTTGAAAATGCAAGTACATATCATGCAATGTGAAAGTGAAAGATGGAGATCATTCATGACATTTTTACAAAACTAAATTTAACTAAATTTGTGCATCAGTACTCTTGCACTTTGTTCAACACACCACTCCACTTTTGTTGTACATTCCTTATGTTAAAGGACCCATGACTTCGTAGAGCTGATTTTCTTTCTGTTCCTTTTGACATAAGATTACACATTTACTATTTTTCCTAATTGAGATATGTCTTTCAATTGATGGCCAAGTTATTCTAATGATTCTCAAAGTAATTGCCTTAATTTTTTTAAAGAAGGCTTAAACTAGATCACCAAATGCTTCAACACTCTATCTATTTTCTCAGATGCTCTCTTTTCTAACTTTAATCCCCTGACTCAATGTTTCCTGATTAAACTGGATTTTAAGATCTGACTGAAAATTTTGCTAGCTTGTCATATCACTAGAATCAACATAAAATGTACTGTGTAAAGAAAACAAACAACAACACAAATTTAAAATACAAAGGGAAAGAGACACTACATTTAGTTGAAATAAAATATAGAAGGGTTTAAACATGAATGACAAAGAAAAAAAACAAGATAGATTCCGAACTACAAACCTGAGATAATTCGACAAACAGAAAGGAAAACAAAACAAACTACCAATAATCCTTTCTGGTAAGGAGAGAAGTGACTTCCCAATTGCTGAGCTTGACATCTTAGCCACTGTGTTGCATATCATCATGACTAGATCTTTCACCACTGTCAATGTTTTGCCCCACAATCAATTTATCTTGAATTACCTTTTTTATTTCTCTTTTTAAAAGCACAACAATTTTCAATACTGTAACCCTGAACATCAGAATGATATGCACATTGTACATGAGGATCAAAATTTCTTGAATGTGGGTCAGAAGTATACCCAAGAAAAGGAGTGATCATGCCTCATTGTAGTAATCTCTGGAATAGACTAGAATATGATTCTCCAATTAGGTTGAAACTATTCGTAGGATTCTGCCTCTTCCTATTGTTTGACTTGGATCAAACATCGGGCCTAGAAAGGCTTTAATATATTTGTGGATTTAGATGATGACTCTAATTAGTTGGTGTACGCCATTGTGAGTAAGAAGGGAGTTGAACATATGGTTGTGCATAGTATACTAGATATGGAGGTGGGGAGATGAGGTTTGATAGATTTTTAGGTTGATTATAGAGAGCTGAGGTATGAACCTGCGCTTGAGACTGAGGGTAATGATGATGCGGCCTTCTTGGATGTGCCCCTTTTCCAACTACAATAGCAGTTACATCTTCGTCATTTTTCTTCCCTCCAATTTTCCTTAATTGATTGCAATATTGTCCCAAATGTTTCATGAATTCCTTATATCCATCTCGCTCCTCAAATTTCGATAGCTCAAGGCTTGGAGGAAGGTTAACACTTTAAGACATGCCCTAGTTTATATATGAAACATCTTATTTACCCATCAGCCCTAGGGAACTTTTCATAGCATTTTTTGCACTCTTCATTTTTTCAACCATTTTCTGTAGCTCTTTTGGCATATTAGGCTTCTTGTTAATAAATTTTGGTCATCCAGTTCATTTGAAAATAGGCTCAAGAGTATAGTAATGATCATCTAGAGTATTGAACATGGGTTCACTAGTAGCATGGAGAAGCACAACCATTGCACGAACCAATGTGAAAGCCTCAGTAAAGGATTTAGCACCAAAATCACACACAACATGTGGTGTTGTGAATGTAGTAGGCTTATGTTGAGGAGCTAGAGAAAGAGTGGTGGAAGTATTGGGATGCAGTTGAGAAATAAATTTTGAGACATGTTGTGGTACATCAACAATAGTAGGAAACTGACTTTGCAATTTTGGTGGAATACTTGAGGTATTTGTAGGATCAATAGTGGAAAATGGAGGGGGAGACAACCCACTGACCCAAACTCGGTGCATATCCGTTATTTGTTGCCTTAGTCTCTTAATCTCTTTCTTTAAACTCTCATTTTCCTGACTTTTTGTTTGATTCATGATGTCACTCTCTATAACCTTGTTGGACATAATTAACCCTTCCTTGGATTTGGTGTGATGTGGAGGACAAGCTACAATGACACAATGCCATAAACCAACCACCTTAAACTAATTGAACAAGAGATAACAAATGTATTAGAGTTCAACAATTTCTCAAAACCTTTTTCTTTTTTTTTTCTTTGGAAAATATCACCGAACCCAAGAAGGGAACCTACGTATCTCACTTCCGAAAGATAAGAATCAGGTGTAACGCCTCGAGAGTATACCCTAGGCACCACACGGTGCTTACAGTCCTGAGGGAGCACAAGTGAACCCATGAGCTGGTACTTGTTGTGAGTAGTGAACAAAACTGATAACAAAAGATCATATGTGGAATTTAACTAAGGAATGCCATAAGGTTTTAAATCATAGTTCTGATAAAGTCTGTAAAACAAAACTGATAATACTGATAAAACATCTCACAATGAAAACTGAAAACTGAAGAATGACTAACTGTCTGTCCTAGTCTAAAGAGCCTCTACTGATTGACTATGGAGCTGATGGGATAAACCCTCAACTAACTCTGACTGAATGAAAAAATACTGAAGCTGATGAAATAACTAAGATAAATAAACCATGTCCTCGGAATATGAGGACTTACCACGACTACATTTGATAATCTAGTATGTCTATGTATGATCCAAGAATTGAGCATCCGAACCTCTGATATTAAACATCATAGCACAAGAAACGAGTATACGATCAGTACTTTGAATGTATAGGTATGCTAAATGAGGTAAGATGATATGCATGGTTTCATGTGCAAGAGTAATAACTGACTGAATGAATAGAATAAAGTACCGAATATAATGCATGAAATCTGTAAATATTGAGAATGTATGACCAAGCATAAAACATGTTTTGAATATAGTCTGTAAACTAAAATACTGAATACTGTCAAATGAATAACTTATATCTGTATGCTATAGTCAAGCAACTGAAACTAAATTACTGAGCTGATTACTGGACTAAGACTATAGGAGCTATTATCTAACCAACATGACCCAATAAGCAAATTAGGGTCCAACCTATGACCCCAGTTGAAAGGGTGTCAGTACCATGCCATGGGTACTAACACTGGTTGTGTGGATTCACTGATGTACTATCCTGAAGGACTAAAAGTGTCAAGCCTAAACTAATGGGTGACCCCTGGGAGGTAGTCAAGCCTGAACTGACAGGTGACTCCTCAAATCCTATGCTGGCTACATAGTTCTGGAGTACAAATACTGCTACTAACGACTTTGCCTAACTGACAGGAAAGCCACCATCCCTACACTCGCTCAGTACTAAATCCTACCCCCAACTGAACTGACTCGAAATACTAAACTGTTCTAAGTTTAAATGATTATGATAATTGAGTGAGCTGGTAATGCTCATAACATGTCTAAAACCATTCTGAAAATATTGAGACTAAGTAAACAGCTAAGTTTTCGGGTATTCATAACCCCTAAGACTCAATAGTAATAATAGCAAAATAGTACTAAAACTTTGGGGAGATAATATGAAAGCATTTATTCAAAATTCGTTCTTGTAGGCATTTCATCGAACACTTGATATTCATAGTGTAAGCTAAGTATGAGAATAATTTAAAACTTGTAGTAATAGCATGATTTCAATATTAACATCACTTAATCATGATTTAAATCAACGAATAAAATTATTCAAATGTGTGGGGTTTAATAACAATAATAATTTCTATTAAACATGGTATAGAATCAAAATTCATAGGGATTCATGGTTAAAATCACAATAACTTGTGAAAATCACAACTTTAAATTTAAAATTAGATTCTTGGACTCCATGGGTCAAAGAGACCCATGGGTAAACATCTAACATACCTTAGTCGGTGAAATTGAGAAATTTTTGATAAATTCTTAAAGCTTGATCTTGCATGTTGGATGAGTTAGGGTTTGTTCTTGAAAGATGGCTACTTTAATTTGAGAGAATTGTGAAATAATGAGCAAATAATGCTCTCTTGGGACTTAAATTCCTTGCTTGGACTGAATGGGGTGAAGGAAAAGGACTTAAATTCCATTTAAAATTAAAAAATCAAAACTAAACTGGAAATCCCGATTTTGACCTATGGCACAATGCGGTGCTATCGCGTTGCGCCACTGAAAACGGACAATCCTGATTTTACACCATGGCGCAACGCGGTACCATCGCGGTGCCTCACTGAAAAAGACAAACACAAAATTTTCCCTTGGCGTGATGCGGTGCCATCGCAGTGCCTCCCCAGAAAAGGACGAACGTGATTTTGGCCATCACTGCGACGCGGCCTAATTGCGATGAGCTACTGCCTCACACTAAAAGTGCCATAATTTCTCACCCGCATATCAGATTTAGGCAAAATTAGTATCATTGGAAAGATAATTTTATTTTATATAATTTAGTGGGTCTTGAGATGGAAAATTCTCAGTAGAACAAAAGATAAGATCATTTGAAGTTAACTATAGCAATATTCTTCTCAAACACTCAATCAGTAAGGAATATTTTGATTCATCTAATAGCTTGGAGTTATTTGAGGTCTTAATATACATCAAACTCACTCATAAAACTAGCAAAGAACTATAATGTACTTTGTATGATCTTGAAACATAGTGCTAACATTGGTTTGGATTTTTGGAGTATTACATCAGGTGTGCATAGTTCGTGAAGTCTTGTCAAAATGGCCAATCAAACTCTTTTTCTCCTTTTTTTTGAAACTTTGAGAAGAAAAGAAAATAATGAATTGTCAAAAGAATTGACGAAAATCTTTATGAATTTCTTAGCTTTAAATCCGATATAAAATGAAACCTATGATTACCAAGAAAATCTTTTTGAATTTTCAATTTTGAATTTCATATGAAAATGACACTTGAACCTATTAAAGACAATCTTTTTTGTAGTTTTGTTTTAATGATATGTATGAAACACCTACTCTAAATGAAGAGTGAAGAAAATCTTTTTGAATTTTTTAGATCTCTATACAAGATGAAATTTATGATTACCAAAGAAAAATCTTTTTAGATTTTCAATTCTGAATTTCATACGAAAATGAAAATTGAAACTATTAAAGGAAAATCTTTTTGTAGTTTTCTTTTAAAAATGTATATGATACCTACTCTAAATGAAGAGTGAAGAATTTTTTTTTTGATGTTTTAAATAAGATCATCGAATCCTAGAAGGGCTGCCTACGTATCTCACTTCCGAAAGAGGAGAATCATGTGTGCGTAGTTCATCCAGATTGGACAATTAAGGATTAAATAACAAACTGAACCCTAACATGACAGACATGACCAATGACAGACAATGAAAAACGTCAATAAAAGTTTTGGGGGGTTTTCAATTTGACACTTCGCATAAAACTGACACCAATAACTATGAAATATATTTTTTTTTTGGTATTTTCGTTATATAAAATGTAAAAAACTTCTACTATCTATTTTTGAATTTTTCTTTTATAGAAAGCTCCTATTGAATTTTTTTTTTTTGAAGTTTTCGAATTATGAATGCTTGCTAAAGAGAACAAAAGAAAAATCTTTTTGATGTTTTTTTATTTTTGGGAAATGAGTGTAAAAGGTAAAAAGTCTTTTTTGAATTTTTGGATTGTGAAAAATAAAAACCATAAAGAACTCTAAAAACTATGAAACTTTTTTTCTTCACTTTTTCTTTTTTTCCTCTTTTTTATTCAAACTCCCCTTCCTGTAATTCTAGCACATGCTTTCCCAAATCAGTCCGTTAAATGACCCTGTTATCCTCAAATATGTAACAATTTAGTACGTAAGGATGCTTCAGGGGTGAGTCACCTACAAAGGACCAAGTGGTTCCCGCTAGATCTCAATATGATGCAGATAAGCATGAGACCTAGGTTGGAGTCCACTAATAAGGCCGTTCAAGGGAGCGTATGGTCGATAGTGGCTGCAACAGCTTTCCAACCACTCCATACATACGATGGCTCCTCCTCCTAAAATAAGGATGACTCAACTAGAGTTTGCATACACGACGTGTACTCCGAGACTTGTTACGAAAGAAATGACTCGGGTTATGAAAATGACGACAGATATAAAGTGGTAACACATAAGATAAAAACTATAAACATGTAGCACGTAGGCACTCAACAACGATAAAACAATAACACACGATAACACAAACAAGGCATCTATACACCTATAGTGTCACACTAAGCTGATACAACTCAAAAAATAAGCTCAAATTCTGAAAAATCTCCAGTAGAGTCGCTAGAGCTGTCACACCCCTTTTTTAACCAAAAAGAAATTAGTTTAAGTTTGAAAGGACTTTTATTATTAAGTGACAAAAGATAAGATTTGTTTCAAAAAAAATTTATTTTATTTAAATTCAAAGTTACCACTTGACATAAATCGGGTGTGCCAAGTCACCTTTGGAAATCCTTTTTTAAAATGATTTGACTCTAAAACTTATTCACGAACAGAGATTCCAGTTAAGAAATTTGGTTGATCGAAGGGAAGGTGTTAGGCACCCCTCAGTCGTATGGTTCTACCACAGTCGCTTCGTAGAATATATCGGTGATGATAGGCGAAATTACGCGCCTATATCAATATATTTTGCCCATATTTTAGCCTAGTTTCGAGAACTAATTATCTATTTCGTACACTTTTAGTCCTTTTTCCTGTAAATGAGCTAACAAATGTGATTAGGAAAGTTTCAGGTATAAATGATGCAAAATACAGCAATTTATGGCTTACTTGACGCAAAAGAAAGCTCACAAACGAGATGGAAAGGAGCTGGACGCATAAAGGACTAAATCTGCTGCATGGAAAATCTGTCCCGGGCTAAAACAGCATTTCTGAAGACTTTGGGACTTACAGACACAAAGCTGGATTTTTGCCATAATACATTAACCTAGTGCAATTAGGTTATGTGTTTCATCATTCTATTTGGATTATAATTTTGTAACCTTACCCTAGTACAATTGGGTCAAGGATTTCATTAGTATATTAGGATTTGGTTATTTATTTTATTAGTTGAGTAGGAGTAGGATAGGAGTATTATAAATACCCTATCATGTTAGAGATTTTAAAAAGGAGGAGAGGAGACATTCTGACAATTCATTCATCTCCTTACAATTAAGACATCTTCCTACAACCCATTCTCAATTCTTCATTCTTCTACTCTTAAATTCCACAACAAGAGAATCGTTACTTGCTACGGAATCACTAAAACCACACGCCAAACACCTACTATTCACGCCATCCACCATGCAAAACGTGATATCCTTCGCATTCATGGGTAACTAAATCTCTTAGTTGGGGTTATGGAAGCCGAATGAGTTACTATCTATAGCTATGAGTTTGTGAGTTCAAGACAAGTATATTGCTTATATCATTATTCTCTTCATCTTAAATCTACATTCTTTGCGGTTCAAACACAAGAACACGCCATTCTAACATCTAACCTGTTCGAGAGAAAGGTTATTTGTCTAGAAAAGAAGACGCATAGACCAACGCCAGTCTAACATCTGACTTGTTCGAGAGAAAAGTTATTTGTCTGGAAAAGAGATAATGTCAAGGTAGTAGGACACCCTTTCCTATTAAAAAGCTAGTGCCGTACCTGGACTAACTTCTTGGAGAATTCGTACCGTTAGTCACGCTTTAAGCTCGAGAGAGTTAAAGTGAAATAGTCCTTGTTTAGGTCGAGAGACGCTTGGATTTACCATCGACTACAATTCTCTATAAGCAATTACATGTCAAGACTCTACACACTCATAGCCAATAGAGACGTATACCTCAGAAGGTGGACATAACCCCAACGCCCCAATTCTCATTGTTTACAACACACGTGACAATCTCTCTTTATTTTGCTATTTTCAGTTCTTACATTCTTGTTTTGGTTACATACTACAATCCCCCCTTTCCTACGAGACTTGCACTAAAAGTCTAGTAATTTCTCTTGCTTGTTGGCCAAGCTATTCTCTGTGGGATCGATACCCAACCCAGGTTGGGTTCTATATTTGCTAACGACCGCTTTACACTCCCACGAGAGCTGTAGATTGAGCGTTATCAATCGGCTAGTAGACACTATAAAATGTATACACCAACAAAACACACAAAACAAATAAACAAACAAACTAAACCAAACCAATTCCAAAACTGTAACGCCCCGAGACTGCACCTGCACCCTAGGCATCACACGGTGCTTACAATTCCGAAGGACCATAATCTAACCCATACCTGGTAACTGTTATGAGCACTGAATAATAATGATACTGAGAATATATGTAGAAGTTGGGATGAAATTGCCATAAGATTTATAAACTAAAAATAAATACTGAATACTGAACTAAACATCTGTCTGAAATAGTCTAGTCTGAAAGCCTCTAACTGTCTGAATATGGAGTTGATGGGACAAGTCCCCAACTAACTCTGACTACTAAACATACTGAACTACTGGAATGCTGAAATAAATAACTCTTTCCTAAAAATATAAGGACTCACCATTATAACTATTGCTGATAATCTAAGTTGCTAAGTACGACCAAGAGCTCGTGCGTCTGAACCTATGATATGAGATATTATAATTCAAAATAAAGATTACAAGTTAGTACTTTGAATGTACTAGTATGCTAAGTGGGGCAGGCTAATAAACATGGGTTCATATGCATGAGGTGATAACTGATTAAATGAACATCATGAAATAACTAAATAAGAGTGCATGCAAAACTGTAACTACTGATCATACCGACTATGCAATACTGTGAATATAACCTCTGTCTAAAATTAAACTAAAGTATTGAGTTCTGATGGCTAAGTAACTGATAATTAATAGTCAAGGTTCTGTAGAACTATCTGAGTTCTTTACTGAATTCTGAGACTAAATACTGATTACTAAGTACTGAATACTGAAACTATAACTGTGAGAGTATTCATCTAAGCGACATACACCGTTTATAAACTGAGTTGGGGTCCAACCTGTGACCCCAGTTGGAAGGGTGTTAGCACCTTGCCAAGGGATACTAACAATGTTATCTCAAACTTAATCTAGAAAGAAGACTCATGAAGTGTATATATGGTTGTGTCAACCCTAATCTAGTAGGAGGACGACTTACCCTATGCTGTCTACATAGTTCTGTAATGCAGGGACTGCTACTAAGGGTCAAATCCTCTACTGGCAAGAATGCCCCCATTCCTGGGTTTGCTCAGTGCTAAATCCTACTCTTAACTGAATAGACATTGAACTGATCACTATACTGTACTAGGCTTGACTGAACTCTTACTGATCGTTTTGATTGACTGAACTGGAATGAGTTTACTGAGTTCTGTAACTGATTGAGTACTACTATTCATGATGTTGCTGAGACTATTCTATAGCTACTGTAATTCTAGGTAAACAACTAGATTGTCGGGTATTGAATACCCCCAGGACTCGATAGCATCAATAGCAAAACATGGCAAAATCTTGAAAGCATTAAATTAATTATTTATTCACCATGCATTCATTTAAGCATTTTGTCAAACATTTGAAAGGCATGAACTTGTACATGGATGGGACTACATGATAACATGTGATGACTTCACTATTTAATTTACATGGGCATTCTATCAAACACTTGGGGAGCATAACTAATGTACATAGAAATCATCGAGATATAAACATCATGGCTACAACATTCAACTTACAAATTCAAGGGTTTAACACGAAGATCATATGATTCTACTTACTTGCTAATTAATTCACTTGAAACTTGTATGAATCTTGATTTGAAAACCATACCACAATACATTCATGAACGCAATCCAATTCAAAAATGTAAACCATGAAATCAATAAACTTGTAGTTAAACAAAAGGTTCTTGAACTCCAAGGGTGGAAGGAAACCCAAGGATAAACACCTAACATACCTTGATTGTTAATTTCTTGAAGATTGTAGAGAATTTCTTGGAACTTTACCTTGAGCTTGATGAATTAGGGTTTGTTCTTGAGAGGATTTAGGAATAATGAATGTAATTTGCACTTTTGAGAGCTTAGTTTCGTGTTTTGGCTGACTTGGGTGAGCGGAAAAGGACCTAATTACCCTTGGAAAGTCGGATTTTTAATAAGCAAAAATTGCCCAATGACGCGTTTGGTGACGCGTCGCGTCGATGGGGTTGACGCGTCGTGATTGTGTTAGCTCACTGGAAATTACACTGAAGGCCTTACCCAGCGATGCTATAGCTGATGCATTGCATCGATGGGGTCAACACGATGATCACCACATCGCTTTGAGGGTGATATGATGCCGCGTGACACTGGTGACGATACTATCAACGTGATAGCTAACACATCGCATTGAGATTGTATTGAATCACAATTTTGGACATCTAATTAAGCTTCTAACGACGTTTGAAAAATCTAAAACTCATCCAACGTAACCTATTGACATCCTTGATCATGAATCGACTTAAAAATCATCATTTTAAGATCGTAAGGATCGAAAATAAGATCGTCCAATTTTGAAGGCTAAAATACTTTTAAGTCTTAACTCTGAGATGAATTTCCTAATCCTGGGACCCCCTTTTGGCATGCTATAAAGGACGAAAATAACTAGAATTTATGGGGCCTTCCAAAAATAATAATGCCCAGTCCAATTATTACAAACCGAGAATTAAAAAATGCTGAAAAAAAATCTACACTATCCTAAACTATGCTTTACCCGATGTCTCGAGCCTTGATCACGAACCTCCCTTGTGTACATGATACATCAGGGCATTTTCTGGTGAATAAGTACATAAAACCTCGGGGCATTCCCCGATAAAATGAATACATTTTTTGTGCGTTAAAATAGAAAGAACTATTCACAAACATTCACACATTCAACAAATTATCATTCCTAAGTTTGCCTACCCAATCTATGTTTTCTTATCGATACTCAATCTAAGACATGATACTATCAAATTCGATGAATTTAACATCCATTTCAAATAAAACAAAAGTGATTAATCAGCACAAGCTGATATTCACTTTTATCGATTTTTTATCCCTTCCACCCAAATAGCATTTCAACAGAATTTTTTTTATATGAGACATGGTTATCCAACCCATACCAACATCGAATTCATATCAAAATCAATTATCCATAACAAGTAACACCAACGTCAACAAAATCACCCAATCATCATCATCCAACACACAAATCATAGAATTAATTTACAAATTTAAAATGAAATAAAAAGAGAGAGCTGAAGAATTGGACCTCAATTGTTGATTTTAATACATCAAAGATAGAACCGTACTCGGAAAACCTCGATTTGAAACTCAACACGAATCAAAATCCAACTCGGTATCAAGGAATTACAACCCGAACAGATTCAAAATCAGTGGAAAACCTTAATCCAAACCCCAAACCATGGATATTGACATAACTTAATCACAAAAACCCCAAAATCCCGATATCAAAAAACAAACTCACAAAGGTAGATGAGCCAACGAACAATGATGCCCAAATCCAAACCAAATATGAACAAATAACGCAGCGTTAGGTCAATTTTAAGCTGTCGAAAATAGTATCAGAAGACGACGTTGGAGTTTTTCGGTGACCAATCCGATGGTTTTGCGACGAGAAACTTTCTGAAAACTGGTCAAATCACCCGTGTTCTTTCACCCTCTCCCTCAATTTCACTATTTTGCCCTCTTTTCACTTTATTTCATTATTTTTTATGGTGTGTGTGAATATTATTGCATGCGTATTTTTCGACAATCATGTGTGTGTGCATTTTACATGTCGTCCCCTCTCCTTTTTCTCTCTTCCCTCACCTTTTATCTCTCTTTCAATATTATTTGTGTGTATGGTTACTACTGTGTTGTGTGTGTGGTTTTGTGGAGAAGAAAGAATTTTCCCAGTGAGTGTTTTTTTGGCGTCTGTGTATATGTCTATGAGAGTGAGGCCCCTTGTGTTGATGGAGGAGTGAGTGTTTATTCTTGCTAACTGTGTTTGTATATCCTCCTCTTCTAAAAAATGGCAGACCCTATTTTGTATAACTCCTTTTTATGTGTAAAAGGTGATGTCAGTATGTATTGTATATGTGATGGTGTGTGTATTGTGAGTGGGATGCCGTTTGTGGGTAGAAGGAGGTATGGGGTAGGGGGTGTGGGATGACAAAATTAGTTAGGGTGGATGGTGAATTTGTTGAGGGTTTGTTAGGATAAGATGGTTATGAATTTGTTTATTTGGCTTTTAATGGAGGGGGGATTATCACATGATTGAGGGTGCATAATAAGATGGGGTAAATAGCTAAAAATACACTCTCGAGAGGGACAAAATTACGTGTCTACAGTTATATGTTCTTTTATTGTCCAATAAACTTTTAAAAAGATAAGAGTATTTCTTAAGATTGAATTGTTGTGTGACATAGTAAATGTGTACCAAATTATTATGGATTATTAACAAACCAATGTTAATAAAAAACATAATACGTTAACAAAAAAAGAAGTCTTATCATATTCTATATGAATGGAATTGCAGTACATCCTTCAAGGGTAACACCTAAATATGAATCATGATTTGTGAATCATGCTTGGAAATAGATACATTCTTTCAATGAGAAAAATATGTGTTTTATATTTAGATTTTGAACTTCTAACTAATTTAATCATTAAATTTAACTTAACAGGTATTGATCATGAATGCTCAAGAAATTGATTACAATAGAAAGGATAAATGCATCTGCTTTTGAAGAATTTATAAATACATATGTAACAATATAAATAAGCAGCAATCACTATGATATGTGAATGTCATGTGAGCATCCAGTAGTATAATATTTCCACGGTTGTATAAAACATACATTTGAGATTTTATAATATGTCTGTGGTAGAGATATTGTTGTATATTGCAATATATTTATTTAATATATATATATATATACACACAAAAAAAATTATCCGTTGGGCCTGTGCAAAGCATGGGCATCCTTATCTAATACTATATAGAAATGTGAGCTGGAGGACAACCTAAGGCATATATGTCATTTCACATTTTAAATGGTACAATAGTAATAAATAGTCATATCAACAAAGAATTTCATTGGTCATTTTTTTTAAAGCTTAGGTGTCTACATTTTCTTGGTGGACCCATTATGTGGCAACATTTTTACTTTCAAGTCCCAACTTATTCAATCATATTATTAACTACATAATATTTTAAATAAATTTAAATTTATAATCTGAATCTCCGTCCACAAAATATTAGATTGTTTATATAGAATTAATTTTTTTTATTTTTATCGGCTAAATGTTGAATATTTTTCTTCACATATTTATTTTCTTATATTTTAAACTTTTTAAAGTGAAAATTCTGACTACATCAAAATTTTAAATACTCCAAGCTTCTAATATTATTAGCTTTTTACACAACAAATATTGTCAACAAATATTATTTTTTATTTGTTAATTATCAAATAATTTTAGAGAAACTTTTTACTACAAAATAGAATAGAATTGTATATGTGATATTCATATAAAGCGTCAAACGCATAATTTTATATTCACTTATAGATTGTAGATGTAATCACAATTGACGTGCATGTCAACTCACAAAAAAATATTTAAAAGATAAATTTTTTAAAATGATTAAAGTATATTAAAGGGTTAGTGTAAAGAACTTTTATTATATTATATAAATATATTTATATGCAAGCTTTTATAAAACTTGAGATTTGTAATCTTAAAAATAAGAGTATATAATACTCCACCCATTTCTTTTATTTGTTCCATTTGAATTGTATTTATATTTTTTAATATTTGCTCATTTAATCTTTCAAGAATAGTCTGAAGAAAATCTTCCTATTATGCCCTTGTTCAATAAATGTAATCATTATTGATTTAGAAATAGGAATAAAATTTAACTAGGATTATATTAGTAAAATTACTTTTAATTTTATAGGAGTAACAGATTTATTAAGGTGTGTGTCTAACCCAAATAAAATAAATAAATAAATAAATGGAGGAAGTACGACACAACTGATAAATCAAACTGCATGTAAAATTTTGGTAAACTAACTTGTAAATAACATAATGTTTTTTAAATCCCTTAAATAAAAACTTTAACTCCACCAGTATTAATTTAATTTATGCTCTATTTTTGTATGGATAATTCTCAACTATCAGAATGTATCTTTAGTTATTTTGTATTATTTCATTCTAAAAATGAATATATGACATATTTATATGGGTAAAAATAATCTCTTATTTCCTTAATATAAATACGTTATTTACTTTTATTTATATGGCATATTAGATTAAAAAAAAACTATACATTTATAAGTAAGCTACTATTTGATTTTATAAAAATGAAAAAATATAGTATTTTTAAAGTGATCTCTATTATTATTTTTATTGTGTTTGTTTAAAAATATTAGTTTAATTTTTTTCGAGAAACTAATTAAATATCGATAAATACATTTAAAACTATAATATTTGGGCCGTGAAATGGCCCTTCATTGTCTAGTAAATGTAAATGTTGTACGTTTTCATTCAGATATAAATCTTTTGAGAACGTAGCATGCTTGTATATTGATCGATATACTCATTCTGTTTCGAAAAAAATGACATAGTTTGACTTAGACGGAGTTTAAGAAAGTAAAGAACACTTTTGATTCTTGTAGTCCTACATTAAAGTTATGTCAAATGTATCAAAATACCCTTTAATCTTGTGGTCTTAAACATGTCATATGAAAAGTTAAAATTAAAATATTGTCAAAAAAGAGAAGAGTCATTTATTTTGAAACGGACTCAGAAAGGAAAATAGGTCACTCTGTTTTAAACAAAAGGTGTATATATTTTGATAATGTAGTCTTCTTGTATATTGATATATAGACTGCACAAAAACTGTGTATTTCCCCCTTATTTACAGATTACAAAACACTTACGACATCAATTTTAGTTTTCCACATCAATTTTAGTTTCAGTTTGAATAGTCTTTAAAATATAACTTCTATATCTAGGTTATAGTTTTTTATGCGTTTACATTTATCTTTGTGGCTTGTAATCTACAGGGTTACCATTTACGGTTTTTCCTGCTCCTAGGTCTTTCAAACTTCTCCGTTCCTTGTGTTTTGCTTAACTTTTATTTTGTGTGCTTTCAAAGTTCTACGTGAGTTGTTTGCTTAGCTGGTCTTGTTTTCATTTTGCTTGTGGGTTATTTTGTCTTTCTCACTTTCCAAGTTTCTTGGCTCATCGGATATATAGCAATATGGTCTAACTTTGATACTGTCCCACATATCCTTGTCTAAAATGTAGCCATGCTTTAGAAGTCAATTTCCTCTTTCTAGTTTTAGTAACCTCACTGGCTTGAGCAGGCTGTTGACACTCGCTCTCAATAAAAAAACTACAAGAAGATGTATACATCGAATAGTGCTCATCTTAAAACTACGTGCTTATCTTTTAACATAAGCACAATATCAATCAAACGAAGAGGTATTAAAGAGGATGCACACATTGGCAACTTTGTTTGGGAAACAAACATGGTCTTACAGTAAAGCTCTGCATCAACCAATTGTTTTCTTGACTTCTCTTCCCCTACTCCCATTCTGTAACCCTGGTAATCTCATTATGAGCCTTTGTCCTATTTGACTTTGGATAATATCTGTTTCCTGGGATCTTCCTTTCTCTTGATCTACTTCGGTTACAACTCAATAGTGATTGTGAGGGCCAAGTTCAGTGGACGGGATAGGAGACAGAGAGAAAGGAAAAGAATCAGTTTCAAAAGGACACTCCACCTTGATAGCGCGCTCCTCACCTCAATTCTACACTTCGACAACTATGAAATAAGATGCTTCAGAAGAAAAGCTACTTCCATTGCCTGCATTCACCCTGACAGGCTGACTCAAGCTTACCCGGGACCTTATCGCCCAAACCAGCAAAACTATGTCTACTTACACATTTGAGGGTCCACCTATTGATAAAGTCTCTTGCTTAATAAGGCTCCAACTACATTAATTCCCCAGTTACACCTACTTCAACATAGTAAGAAGCTTACTGAATTTCTACTCACAATGTTATAAGCTGAGAAAATTCCTCCCGGATGGATTCTATCTTCCTTTTGCCAATTTCGTTTAATTGTGATCATAGTATATATAAAATGAATCCTTAGACCAAGTAGTATTTGTGTATGATGTTACCATTTGGATGACTTGATGTACAATATGGGGTGAGGTGGAGGTCTTCCAAGTTAACGCCCTGTTTAAGGATATCTTTGCCTTTCTCCTCTTTCACATCTCTCTCTCTCGATAGTATACTGTCATCATTTATTGCACTGACATTTTTATTTTGTGTCAGAAGAAGAAGACAGGTGGCGATGTGTTAAAGATAAAAGAAATACGTATGATGGAAAAGGAGAAAGGTACGGTTGTACCAGGAAGGAATGGGGATGTATTTGTCCATCTAAAATAACGCGGAATTTTTTAATGTCATACCATAGTATATCTGTTGCAAATACTGATGTTCTATTGACACCCAAAACAAAAAAGATCAGCTCAGGTCAGCAGAATGTTTTAGTATACCAACAAGTAAAGAACACGTAGAATCATGAGTACAATAACAACATATCCAGTGTTATCCCAAAAATGAGTATTTATGCATTTTGACCCACCCGAGACGTCTAAATGAAAATTGGTGAAAGTTGTTTAACCAGACTACAATCTCACCCCAGTCAGTTTCAATATCGAGGCAGAGATAATTCTCTTTTTAGTCATTCGACTGTCAATCACATTTTAACAACAATTTGTAATTGAGCTGTTTTTTGCTTTTTTGGTAATTTAACTAGCGCATGGAACAGAGTCAAAGTTACAAACCAAGTAGAAAAAACTGACAATTTGTCATGCACAGACATTTCTTAATCTACTCTCAAACAAGCTAACCTAACCAAATTATACAACAACATACGCCGTTAGCCCTCAAAGTGGGGTTTGGGAAGCGTAAAGTGTAAGAAAACTTTATCCCTATCTCATAGATAGAGAGGCAGTGTAACAAACATAACCATGATGGAGGACTCATGTAGGGAATTGGTGAATCACATTTGTGACCCTACTTCACTCTGTGAGAATGCCTATATATAAAAGACTGTTATTTACAACGTTTTCAGGTACAAGAATCTGTATATACATGCAACAATAACTTCAACACAAGTTCAAGTCTAAGATTAGAACACTTATCAAGTTCCTTAACACCTTCAACACAAGATTATAAATAATCTATCCAACAAGTATGTTAACTTTCAGAAATGAGATGAAACAGAATTTTAAGGCCAAGTCCCCCGAGTTCACGGAGTGACCTTAAGGAATAATTCCCCTCACTGTACCCGAGGTTATGGAATCTTCCTCTCAGGATAAAATGGCCTTCAATCCAAACAATAGTGGTGCCTCAAATTGTTGGATTCTTCAAACTCACTCAACAACTTAATGATCACACAAGGTTTTTGTATAGAAGAAGAGTGTGTTTGCTGTCAAAAATCATACCAATACCTGAGGATTATATCAGGTATTTGTAGCCTTTAATGTATCTTTTTAGAAAGGATGTATTGGTACAGCAGAAAGGCACCTTTTCAGCAGCACTCACATCCCTGCTCCTACTCTATACTGGACATGCGCCTGTTCTGCGACCGTAGGTGACATTTGGCATATTCTAGTATCTTCTGCGCCCACAGGTCGAGTACCTATATTGCGTCTACGCTCGCAGGTCATCCTACAGCGCGAAATAATGTGCCTTTTCCCTCGAAGGGTCACATCCCTTCGTGATACGTTGCATATGCGTCTGCATGGCGTAAAAAATGTGTCCGCACTTGGACAAAAAATAATACTATCAGTTTTTGGATTAAAAATTTCACTTGTAAACAAGTTTCAAATAATTTTTGTCTAAAAACTTAGATCTCATCGATCGATCATTTGACAAATCAAAATCCGTAGCCGAAGCTAAAGCTGAGCGAGCGACAATGACGACAGAATGAGGAACCATCTTGATTTTGCTTCACTATCCATGTGGAGTTAGTGTTTCTTATTATAAACACTTACAAGTTCTCTTGTCCCACCAATGTGGGAGAATTAGTGAACTTTCCTTTAAAAAGAGTAGACTTTCCAAATTGAGAGTACACTTTCTAAATTAGTGTCTCTCTTCCCTCCACCATTTTCCCTCCATTTTCCATTCATATATATACCTTGAACCCAACAATCCCCCATATGAATGGGGAATGGCTATCTTTTGAAAATTTTTACGAATAACCATGTGATAATTTAGCAAAGGCCAATTGCATCTATATAAGTAGGTTTCCCTTTGAACTTTCCATAGTGAACATGCATGCACTCAGTCAATTGGTAGATTGATATCTTTAAACCGTCGAGCTTTAATGTACGCCTAGACAACACATGTCACACAACCAACCTTTTACTATTTATGGTTCTCATGGTTTTGTTCTTTTCAGCCATGAACACGTCCCGGTTTCATGATCGCTTAGAGAATAGGCCTTTACTAACATTCTCCTTGAAGAGGCTTCCACTTCGCCCTCACATAGGTGATTTCTAAATGTTCAATCCTATAGATTAAACTATTTGGTCAAATCTGCCAAATTTATATAATCATTAAAAGACTTTTCACCTTAAGTCTTATCCTTGTTTACTAAACATTGTCTATATTATGAGAATGAGCTGGGTATTGACAATGTTGAACCTGTCAGACACAACTTTGTTTGATCTCTTTGAACCTAGCTCTTGGGATCTCCAGTCTGCTAGGTAGAGTTACCGCCATGCTGACTTGTCCTAGGCCTTAAACCCATTCCCTTGGATGTTCTCTCAACTCTTCTCTAGATAGGCCTTTTGTAAGTGGATTCGACACATTATCCTTTGACTTCACATAGTTAGTAGTGATAATTCCACTAGAGAGAAGTTCTCTAACTATATTATATCTCTGTTTTATGTGACGAGATTTACCATTCTACATTATGCTCTCTGCCTACCTATTGCCGCTTGGCTATCACAGTGTATACATACTGGTGCCACTGGTTTGGGCCAATAAGAAATATCTTCCAAGAAATTTTAGAGCCATTCTGCTTCTTCACCGGCTTTATCCAATGCGATAAATTCAGATTCCATTGTAGAGAGAGCAATACAAGTATGTTTGGATGATTTCCAAGAGACTGCTCCTCTACCGATAGTAAATATATATCCATTCATGGATTTTACTTCGTTCGATCCGGTGATCCAATTTTCATCACTATATCCTTCAAATACCGTGGGATATTTATTATAATACAAAGCGTAGTCTTGAGTGTATTTAACATACCCCAAAACTCTTTTCATTGCCATCCAATGAGTTTAATTAGGATTACCCGTGTACCGACTCAACTTACTTATAGCGCATGCTATGTCTGATCGTGTACAGTTCATTATATACATTAAATATCCCAATACTCTTGCGTACTCCAATTGTGTGTCACTTTTACCTTCATTCTTTTAAAGTGCAAAACTCACGTCTAATGGAGTCTTGGCAATACCAAATTCCATATACTTCAATTTGTCAAGTACTTTTTTGATATAATGAGACTGTGACAATGTCAACCCTTTTGGAGTTCTATAGATTCTTATTCCTAAGATCACATCCGCAACTCCAAGGTCTTTCATATCAAACTTTCTCTCAACTATTCATTACATTGAATTTATGCCCGAAATGTCTCTACTGATGATCAACATATCATCCACATACAAACACACAGTGACTTGGTGATTTTGAGTGTCTTTAATGTAAACATATTTATCACATTCATTTATCTTGAACCCATTTGCCAACATGGTTTGGTCAGACTTTGCATGCCATTGTTTAGGTGCTTGTTTTAGTCCATAAAGTGACTTAACAATTTTACATACCTTATTTTCCTTTCCTGGAACCACAAATCCTCAGGTTGTTCTATGTAGATTTCTTCCTCTAATTCTCTGTTTAGAAATACTATTTTCACATCCATTTGATGGATTTTAAGACCATATACTGCCGCAAAGGCAATTAACTTTTGAATTGATGTTATCCTCATTACTAGCGAGTATGTATCAAAGTAATCAAGGCCTTTCTTTTGTTTGAAGCCTTTTACAACAAGTCTTTCCTTGTACTTATCAATAGTACCATCATCTTTCATCTTTTTTTTGAAGATCTATTTAGAACCTAAAGGTTTATTTCCTGGAGGAAGATTAACCAACTCCCTTGTATGATTTTTTAGATCAAATCAGTCCCACTATCTACCGCCTCTTTCTAAAAGGATGATCCGAAGACATCATTGCTTCCTTAAATGTTTTAGGCTCATTTTTTAAGAGAAACATTACAAAATCCGATCCAAACGAAGTTGACGTTCTTTGACGTGTACTGCATCTTGGATTCTCATCATTATGTATATTCTCACTTAGTTCATCTCGAGGTCGACCCTCTACTAGGCTGTTTATGTCTAGTTTTATATGGGTAAATATTTTCAAAGAATTCAGCATTATCTAATTCAATTACCATATTTTCATTAATATCTGGATGTTCGGATTTATGAACCAAAAACCGACATGCTTTAATACTTTTAGCATATCTTATGAACACACAATCCACCATCTTAGGTCCTATCTTAACCCTTTTAGGATAGAAACTTGAACCTTTTCTAGACACCCCTACACTTTGAAATATTTCAACTTGGGTTTCCTTTCTTTCCATTTTTCATAAGGAATTGATTGTGTCTTACTATAGGGAACTCTATTGAGTAATCGGTTGGCCGTAAGGAGAGCCTCGCCCAACAAGTTTTACGGTAAACCTGAACTTATAAGTAAGGAATTCATTATTTCATTCAAAGTTTGTTTTTTTCTTCCCGCAATTTCATTAGATTGAGGTGAATACGGGGCCGTAGTTTGATGGATAATTCTTTTCTTTACACATATTTTGGCGAAGAGAGATTCATATTCTCCGTTCCTATCATTTTTTATCATTTTTATCTTTTTCTCTAACTGACTTCAACTTCAGTTTTGTATTGCCTAAATGCATCTATTGCTTCATACTTACTATTTATCAAATAGACTTAACAATATCTTATGCAATCATCAATAAAAGTTATGAAATACTTTTTCCCACCACGTGATGGTGTTGACTTCATAGCACAAATGTTCGTGTGGATTAAGTCTAAGGGACTGGAATTCCTTTCAACAGACTTATAAGAATGATTTGCATACTTTGATTCCACACACGTTTGACACTTTGATTTATTGCACTCAAAGTTTGATAAAACTTCTAAGTTAATCAGTTTTCATAATGTTTTGTAATTAACATGGCCTAAACGTTCATGCCACAAATCATAAGACCCAAGCAATTAAGAAGAAATTGAACTTTTATTGATTTCAACATTCATTACATTCATTTTGAATAGACCCTCATTGAGGTAGCCTTTTCCAATATACACTTCTACTTTACTAAGTACAATTTTTTCAAAAACAAATACACATTTGAATCCATTTTTTTCTAGAAGTGAAACTGAAATCAAGTTCTTCCGTAACTCTGGAACATACAAGACATTGTTAAGTGTCAACACTTTACCGAAATTCATCTTCAAGCACACTTTTCCTATTCCTTCTACTTTTGTAGTAGTGGAGTTTGGAATGTAGATCTTTTCTTCTACTTGAGCTGGAGCGAACGTCGAAAATAACTCCTTGTTAGCACAAACATGGTGGGTGGAACCAGAATCCATACACCATTCGTGAGGATTTTCCACCAAGTTGAATTCGGAAAGCATAGCACATAGATCATCCGTTTCTTTCTTAGAATCAACCAAATTTATTTTGTCCTTCTTCTTCCCTTTCTTTGGGGCATGACAATCTGTAGACTTGTGACCAATTTTGCCATAGTTGAAGCACTTTCCCTTGAATTTCTTCTTCGGCTGATTGCTTTCATTTTCAGCTTTCTTTCACTTTTTAGAGTTATTTTGGTCATCTTCTACAATGTTTGCTCCATTCATTGAAGAATTGCCTCTTGACCTTCTTTCCGCAACCTTATTATCTTCTTTAATGCATATTCGTACAATCAGATCTTTGACTGATATCTCCTTACGTTTGTGTTTCAAATAGTTCTTGAAGTCTTTCCATAAAGGTGGTAGCTTCTCTATTATTGCTAGTACTTGAAATACCACATTCATAATCAGACCTACAATAAAGGTTAAATGAATATTAAGATAATTTTTAAATGGTTCAACAAAGGTATGTTTCAAAATCATACCTTCCGTAAGGAGATCATGGATGATCACTTACAGTTCCTGCACTTGGGAAACAATAGGCTTGTTTTCTACCATTTTATACTCCAGGAATCTTACAACAAAGAACATTTTAGTTCCTGCATCCTCCGTCTTGTACTTCCATTCTAGTACTCCCCATAACTCTTTTGATGTCTTTGTTCCACTGTACACATTGTAAAGGTCATCTTGAAGAACACTCGAGATGTAATTCCTGCAAAGAAAATCTAAGTATTTCCAAGCCTCCACAATCACGAAGAGTTCTTTTTTAGAGGCTCCCTCGGGCACCTCTGGATCTTCCTCAACCGTGAACCTTTGAAGACAGAGAGTGGTAAGGTAGAAGAACATTTTCTATTACCATATCTTAAAGTCAATACCCGTGAACTTTTTGGGTTTCTCCGCTGGTGCCATCGCCGGCGGAGCATTCGTGTGACTTGTTATGACAATACTAGTTTCCCCCACAGTCATTGCAACGTCTTGCACTTGACTATCGTTAGTCATTTTCCTATCACAATAAGACAGTACCTTTAGTATATCAAAATACTTATTACAAAGTTGCAGCAACTTTAAACCACCTCTTGTTTCTAGCTTAACGATAATGTTTTTATGACTTTCAATCATCAACCGAGTGATCTTTAACTTGTGATGAATATTTTATGTCTTCAAATCACTAGTTAATTTCAAATAGAGTAGAAAGCTTAAAGCTTTGATCTCCAAAAACAAGTTATATAGATTCCAAAGATTATTCCTTAAGATTGTTATTTACAACATTTTCGGATACAAGAATCTGTATATACATGCAATAATAACTTCAACACAATTTCAAGTCTAAGACTAGAACACTTATCAAGTTCCTTAACACCTTCAACACAAGATTATAAATAATCTATCCAAGAAGTACGTTAACTTTCAGAAATAAGATGAAACAAAATTTTAAGGCCAAGTCCTCCGACTTCACGGAGTGTCCTTAAGGAATAATTCCCCTCACTGTACCCGAGGTTATGGAATCTTCTTCCTAAGATAAAATAGCCTTGAATATGAACAATAGCGGTACCTCAAATTGTTGGATTCTTCAAACTCACTCAACAGCTTAGTGATCACACAGAGTTTTTGTATAGAAGAAGAGTTTTTTTGCTGTAAAAAATTATCCTTTTAGAAAGGATGTATTGGTTCAGCAGAAAGGCACCTTTTCAGCACCAGTCACGTCCCTATGCCCAGTCTGTTCTGGACATGCGCCTGTTCTGCGGTTGCAGGTGATGTTTGGCATATTCCAGTAACTTCTATGCTACATCTGCACCCACAGGTCGCGTACCTATGCTGCGTCTGCACTTGCAGGTCACCCTAAAGCACGAAATAATGTGCCTTTTCCCTCGAAGGGTCGTATCCCTTCATGATGCATTCCATATACATCTGTATGACATCATCAATTGATCATTTGACAAATCTAAATTGTAAGCCGAAGCCGAGCCGATCGAGTGAGGACGACGACGGCGCGAGGCACCACCTTGTTCTTGACTCACTATCTATGTGGAGTTAGTGTTTCTTATTATAAACACTTACAAGTTCTCTTCTCCTACCAATGTGGGAGAATTAGTAAACTTTCCTTTAGAAAGAGTAGACTTTCCAATTTGAGAGTACACTTTCTAAATTGGTGTCTCTCTTTCTTCCGCCATTTTCCCTTTATTTTTCATTCACATATACACCTTGAACACAATAAAGACAACATATTTCTATTAGGGTTATGCTATAAAATTGTCTCTCTATTTTCTTAGTTGCTTAGATTAATTCTGGAACCTCCCTCCCATCTTTATTTTGATTTTGTTTCTATTGTGAACTTCTATTCCAATGTATGTGATTACAGTTCTCCCAATCAATACAATTCCCCTTTGTTACAGGTTGTTTCCGAAAGACTCACCGCTCAATCTAAGAAAATTCTACAACAACAGACCGAATAATCCCAGTAGGATCTAAAAAGGTAAAAGTACACATAGATCTTATACTTACATCAGAGATAAAAAAACTGTTTTTAACAGACCTCACCTCAATATAACCAAATTTTACAAGGAAAACATTCACTTTTTCCTTTCTACAAAACATAGAATTAATTAATAACAAAATAAAAACTCATATTTCTCCCATATTTAACGGACCCTGAATTAAAAGGGACAAATAAGTTTTCTAATCGAGGGTCCTTCAAGTTTTAAAAATTAGGTAAAATGGGCAAAAAGAAATTTCGTTTTTTTTAAAAATATTTTTGCTCCAACAAATTTGCACTCTGTAAAGTTGTTCGATAACTTTGATAGTTGTTGAGATAACTAATATAGTTGTCGAACTACTATCCTAGTTATTTAAGTGTCTTTATTTTTTTCAACTTAATAATTTGTGGGACCACCCACATTTCCCTTTTTTTAATTAAATACTTAGGAGGGCTTTCAACTTATTTTTCTCCTATTTAACATCAAACAACATGAACCAACTAACTTGTAGGGGTCACTTCCCTAGAATGGACCCTACATAATCAGGTTCTAATGCGGAACACACCAAAAAAGAAGAAGGCAGAAGGATAAAAATAATCCTTCTCCTAAAACTTATTCCACAAAAATAGCCCTTGTTTTTAATTCCCACTTAATAGTCGTTTAAATAATACCATATTTTATCCATCTTCTAATCACCGCTAAGAAGCCGCAAAAATAGCATAATATATTTCTTTTCTTTTCAATTGAAACTCATACTTTCCTTCCCCAATTTTACCTCAGGATTCCTTTCCATTAAAATCTCACAAATCCTCTTTCAAATACACCATATTACCTTAAAATACCTTCATAAATTGTATATAAATATACAATATCCTTCATAAATTAGATTCAAAAAGTTTTTTTCATTTACAATTAGCTTTAGTTGATATGAAAGTATGGCTTCAAGTTCGAGTTTAGTTCCAATTATGCTGCAATATGGAGAAGAGTGGTTAAGTGATGTACAGTTTGAAAAGTTTACAATCAATGGATTACTTTTGAATTCGGATTGCAGGTACAAATATTTTGTTGATGAACTGTATAAGCAGTTGAATCTAGAGCGAAATTTTGGTTTAATGATAATAAAATACATTGTAAAAAGTGGATCTATGACTATTTACAATGATATGAGTGTTAGACTTTATATGGAGGTGAAGAAAAAAAATTGGGTATAGATGAATTTTCATTGTGTATAACACTACAAAACACATTTGAAAATAGAGAATCCTTAATTGGAAATTTGATCGAAACATCTCCGACTGCTATTCAAGTTCATCCGATACCTATTTCTGATTATATAATTGAAGATGAAGAAATGAAAGAACAGACTGAATCGATAATTAAGGATCCACTTTATAGAGATGTTGAACAAGGGCAATTGTACTGGGATAAAAATACCATATCAAGTGTGATGAAACATTATGCAATCCATGGGAGATTCCAATTTAAGGTGAAAAGATCATCATTATCAAGGTATAAACTATATAACTACTTTATATGACCTGTCTCAACAATATGTAAGTTTTATATTTTATTGGAATGTTGGTTTTAAATTTGCATAAATATTGTATTTAAACTGCATATGACCTGTGTACAGACTATATAACTACTATATAGAACCTATATATATACTGCATATAAAGTACTGCATATGAACTGTGTAATTTCTGTATAGCACCTGCATATATATATTGGATATTACACTATATAACTACTTTATATGACCTATGTCAACAACGTGTAAGTTTTATATTTTATCAGAATGTTGGTATAAATTTGCATAAATACTGCACATAATATTGTAACTACTGTATAGGACCTGTATATAAACTGCATATGACCTGTGTACAGTCTGTGTAACTACTATATAGGACCTGTATATATACTGGATCTAAAGTACTGCATATGAACTGTGTAAATTTCTGTATACCACCAACATATATATGGGATATGAATAGTGTACTGCATATACATTTATTGTATATAAATGTATCTAGGTACTATCTTAAGTGTATCAATCAGAGATGCAATTGAACTTTTAGATCTTCAAGTCAACAAAATTCAGAAGTTTTCATAGTGACCAAATTTGTCGATGATCACACTTGTCCAATTACGGACAGAATGCTTTCACAATGGCATGCTACTTCTTTAACCATCACAAAATTGGTGAAGCACAATTTTATAAATCTAAAGTCAACATACAGTCCAGCAGAGATCATGGAAGAAATGAGAAATTTGTACGGAATTAAGATGAACTACAAAAAAGCATATAGAGCCAAAGAAAAAGCACTTGAACTGGTCAGAGGTTCCTTGCATGAATCTTATGCTAAATTGCCAGCTTACCTATACATGGTAAACACAATAAATCCTGGATCATTCACAAGACTACACAAAATGGAGGACAATCACTTTTTATATGTTTTTGTCATGTTGAGCACATTAATTAGGGGCTGGAGATATTGTATGCCTACCATTGTTGTTGATGGAACTTTTCTGAAATCTGCATACAAGGGAACAATGTTTTCTGCTAGTGTGCTGGATGCAGCATGTGAGTTTTATAAAAATTTTTTAGACAAAATTATTTATATGTTGGCATGCACTGATAAACACTTTTCCACTTTTTTAATCAGGACATATTTTGCCACTAGCATATGCTGTTGTTGATTCTAAAAATGATGCTTCATGGGAATGATTTTTCTGCATGTTTAACACTGCTTTTGGTGAAAGAGAAGGCATGTGCATAGTATCTGATAGGCATGACAGCATATTAAAAGTTGTTGCACTTGTATATCCAAATATGGCTCACTATATATGCATCTACCATCTATAAAACAACATCAAGGGTAGATTTAAGAAGAATCAAAAGCATTTAAAGGGGATCTTCTTTACAATAGCCAGAACATACATAAAGGCAGACTTTGATCGGCTTATGAAAGACATAAACAAAATTGATAATAGGGTGAAGAAGTATCTGTTTGATATAGGCTATGAAAAATGGTCTATAGCTCATGCCCATGTCAACAGGTTGATGTTCATGGCTTCAAACATAGCAGAATCCATAAATTCAGCAAATAGAGATGCAAGAGACCTGCCAATTAAAAAATTCCTACAATTTATGATGGATCTAGTTATGAGATGGAATAATGAGTATAGACAACATTCAAAAGCAATATTTACAGAACTGGGAAAAATACAATATAATAATGAGGTAAAATCTCATTCTATCAAATAAAATGAAGGTATTACTTCTTATTTCTACTTCACAGACACTTACATATTGTAATGTGTACACTATCTACTAATATATTTGTACATTGCAGGTGATGGGTTCTACTCACTATTCTTATGTAGTCATTGAGGACACTGGAAATGAAACATTGTTTGCATGCGTGAAAAAAATATTCCTGCCAACAATTTCAAATAGATGGAATACCTTGTCCATATGCTATGGCGGTCCTAACTTACATGCATATGGACTTACAAAGTTATTGTGCTCCATATTACACAAGAGAAAACTTCTTAAAAGCATAGGAACTTCCAGTTATACCACTTTCTGATGAAATAGCTTGGCACATCTCAACAGAGATATCAGCTCATATAGTACTGCCACCAATTTGGAAATCAAAATCAGGAAAACCAAAAAAGAACAATCGAGGAAAGGGTATTATGGACTACTTTAAGCAACAAATTCATGTGGGCTCTGTGGAAAAATAAGACACAATCGAAGAACATGTGAAAATTCTCCAACAAGAATATAATAGGATGCTGCTGCAAGAGCACTTTTATCTTTTCCATTTTTGTCCCTTGAAAAAAGACTATTCTTTTCATAGCAATGTAATAGAAACAATATTAGTTTACTTCAAATGCATTCTACTCTTATAGAAATCTGTGCATTATGGTGTTTCATTTAACCACATTCTTTGGTGAGGTGCACTAATCAACTCATCTGAGCTGGGGGTGTAATTTTTCTGCTACAATGATTAATAAAAATGCATATCTTCTGTGTCAATCATGTATAATACCTATATACAGTTTGAATATATATATATATATATATAAGTACTAGTATTTGTATTTTGAATTAATTAGCAAATACATTGCACTTTTATATTTTGAATATAACTACTTTTATAAACTATATAGATACTTTATTACAACAATATATAAATTCTATATATTGTTGGGATAAATGTATAAAATTGTAGAAATAGTGTCCTTAAACTATGTAACAACTGTATAGGAACTAAATAAATGTTGTATATATACTGAATATTGGTATAAATTTGCATAAATACTTCATATAATATTGTAACTACTATATAGGACCTATATATGAATTGCATATCACCTGTGTATAGGCTGTGTAACTACTATATAAGACCTGTATATATACTGCATATAAAGTACTGCATATGAACTGTGTAATTTCTGTATAGCACCTGCATATATATTATATATTAAACTATATAACTACTTTATACGACTTGTGTCAACAATGTGTAAGTTTTATATTTTGTTGGTATAAATTTGCATAAATATTGCATATAAACTGCATATAACCTATGTACATACTGTGTAACAACTATATACGACCTGTATATATACTGCATATAAAGTACTGCATATGAACGATGTAATTTCCGCATAGCACCTGCATATATATTGGATATTAAACTATGTAGGAACTGAATAAATGTTATTGAATATCAACTTTGATCAACATAAACTAACATTTCAGCATCAATTATACAAAATTGTATCAATTACCAAAACATATAGTATTCGTCATAACATTTCATAATAAGAATCTCCGAGTGTATCAACACAAAACAGAAACAACCCTAAGCATTTCAACATTAAAACATATCTAACATCAATGCTTCAAAGACATTTCTAACTAAATTTGCAGCACACCATCTTTTTTCTTCAACAATCAACCAGTAGATTTATCTTCACTAACTGCATATTGGATTTGTTTCTTCTTTCCATAATCCCACTGCAACACACCATAATGAGTACGAATAGCATCAATATCATCTAAATGATTAGAAATTTCAAGACCATCAAGCAAATACTCAGCAAAGGCAGCAACAAATACACCACAGTCTCTGTAAACATAATACATCATCAGTATAATTGACAAAAAAGTATGTAAAACTGAGCAATTGAATGTGCATTCAATATATTACGTGTTAGATTGCGTTGGTATGAATATCCAAAGAATTAGATATTGGAAGTCCATCGGTCCTATTTTCTCAAAATCCAATATAAGAAAGAAAGTGTTGAATAAATTCTGAATACGCTGTAACTGATTTCTGAACACGAATGGCATGCCTTGTACCATGCTTAAATCATACTCATATATGCATAGATCTTTAAAAGAAAGCCTTGCCAAAATTCAGTGAAACTCCTCAGCAAGATTAATTGGGAAAAGAACATTGTCAATGCTATTCCATGGGATATTGTATCTCATAAAAAATCCAAGCATGTACTCAACGATTTGATGTTCTTGAGTGATAAGTGTTACATATCTATTGTTCTCCACAAAATGCTTATACAAAGTCTGAATTAAGTAGTTAAACCAACAATCGGTGGTTGTAAATTTGACTAAATCACAAACAGGCCCATATTTTGACTTCTTTCGCAAATAGTAAAAGATAACATCAATATGCTGAAAATACGAACAACAAAACCACATTAAAATGCTAAAAATGAATACCGAACACTAATTTAAATCATACAAATACAAGCTACTTATATAACATGCATTATATCAACTACTGTATACAACCTATGTAGGACCTGTATATATATACAGAATAGCAACTACCACATTTAAATTGTGTACATACTGTGTAAACACTATATAGAACCTATAAACTGCACATAAAGTACTGCATAAATAAAGAATAGAACCTATATAACATTCATCATATACAAAATTTCAGTATTCCAATTAGATTATCACTATCAAGTACAGAAATACAAGATATATAACTTACTTAACTAACAAATTCGTTACTTATTGAATCAGTTAACGATACTCTTGGATATGCCAATGTGAAGAACCACTCTTTCATTTTAACAATATCAACTCCATAGTCAAAATATTTTTGAAGAGAATTGACAGAATCAGAATAAATAGGCATGGAAAAAAATGTTACAAAAATTATAAGATATGATAAAATAAAGTAAAACAAAAAGAAATTGCAAATAGAAATTTACATCTGTTTAACCTGCAACGATCTCGCAACAAACTTGTTAAACTTTAACGTCACTTTTATATCATCAGTTCTCTCCGTAATACTCTTCACAAAAGGATGCTTTATAGACAAGACATGTTTTATTGAATGAGCATTCTCTACACACTTAGATGATTTTCCTTCAACTTTGCCACAACCAGAATCAAATTTTGACAAAAATGGAGATTCACATACTGCCGCTGGCTTATGTAATCGGTGAGGAATAGCAGGTGTTTCATCCAACATAACAGGTGCAACCACCATGTTTTTCTCAATTCCTTTAACATTATCACTTGTAGTTGCATCAACTTTCCTAATATTATCACATACTAAATCAGTCGCATCAGTTGTTGTAACACTCTTATCGGGTTAAGTGAACTTAGAAATTTCAGCATCTGGAATTTCTGACTAGTTAAGCTCATTCTGGCTAACCACTACCACATCACCTTCTTTTTGTGTCTTTTGATCATGGAAAGGTTCAGTAAATTTAGACACTTCAGAATCAGTAAAATTAGACCAATCACTATCAACCTGACTATTTCTACCCTCCCCTATATCCTTATTTTCACCTGAGCTTTGTGTGAGCTTCAAAAAATCAAAATCTGGAAAATTCTTCCAAGCACCATCCTTTAAAGTTTTAGCCGCAGAATCAACATCAACATGACCATCTCTCCAACGGCATCCACCAAATGCCCAATTACGTCACCACCTACACAATCTATTACTTTCTCTACATCATCCATCAAATTGTCACTTATATGATCCACTTCCGGTATAACATCATTTTGTTGTCCCACATTAGGTGGATTATTAACTTGATCATCACCTATACCACCAATATTAGGTGTCTCATCATCTTTTTTATTTTAGTTGTCACCATAGTTATCCCCAATTGATATAGTAACCTTTAAAAAAACTTTATAAAATAAGTACAATAGTGTATATAAAATTTGTTAAAAAATAGGAGAAATTCAGGAAAAGAATACCTTAGGCTCATTTTTTATATCTAGAGCTCGAAAAATCAATTCAAATGAGGATTTCATAAACTTCTCCATCGAGTAAACCTTTTCCGTTAACTAAACATAAAAGGAAAAAGCCAACACATCAATTAACAAAAATATACAAATATTAATAAAAACCTTCGACATACCATTTTAACATCACTTTGCAAAAGTGTCAGTTCATTATCTGAGCTCAACTGACTACATTCTTGTTTATTGGTGCTAGGCAAATCAACAGAATGCACAACCACATCTACAGGTTTGAAATCAGGTAATTGAAGGATTATTTTTTCAAGAACTATCGGTGTAATGTTACGCAACACAACCTGCACATAAAAAATAGCACTCGACATTTAAGAAGCACATTACAATTTAACAAGCATATATAAATTACAATTTAAAACAACAATATACCTACTCTTGCCTAATATCAAAAAATGCAGGCTTGATCTCCTTGTATGTTGGTCTATACTTTACAAACCAATTCAGTATACGTGGTACACCATCGCCCATTCGGTCAGTAAGATGGCCATCGGCATAAGGACAACACTTATAAAACCAATACTGAAATGCTAGAGGAAAACCAGCACAACAATACATAGTTTTTCGCTGATAAACCTTAGACTTCATTGACTCCAATATCAGACGAAAACACAATTTTCCCCAAGGAAATGTTTCATAGTTCCCAGATTCAACCAATAATAAATCATTCTTAGTTATAACATAACTATACGTGACAGAAAAATAAAGGAATAAATGAAGAACAAAATAGAAATTTGTAAAGCATCTCCATCACATCGCCACTTTTTTCCATGAAACACTCTTATAAATGAAGCTTTGTGACCTTGGACTTTCCTGAAAAATACAACTCCATCAGATTACTTTCTTCACTAACAGCAAACTCGCTATTGTTATTTTTGGTACATCTTAAGTCGCTAATTATAGCAAACTCTTGTAAGCCAAAATGTATCCTAGCGTTATTCACATTAATCCATATTTCATCATCTCTCTCACAAACAAGTTCCCTAAGCAAAATTCCATGGATAAGTTGATTTTGAGGAAAAATATTTGGTAAAGATAAGAAATACCCAAAGCAACTATTCTTAAACAAATCATGTTGCTTCTTGTCCAATTTAGATTTCAACACAGTCACAATAGTACAGTTTGTGTGCACATTGAGCTGACACTTGTAATGATCAGGTGGACCAAGAAACAAATCCCAAAGCTACAATACATAAGTGTGTTTTTAGGTATAAATATTTCAAAAAGCTACATATATTACTCATACAGTGTTGCTAATCCATGACTGTTATCTGTACCTGTATACTACATAAAATACTGAATAATATGGAAACATAAAATGAAAGGCCATAAGGTTCACATAACTAAAGTAAAATATAACATCTAAACAAGGTATGAAATACCCAAAACAAAACTAAAAATACTGAAGTATGAAATATGATAGTCTAGAAAGCCTCTAACTGACTGAACTATCTGAGTAAAGAGTTGATGGGACATGTCCCTAACTAACTCCAACTAATAAACTAATTAATGAGATAATAGAGAAATAATCATGTCCTCGAATGATGAGGACTCTCTTCTAACTCTGACTACTGAAACTGGAATCTACTGTTGATCTGGAGCTTGTGTCTCTAAACCTATGGTATAAGATACCATAGAGCAAATGTGTTAGTACTTTGAATGTACTGGTATCTATGTGGGATAGGCTGAATGCATGGGGTTCATATGCATGAACAATACTGGCTAACTGACTAATATGAACGTGAGAATACATGCATACATACATAGTAACTATATCTGAAATTGTGATAACATGAGTACTGAATCTGAATACTGATAACATGACATACTAATAACTAATATAACTGATAACATGAGAGACTGGATCTGACAGTCTTAAATCTGGTGAAACTTTCTGAGTTTCATTTTGTATCTGAGTTGACTGTATCTGACAGTCCTAGATTCTGAAGAACTATTTGAGTTCTTTTACTGAGACTGATACTGAGACTGTGGGAGGTAGTCATCTAACCGACATGACCTAAATGATACATTATAGCTAAATTGAGGTCCAATCTATGCCCTAATTGGAAGGATGTCAATACCGTGCCACTGGTAAGGACAACATATGAGTGAACCTAATATAATAGGTAACTCTAATGAGAACAATAAGAACCCTCATATAGCAAGTTAAGCCACCTTATTTACCCTCATATAGCAGGCTATGATGTATCAACCTATGTTGGCTACATAGTTCTGAAATGCAAGGATTGCTTCTAAGAATCACACCCTTATATAACAGGTGAGTTCCCACCTTTGGATTCGCTCGGTGCAAATTTCTACTCCCATATGAATAGACACTGAACATGATTTACTGAACTAAACATGGACTGAGTTACTAACTTTCGTTGACTGACGAAATACTACTAACATCTGACAACTGACTGAGTTCATGAGATCATGGAGATTTCCTGAGTCATAACACTGTCTAAAATCTAAGGATCATGGCTTGACTGAGAGTATCGTGAAAACATGACATGGCTCTAAGCACATAGCTAATGTTTCGAGTACAAGTACTCCCAGGACTCGATGAAAGAAAACTGATCAAGTATAACTTACTTGAACATATAACTAACATCATAATCCATACTACATTTATAGAAGCATTCCATCAAAACATGTGATAGGCATAACTTGTACATACATGGGGATTTCATGATATGATACTAGTTGGGCATTGTTCCTTCATCTAGGCATTTAATCAAACACATGGTAGGCATAGCACATGTAGAAAATATTATACAATAATTAATCATCATGATTCATCTCTAATTTCATCATCCTAGGGTTTATTCAAAGGTTCATATGAATATATATCTATACAAATCAATTTCACATAAAATTGATCACCCAACATGGATTTGAATTCAATTGATCATTGTCAACATAAAAAAAAATGAACCCAACATAAAATTCATAAAGAAATCCATAAACTTAAACTTAGAAAAGAGATTCTTGGGCATCATGGATGAAAGAAGTCCATAAATGAACACTACGCATACCTTATTTCATGATTTTTGTGAAGATTGATGGAGGAAATTCTTGATTCTGAATCTTCTATGAAAAGACCTAGGTTGTTCTTGAGAGGGTTTTGAGAGAAGAGAGTGTATTTTAGGTGAAAAGTGGCCGAATCACATGTTAAAGGGCTCAAATAGGGGTGGGAAGTTAACCCTTTTAACCCTAGATGCGTCATTTAATTACAGTAATTTTTTCTCGAACTGGGCCCCTGGCACAATGCGACGCTATCACGCTGTGTCACTAGAATTTGACAATTAGGAAACTGAGGGATGGAATGACATGGAGCCATTACGTTGCCCCTTCTTTTGCGACCTGAAACTTTGGCACGATGCAGAGAAAATCGTGCTAAGATACTGTTAAAGGACAATTCTGAATTTGGGCCCTGGCGCGATGCACCATAATCGCGGATCCATACTGGAATTTTTCAAATGACATTTCCTCTTGTGTCATGGCATGCCACTTACTAATATGGCACTGTTTTAGGACGGGAACTTAAAATAGTCGTAACTTTTGACTCGGTTATCGGATTTGGATGAATCTTATATCGATGGAAAACTTATTGAATTTCCCACGTGAGAAAAAGTAAAAATCTTGAAAATTTCTTATGGAATAACCATCATTCAATTTAGAATCTAATACTAGACATTCTTAAGATGAAATTAGCTAGGAAAAAGTATGGTGTATTATAATATCTCCCCCTTGAGAACATTCATCCTAGAATGAGACTGATTGAGAGGGAAAAAAAGACAAATGACGTACATGATGAACATGAATAACTAGAACATGATCTCATGACTGATATGATTGACAAGCTGAACGTATAATACTGAACATGCATATCTGATGCATGTGTAACTGATTTATGAATGCATGACTGAGTATGCAATGGTACTTGATATCAAGTTTATAATGGGAATATGAGCAAGAAAATACATACCAAGTTTGTGATAAAGACTAAACATAAAACTGAGTAAGCTTAAGGAGAACTATTGCCTTGAGCTTGATCTGAGTTGGCGAAGAAGAGGTGAGGATACTTGGTACGCATGTCTGCCTCTGCTTCCTAAGTAGCTCCCTCGACGGACCGATTTCTCCAAAGAACCTTAACTAGAGGGACTTCTTTGTTTCTCAATCTACAAGTTTGATAGTCTAAGATTTTGACTGGAATCACTTCATAAAAAAGAGTGTTCTGAACATCAATGCTCTGAATAGGGACTACAACTTATGGGTCACCTATGCATTTCTTGAGCAAAGAGACATAAAAGTCTAGATGAACTAAGGCTAGATCTGAAGGAAATTCAAGCTCATAGGATACCTTGCCAAAGCGACTATGAATCTTGAAGGGATCGACATATCGAGGACTGAGCTTTCCCTTCTTTCCGAATCTCTTCACTCCCTTTATGGGAGAGATCCTTAGATAGACATAGTCACCAATCTCAAACTCGAGATCTTTTCTACGAATATTTGCATAAGATTTCTGTCTGCTCTGAGTATCCCAAAGTCTTTCTTTGATCAACTGGACTTTTTCTAAGGTGTCGAATACTAAGTCAGGCCCTATGATTGAGGCCTCACTAACTTCGAACCAACCAATTGGAGATCTACATCTCCTACCATAGAGAGCTTTGAATGAAGCGATCCGAATACTATAATGATAGATGTTGTTGTATGCAAACTCAACCAAAGGTAAGTCGTCATCCCAACTTTCTTTGAAATCGATTGCACACGCCCTTAGTGTATCTTCTAATATTTGAATGGTCCTTTATGCTTAACCATCTGTCTTAGGATGAAATGTTGTACTGAAATGAACTTGGGTACCAAGACCCTTTTGGAGCGCTTTCCAAAAAGGAGAGGTGAGCTAGGTACCTCTTTCTGATATAATAGATAGAAGAACACCGTTCAATCTGACCAACTCCTTGATGTAGAGTTTGGTGTAATCCTCAGCTGAATAAGAGGTATGAACTAGAAAGAAATAAGATGATTTGGTCATTCTGTCTATAATGACCCAGACTGAATCATGCTGATGACGATTTTGAGGTAAACCCATCACGAAATCCATATTCACAACATCCCACTTCCAAGTAGGAATACTGAACTCCTGCATGGACCCACTAGGCTCCTGATGCTCTATCTTAACTTGCTAACATATAGAGCACTTAGCCACAAACTCTATAATGTCTCACTTCATCCTACTCCACCAATAGATTTTCCACAAATCGCGGTACATTTTTGTGGCCCCTGGATAAATAGAGTAGCACACACCATGCACTTTTACAAGAATTCTCTGTCTTAAGTCGTCTATACCTGGAACATAGAGATGATCCTGACAATGCAAAACACTATCTCCCCCTTAGGATAAAACCTCTACTTTCTAATCCTGAACTAACTCTTTCAACTTGACAAGGCTGGGATCTCTATCTTGATTTTCTTTTACCTTAGAAACTAGAGATGATTCTAAACTACTCTGAACCCATATATCACCCTCATCTATATCGAATAAGCGAACGCCTAGTCTGGCAAGCTGAAGGACTTCCTGAGCTAACTTCTTCTTACTTTCCTCAACATGAGAAACACTACCCATGGATAGTCTACTGAGAGCATCGTCTACTACATTGGCCTTGCCCGGATGATAGAGGACACTCATGTCGTAATATTTCAAGAGCTCTAACAACCTTCTCTGATGAAGATTGAGATCTTTCTGAGAAAAGACATACTGAAGATTCTTATGATCTGTGAACACATCTACATGAACACCGTATAGATAATGCCTCCAAATCTTTAAGGCAAATACTTCGGCTGCTAACTCAAGATCATGAGTAGGGTAATTCTTCTCATAGGGCTAAGCTGTCTGGAAGCGTAGGCTATGGCCTAACCATGCTGCATGAGGACACAACCCAAACCTACTCTGGATGTATCACAATACACTATGAACCTATCTGGACCATCTAGAAGTTCTAAAACTGGAGCTAAGGTGAGTCGAGTCTTCAACTCCTGAAAACTCTTCTCACAAGGATCTGACCACTGAAACTTGACTTTCTTCTGAGTCAATCTGGACATAGGGGATGCAATAGAAGAAAATTCCTCAACAAACCGTCTGTAATAGCCATCCAAACCTAAGAAACTCCTAATATCTGATGGAGAGAAAGGTCTGGCCCAGTTTCTTACTGCTTTGGTCTTTTGAAGATCAACTCTAATGCCACCATTGAAATGATGTGACCAAGAAATTCTACTAACTTTATTCAAAATTAACATTTACTAATTTGGCGAATAGCTAATGATCTCTGAGAGTCTGGAGTACTGTCCTGAGATGGTCTTCATAATCACGCTTACTACGAGAATAGACCAGAATATCATATATAAAGACTATGATGAACATATCTAAATACTACTTGAACACACGGTTCATCAAGTCCATGAAAGTGGATGGGGCATTGGTAAGACCAAATGAAATGATGAGAAATTCGAAGTGACTATACCAAGTTTGGAAAGCTATTTTTAGAATGTCATATTCTCTAACTGTGAGCTGATGATAGCTGAATCTGAGGTCTATCTTAGAAAAATAACTAGCACCCTAAAGTTGGTCAAATAAGTCATCGATTCTGGAAAGAGGATACTTGTTCTTGACCATGACCTTATTAAGTTGGAGGCAGTCTATACACATTCTGAGAGAACCGTCTTTCTTGCGCATGAATAATACTGGAGCGCCCCACGGGGAAATGCTGGGCCTGATGAATCCCTTATCTAAGAGATCCTTCAATTGTTCTTTCAGTTCTGTGAGTTCTGCTGGTTCTATTCTATATGACAAAATAGAGATAGGCTGAGTATTTGGAAGAAGATCAATGCCGAAGTCTATTTTCCTTTCGGGAGGAATTCCTGGAAGATCTTCTAGAAAGACATCTGAATATTAATTCACTACTGTGATTGATTCAAGGCTAGGAGTTTTGAAACTAGTTTCCTTAAATTGAAAAAGATGATAGACACATCCTTTAGATATCATTTTCCTTGCCCAATGGAGGAAACAAGCTGACCCCTAAAAATGGATACACTACCGTCCCACTTAAGTATGGGTTTATTTAGAAACTGAAACTGGACTATTCTGTTTCTGCAGTCGACTGTGGCATAGCAGGAATGAAGTCAATCTATGCTGATAATGACATCAAAATCAGTCATCTCTAATTCGACTAAGTCTGCTGAAGTGACTTTTTAAAATATCATAACCAGGCAGTTTCTGTATACCCACCAGGCTATGATGGTTTTACCCACTGGGGTAGAGACTAAAACGGCTTTGCTAGGATTTTGGGACTGATTCCAAAATTGCCTGCTATATAGGGAGTAATAAAAGACAAAGAAACTCCTGGATCTAGCAAAGCATAAACATGCACATGAAATATCTATAACGTACCAGTAACTACATCAGGAGAATTTTTTTGATCTTATCGGGATTAAAGAGCATAGAGACGATTTAGGTATTACCCACTAGTAGCACTGGAGGTGGCACCCTACTAATTTGGGCGATCGGACTGAGCTGAGGAACGATTCTGTTGATTTTGAGGACCTGGCTGAGGACAGTCTCTAAATCTGTGGCCTGGCTATCCACATCCAAAACAAATACCACTACCATCTCTGTAAATACCCTGATGGTGCTTGCCACAAGTCTGGCAAAGAGAATAGGTGCGGGCACTGCTAACACTTCCCTAGGACTTAGAGCCTGGCGCTCTATCTTTGTTACCCTATTTGAACTATGGAACTGGAGCACTAGCTGAAGAAGAAGCTGGAACTGATGAATTAGGATAAAACTAAGAACGGTTTCCTCTTTCTGACTTAGGCTGAGCAAAGTTGAAACTACCTGTCTTCGCTCTCTTATTCTGCTTCTCCCTCATTTGAATATTTTTCTCCTCTATCTAGTAAGCATGAGTCATGAGCCTGGCTAAAGTCATATCACTATTCAGCATGGCGGATCTACACTCATTAACCACGCTATAATTCACCCCTGAAATAAACTTACCCATCTTTGCCCTGCTATCTGCAACTACATGAGGGGCATATCTAGCTAATTGAGTAAACTTAAGAGAATACTATTTCACTGTCATATTTCCCTGCCTGAGGTTGATGAATTCTAGAACCTTAGCTTCTCTAAGCTCTAAGGGAAAGAATCTATCGAGGAAAGCAGATGCAAACTCCTCCCACTCTACTGGCCCTGCATCATATACCCTCTTTGACTTCTACTGCTTGAACCAAGTGTGAGAAATATCCTATAAATGATATGTAGCTAGCTCAGCACTCTCAACAGTAGTCACACCCATGGTATCTGTCTCCTTCTGTACCCGATCTAGGAATTTCTGAGGTTCCTCATCTACCTTAAACCCGAGGAAGGCTGGGAGTTTATTCGGGTGAAGTCCCGAATCCTAGTTGCGACTGAATTGTCCACTGGATTAGCCAAAATGACATTTGTTCATTCATTCGGAGAAACAATTGAGTTAGCAAGAGTAGTGAATATGGCCCTGAACTCCACATGAGAAATATGATCACCCAAAGAATCTTCGGGCTAGGGGGCTGACTGATTTTCGTTTCTTCTTTTAGGAGGCATGTTCTATAGAAGAAAGGGAGAAATGGATTAGACTGAGAGATTGACTTGAGATTATGCTTACTAGCACGTCATGAATACTGAAAGAGGGGAAACTGTTCCTAAAATATTATAGATTCCTGTACATAAATGTGGCACGCAACACACCTATGTACAATACTCTATGAGATGCGGCTTTCAGACTTCCTAGGAATCTATTGAACCTTAGGCTCTGATACTAAGTTTGTAACGCCCCAAATATGGTACCCAGAATGCTACACGATGCTCATGACCCCGAAGGACCACAAGCTAACCTATGACTGTTATCTATACGTGTATACTGCATAAATACTGAATAATACAGAAACATGAACTAAAAAGCCATAAGGTTCACATAACTGAAGTAAAATATAGCATCTAAATGGGGTATGAAATACCCAAAACAAAACTGAAAATACTAAAGTCTGAAATAAGATAGTCTAGAAAGCCTTTAACTGACTGAACTGTCTGAGTAAGGAGTTGATGGGACATGTCCCCAACTAACTCCAACTAATAAAATAATTAATGAGATAATAGAGAAATAATCATGGCCTCGAATAATGAGGACTCTCTTCTACTTCTGACTGCTAAAACTGGAATCTACTGCTGATCTGGAGCTTGTGTCTCTAAACCTATGGTGTAAGACACCATAGCGCAAATGCGTTAGTACTTTGAATGTACTGATATGCATGTGGGGTAGGCTAAATGCATGGGCTTCATATGCATGAACAATACTGGCTAACTGACTAATATGAACGTCATAATACATGCATACATACATAGTAACTATATCAGAAATCGTGATAACATGAGTACTGAATCTGAATACTGATAACATGACATACTGATAACTGATATAACTGATAACACGAGTGACTGGATTTGATAGTCCTGAATCTGGTGGAACTATCTAAGTTCCATTCTATATTTGAGTTGACTGTATTTGACAGTCCTGGATTCTGAAGAACTATCTGAGTTCTTTTACTGAGACTGATATTGAGACTGTGGGAGGTAGTCATCTAACTGACATGCCCTAAATGATGCATTATAGCTGAATTGGGGTCTAATCTATGCCTTGATTGGAAGGGTGTCAATACCGTGCCACTAGTAAGGACAGCATGTGAGTGACCCTAATATAACAAGTAACTCTAATGAGAACGGTGGGAACCCTCATATAGAAGGTTAAGCCACGTCATCTGCTCTCATATAGCAGGCTATGATGTCTCAACCTATGTTGGCTACATAGTTCTAGATCGCATGGATTACTTCTATGAATCACACCCTCATAGAACAGGTAAGTTCCCACCCTTAGATTCGCTCGGCGCTAATTTTTACTCCCATTTGAATAGACACTGAACATGATTTACTGAACTGAACATGGATTGAGTTACTAATTTTTGTTGACTAACAAAATACTACTGTTATCTGACAACTGACTGAGTTCATGAGATCATGGAGATTTCTTGAGTCATAAGACTGTCTAAAATCTAAGGATCATGGCTTGACTGAGAGTATCGTGAAAACATGACATAGCTCTAAGCACATAGCTAATGTTTTGGGTACAAGTACCCCCAGGACTCGATGGAAGGAAACTGACCAAGCATAACTTACTTGAACATATTACCAACATCATAATCCATACTACATTTATAGAAGCATTCCATCAAAACATATGATAGGCATAACTTGTACATACATGGGGATTTCATGATATCATACTAATTAGACATTGTTCCTTCATCTAGGCATTTAACATGGTAGGCATAGCACATGTAGACAATATTATACAACAATTAATCATCATGATTCATCTCTAATTTCATCATCCTAGGGTTTATTCATAGGTTCACATGAATATACATCTATACAAATTAATTCCACATAAAATTGATCACCCAACATGGATTTGAATTCAATTGATCATTCTCAACATAAACAAAATGAACCTAACATGAAATTCATAAAAAAATCCATAAACTTAAACTTAGAAAAGAGATTCTTGGGCTTCATGGACGAAAGGAGTCCATGAATGAACACTATGCATACCTTGGTTCATGATTTTCGTGAAGATTGATGGAGGAAATTCTTGATTCTAAATCTTCTATGAAAAGCCCTAGGTTGTTCTTGAGAGGTTTTTGAGAGAAGAGAGTGTATTTTAGGTGAAAGTGGCTGAATCATGTGTTAAGGGCTTAAATAGGGGTAGGAAGTTGACCCTTTTAACCCTGGACGCGTCATTTAATTTCAGTAAATTTTTCTCGAACTAGGCCCCTGGCATGACGTGGCGCTATCGCGCCGTGTTACTAGAATTTGACAATTGTAAAATTGAGGGATGGCGAGACACGGAGCCATCGCATTGCACCTTCTTTTGTGACCTGGAACTTTGGCGCGACATAGAGGAAATCGCGCTAAGACACTGGAAAAGGATAATTCTGAATTTGGGCCCTGGCCCGATGCGCCATAATCGCGAACCCATACTGGAATTTTCCAAATGTCATTTCCTCTTGTGGCGCAGCGCGCCACTGACTAATATGACACTATTTTACAACGGAAACATAAAATAGTCATAACTTCTGACTCGGTTATCGGATTTGGGAGAATCTTATATCGATGGAAAGTCTATTGAATTTCTCACATGACAAAAAGTAAAAATCTTGAAAATTCCTCATAGAATAACCATCATTCAATTTAAAAGCTAATACTAGACATTCTTGAGATGTAATTAGCTAGAAAAAATTACGGGGTATTACATTAATTTACATAGATAATCCCATAAAATACAAAACAGGATAAAATGACACTTGGGAAAGTGCGTGTTTCTTGTGCTAACAATTTATGTAAACAGTGGACTCCCAATAGATGGATTATGCCTTCTTATCCTCTGATATGTTAATTGTTAATGCCGCACTTTAGTATATTTCAATAAATTATTTATTAACTATGATTTATTTATTTAATTTGGTAAAGATTGTATAAGAATCTAGAAAGTTTTATAATTTTCATAAATTGTGAGATTTTCATATTTATAAGAAAACATATATCTGAAATTCAAATTATATGTTTAAATAAAATTTTAATTGGTTGATTTGAAATTATGTCTAAACGGCCCTAAAGATTATGTAACAGTTTTGTTAAAGGCATGCTATTGGCCATTGGGGCTTCTTGATTTTCTCCTATGGTATGTGATGATTCTATTATTGAAGAAAGTAGAAATATAGCAAATGCTCATTACATTTGTTGTCCGCTTCACTTAACTTTAAAGATTCCTAGGAGAAGTGATTGGGAAAATCTTTATCCTTTGTTGGTAACATTCATGAATTTAGTGTCATGTATTCGTTTTCTGGCTTGATGGAGGCCATTGTAGAGTCCACTGGCTGATTTCGAGGCGAAGCTGGAGACAAAGAGTTCATCTAAATTTTTCTTCACTAAAAGATGACACTGTATTATAAAGTTAAATTTATTTTATTTATATATAATAAATATTAAATTTCTTTAATTTATTCTTATATTTTTTATTTTTTATTTTGAATTTCTTAAATAAATTTTATGATTCCCATCACTCAGCGATTCGTGCATCCACCAGAACAAAAATAAGGGAGAATTGCACAGACCTCAACTGAGATTTAGGCAACAACTATTTGAATACACTAGATACATTTTGCATTACAATATGAGAATATTTTATTTTATTCTTCGCACAGAACAATAAAATTGAAAGTATAAAACAATAATAAAAGAAGAAAATTTGAAACCACATGAGAGCATGTGCTACAAGTTCAAACGTCAGCGGATGTTTGTGTAATACTCCCTAAAAATAAAGGTTGATTCACAATTGGTTGGTTAACATGTCATCAATAATTTTGAAAATCATTGCATTTGAGGCATAATAGTTAATACAGAAACAGAAATTTAAATTTAACCTCAGTTAGCAACTAAATACTTTAATTTTGAGTATGCACATATACATCTCAATTTGAACACTCTAATTTATAAGATGATCATTTAGACACTTCCAAAATTTGTATGTCGTGTCAGCGTAGAGTGCTCGTGTGACACAGAGGAAATGAATTGGAGTGTTTTAGTTGTCAATTGAGATCAAGTTAAGATGTCTAACTGTACACTCAAAATTAAAGTGCTTGCTTGATAGAGCAAATTTGAATACTCCGTATTTCTTTATGTGTTAATATATTGAAGTTCTCTTTCCCTTTTTGATCAGTGTGATTTTGTGATTTATGTCAAGAAAAATGTAAATGAAGAGACTAGGGGCAAAAACAAAAGAAAAAAGCTAGTTTCCACTAATAGTGTACCATATATTTACATCATCATTGTCTTTTTTAACCCATGGCGTATTATTAATATTTAAATAATATTAATAGAAAAAAGTATTATAGGGTAACTTGAACTCTAAATTAATTATACGAGTTTGTTTAGGATTCTTACTTAGCTTATCAAAACTAGGAAAGAACTGTTTCAGCCGCCTTCTACTCTTCTTCTTCATTAGTTTTATTGTTTCATGATTGAAACAATTAACTTATACAATTGAAGCAAGTTGGGACAATCATCGGTACAACAATCACATGGTTAGTATTTATTTATTGTCGTTTTCTTTACATAATCTAGCAAAAGTGTCTTTTAAGCTAATAACAATAGTTTTAATTTACATAAGAAACTAGCACACTTGATATTTAAGATACAAAAATTAAAGAAACAATACATTAATGGCTGGATAAGTTATCATTAGAAAATTTTAGTTATAGTTGGACACAATTATTAACGTTTGATTTTTCTTCCTTGGTTGTTGAATATTTTCTGAATTTTGATTAATTAACAAAATAAAACGCCTTACTAATAGCTTGACAGCCTTTTTTTTTTTTGCTTTAAGCATTTGGTATTTTAAATTTATATATCGGATTAATTTAGTTTCAAATTAAGTCATCTGAGAGAGGAAAGTAATTTTGATGAGAAAAAAATCTCATTAAAGTTTGAATTTGAACTATTTGATTTAAAATTTTAGAGAAGGAATTACTACAGCCTTCACTAGTACTCAACTGACAGGTAGCTATCTTTATATCATCCACACAAAGGGCAGTGGAAACTAGTCTAAGCTAAACTTATGCTATGTTTTTAACATCTAATATTATCTTGCAGGACCCTCTTGAAATTTTTAACTTAGAAAGGCAAATGGAGAAGGAACTGAAGTTTCCTTGGACGAAATAGATAGCACTGCGAATGGAATTGTACCTTTTGCTCCTCAATCAGGTAATGAAGAATCGAGCAAACCCTACATCGATATGGATTTTCAGTCACTTGATGTTGGATTTAAATTTTATCTTGATTATGCTCATCGTAATGACTTTAATATGCATAAAAATAGAATTACTAGATCAAGAAAAGATAAATCAATGATTGATCGAGAGTTTGTTTGTTCAAAAGAGAGATTTCGCTCAAAGAAAAGTCTTAAGATCAGTGACAAAAAACGAGATAAGACTAAAGAAGGGTGTAAAATGATACTGTATTTGTCAAAGAAAGAAGAAAAATGGATTATAGTCAGGCTTGTTTCGAACCCTAATAACGAACTTGCTTCTCCTCAAAGACAAAAATTCTTACGATCAAAAAGAAAAAAGTCAAAGGCTTAGAAGAATCTTATTGATCTTTTAGAGAATTCTGTATTCGACCAAGTAAAATTGCATCAGTGTTGATTACTCAGGCCGGAGGTTTAGAGAATCTCAATCTAACTGAACGAGATATCCAAAATTATTTGAGTACTAAAAAGCAAAACTATCTTGAAAAAGGAGATGCACAACTGATGTTGAAATACTTTCAAAAGCGTCAATCTGATGACCTAGCATTCTTTTATGCAATATAAATGGATGTAAAGGGTCATTCAGCTAATTGCTTTTGGGTTGATGCTCGATCTAGGGTAGCTTATAAGAATTTTGGAGATGTTGTCTTATTTGATCCTACATACTTGACAAATAAATATAAGATACCTTTTTGTCCGATTTACCGGAGTTAATAATCATTTTTAATCCATTTTATTTGGTTGTGTGCTCTTTTATGGAATGCTTGGCAAGAGGCAATGTTTGGTGTTGCTCCCTGTACCAAAATCACAGATCAAGATGCTGCCATAACAAATGTTGTTGCAAAGATGCCTCCAAATAGTGCATATCATTTTTGTATGTAGCACATTGAGAAGAAGTTCCGGAATATTAAATCATGTTTTTCATGAATTTGATGATTTTCAAAGTGAGTTTAGTAAGTGTTTTCATTGTACAAATACTCCTGAAGAATTTGAAGCTGCTTGGACTGATATAATGAAAAGATATAATTTGGAAGAACATACTTGGTTGCATAGAATATACGCAATTCGTACGAAATGGATTCATCATATGTGGTGTTGGAGTCCCACATCAGTGGGTTAAAGGGCCCTTGGTCTCCTTATAAGGCTTGGGCAATCCTCCTCCTCATGAGCTAGCTTTTGACATTGAGTTAGGCCTAAGGTTCATTTCTTTATCATTCATTTCTTTATCATGGTATCAAAGTCAGGTCCACCCAATTCATTGTTTCTGATGTTGGGCCCCCCGTCTTATATTGTCCACGCTCCAGATGTCCAGTCCTGGCGTGTGGGGGGTGTTGGAGTCCCATATCGGTGGGTTAAAGGGTCCTTGGTCTCCCTATATGGTCTTGGGAATCCTTCCCTCATAAGCTAACCTTTGAGGTTGAGTTAGGCCCAAGGTCCATTTCTTTATCATGTGGGAAGTACTTTTTGTGCTAGAATGCGTTTAACAGGCACTGATGGTGTAATTTAAGTATCCACTGACAATGGATACTAGTTAATCTCAAAACAAAAACAATAGATGAAAGACGAGATCATAAATTATATGAATACAGAACTATAAAGCATATCAAATCAACATTTTACACAGGTGAAATTTAGAAGAGAATTAGGAAAGGAAAATAGAAGACATAAGATACATACATCCTAATAATGCATCTCCACAACACAACAACAATCACAACACATGTCTTGTTTTTCAACCCTTTTCATGTACAACAAAAACACAAATTGTAACCTAAGTAGATCAAGAGAAGGGACTACGTCCAATGCCAAACAAGCCAAAGGATTACAACAAGATGAGTCAGTGATCCAGAACAACCTCTTTTAAGTACAAAGGCATGCGAATAGCGTTACAACAAATAAGGCTAGATATACATTGTGGTTTTCATGGCTGCTTGCAGCACCGTGATGGCGATTGTGGTGAGCATTTGCAGCATAAATTGGTATGAAATTCGATGATCCCTGAGTCGAATACTTCTCATCCACTTCCTATGCCACCACTAATGTGAGCCTCTGTAATATGGCCATACTTGCTGTTAACAGCTATTGTTGTATCTCCAATAACATTATGATTGTTGTTAAGTTGTTCAGCTTCTACTGCTACTTCTTTGTTATCTGCAATAGAAGATTTTTGCATTTTAATTATCAGATAAGTGTCAACAATGCACTTCTACACATGGGGTTCAGAAAGAAGTGACAATTGGTTTAGGATTTGGTTTTTATACACAATATATTATTTACACTAACAATAATATAGTTATGCCTCAATCTCATTCAAGTTGAGATCCACTATATAAATGCTCAACGATTACCATATCAGCTATTACTCAATTTAAGCTCATCAATCCTACACTAATATCATATAAATAAAATAAAATAAAATAAAAGTAAATTGTACTAGAAGTTCACAATATACAAAGATTAGGAGAAACCGTTTTCATCATATTAATATACTCCACATGTGGTCTCTTAAGGTAGATTCAGAATTTCAACTTTAGGATTCATATTCAAAATTATACCACCTTCCATATAAATTTATTGGGTTCAAATGTATTATTTATATTTACTTAGTGTGTTTTTTATCATATATACAGGATTTAAGTCTGTTAAAATTGGTCTTGGGCCTAACTCACACCCCAAAACCTAGCTCATGAGGCTCATGAGGAGGAGGATTGCCCAAGCCATATAAGGAGACCAAGGACCCGTTCCTCTTCCGATGTGGGATACTTAACAAAGTCATTTTCTGAGTTCAAATGAACTCATAACTAGCTTATTGACTAAATCTGGCTTGCTTCCCTCCTCTATCATCAACAATAACAATATACTCAGTGTAATCTCATAATTGGGGTATGGAGAAAGTGATGTGTATGTAACATTACCACTACCTGTAAAGCTAGACGGCGGGTTGTTACCAATAGATTCTCGCTCGGCTCAGTAAAATATAACATTTTATTTAAGCAGGTAAAATAAAACACTAAGTTTTCCTTTCAAGTAAGTAATTGGATCAAATTATGAATAGCTGCACTTCAATAGTTTGACTTAAACTGACAGAGGAGAAAGGACAATTCTACAAATTTTACAGAAGCTCAAGAACACTAATTAAGAAAAGAAAAAGAAAAAGGTAAAATAGAGGAGCCAAGAAAGAGTATAAAGGGGGAATAAATATTACTAAAGGGAAAAATCTTGGCTCGATAAAAACCACATGAAAAGTAGAAGGCCAAAAATAATAGCAGTATCATTTTCTTGGTTCCCATCTTTGATGTCAAAATTCAAGAACTCCCATGCAAAGAACTTGATTTTATTCTCTTGTGCTAATATTCTAAATATTTCCCACACCGTTAAAGCTACTAGTGTTATAAATTTAATTACACTGTAGTGAATGTCTATCAATATCTACTTTGATATCTATTAGGATTTGAAGCATCTGTCCTTTAATCAGACTAGGAGTAAATTTTCCCTATAAATAGAGGAGTTTTGTTCATTGTATTGATAATCTGATAATCTCTCATCCCTTAAGAGAAGAAATAAGAATCACTCTCTCTATTCTCTCTACTATTTTTCTTTATTCTTTCTTGTTTTATAAAACGTTATCAGCACGAGACTCTGCCAAATAAGGTACGATTATAAATCTGAAGGATTTCAAGATTTATTCCTTAAGAACAATATTATCAAAAGGGATGATAATATATTGGGTTCAAGTGTCACGACCCGAATCGGGGCCCTGTCCATGACGAGCATTCCCGAACTCGAAGGCCCGGAACTCCCTCTATCTATCTGGTAATCATTCACATAATTCATATGATAAAAGTAATATGGAATAGACACAATAATACGGAAACATGGTCAACAATTTAAAACAGTTAAAGGCCAGAAAAAATGCCCAACAATATTTAATAAACATCTGCAACTGTCTGCAAAATCTCTACTGACATACTATCTGAATAACAGGAACAAGGCCCCCAACAGACCAAAAGCCATACTGAAATAAATACCTAAATGAATAGGCATTCCGAAGCAAAGAAGGCTCATCAACTGAACTCTGGACAACCCTATATGTAGACTCTATAGAGGATCTGGACCCCTAGACTGTGCCTCAGTACCTGGGAGGAAGAGGGGGTCAGCATAATTGTACTGGCACATGAAGCAATCCAAAATAGAGTAATTGAACATATATATATATATATATAATACGTGAGAGAAAATGTTCATCAAACATTATGCATAAAACAGTTTCTGAAAAACACATAGACACCTTCTAAAAACATGTAACCTATTTGTAAATCTCAAACTCTGATCTATGTATTACTTCTGAGTTAGGTGGTATCCCCGATAAGTCTAATATTCCACGGGCAATATAGAATCCGCCATTGACTCGGTGGGGAAGCCTCCAACCCAAGTATACCACAAGGGTTGGAGTTCCTAAATCTGATACACCACACGACACTTAAGTCAGCGTATAATAATATACCAGGGTCGGCAAACAACGATTTTTGGCAATGATTTGCTTAAACTCAAGCCCTCTTCAGGGAGCCACCTAATATTTCTATATGCCCATTTTTAACCTTTTCGGTACATGCAACATTCTGAATATCTAAAATAATGATAGTCTGAAATGTCTATTAGTCTGAGTCTGATATGACATTGGTCTGAATTGGTATCGTCATACCAAGACTTGCAAGTCATGATTTCTGAACCATAATACATTAAGCTAAATCTTTCATTTAAAGCATAATTTAGACCACCAAAAATATGCAACTGATATAGAAGATTTCGTGTTTTGAAACTCAAGTCAAAATCATGCAAAAACTTCATCAACATATGGTGGTCTAGTGCCTTTAGCAAATCCATGCACTCTTTTATTACATGCATTATGAACATTAAACATTCATGCTAGATTTCCTCTTTAGTGATTTAAAACCACCTTAAAATCATAACAAGAGTTCAATCATTTCATATAGTGCTTTTCAGGGAGGCATTGCAAAACAATTTATATGCTATGAGAAATCTGAAAAATTCACTAAAGAGGGAATTCACCGAAAATCATGCTCTAAATAAGAATTCATTCTTAAATACATGATTTCATACATTCATATTCTCAAATCACTTTGGGGAAGGTCAAAAGACCAAAATAATGATGTTAAAACATTTAATACATGAATATATACATAGATTCAAAAACCCCATTCTAAAACATAATTTTACTATGCCCATGAGAATTTAGGAAAACCCCGCATACCTCTATTTCAAAAAATAATGGGTGCTTCTTGAAGCCTGTGGATTGGGGATTTCGAATCTCTAATCAATTTTGAAAACCCACGGTTAAATCTTGATTTATTTGGGTTTTTAGTTTGAAACCCTTGGGAGTGTTCTTGAGAATTTTTAGATGAATGTGGATGTATTTTGGAAAATTGGGGACTAAATTTCGTGTTTATGGCTGAATAAGGGTGGAAAAAGGATAATTTTGACCCAAAAATGCAGTGTTTAAGTCACTTGAAACCATAAGATATGCGACGCATATGATATCGCATATATTTACATAGGCGCCGCATATGATATCGCCTATATTTACATAGGCGCCGCATATGCTATCGCATATGCTTTCCAGTGGCCATCTACGATTGGTTAGGCAATGCATACTACTTTGAAAGGCCATAACTTCTTGCTCGGGTGTTGGATTTTTGAAAAATTAGTATCGTTGGGAAGTTAACTCAAAGACCTATCATTTGACACATAGTAGGATCTCTAATTCGAAATATACAGAGAGTTATAGTCGATGGAAGCTGACACAAATTACAAAATCTACTAAAACTTAATCGTTCGAAATAGTTTCAACTCGTCCTTGAGTTGAAGGACCTCTATGGTCTAAATTCATGCTCAAATAGATTCACATACTACATAAACATGCCAAATTGGTATAGGATTTAAGGCTCTGGGATTATCAATGCAATAGAGTCATGGTTTTTATTCTAGCCCAAAATGCGGGTTGTTACATTATCTCCCCCTTGGGATCGTTAGTCCCCGAATGATGGATAGAATGTCAAAGTCTTGAGGGTATGGGATAACGCGGACATGATATGTTCCCTAAGAAAGAATACACTGATCGGATACATAACTATAAGATACGAACTACTAATGTTTTAAATGCTTATGCCGGACATGCATATCCGAGGTATGGAATACACAACTAAAGCTACTCATAGGCTGAATTCTCATAATCAATCATGCATATCTAATGCATGGATATATGACCGAGTTGTTCTCGTGAATGCAGGACTGAATACACTGATAAGCTGAACTTTTCTATTGAACATGCATTTCTAATTCATGCATATCTGACTGAACTAACGTATGAACGTATGACTAAATACATAATAATAACTGATGTGAAGCTTGTAATAAGAATCTATGCATGCAACTGAATGGGGTATCTCCCCCTTGGTACCCTATGTCCCTCTATGAATGCTCAATTCACTAAGATACTCGGAAAACTGAGGCGATGCACAGGGCACCTACGAATTGAATCATAACTGAACATCTGGAATCTGAATTTAATACATGATGCATAAAATGGGCTATACTCGTAACTACTGGTATACTCTATCTTGGAATAATAGCATGTCTGAGATTTCGAGTAGCATGAATAAATGCAAAGACGAGAAAACAATTCATTCGAATCTAACTGCTAAACTGACTTATTGGCCATATAGACTGAATTATACTACACCCTCATACTTAACTAGAGTATCTCTTCATCACAATTCTCTAAAGAAATTCTAGCAGTAATAGGGAGCCATGAATCTTGGGTATGGATTACACAAGACATCCAACTGAGGAATCACCACATTGACACTACTCTGTAGTTTGGAACATAGGCATATAACTCCTGAATTAGGATAGAATTACCAGGCCTTTGGCATTATAACTTCTTAATTTCAAGTTTAGCACACTTCTCGAATATCACTTAACTATACTATTCTCCTTAAATATCATATTCATTCAACTCAGCTTAAAATTCTCATATGAGCATTAACAAATCTTTCTACTAATGTCGGAAATAACTTAATCCCTTCGCCGTGATCAAGCCTAACTCTAAGTCACAAAAATACAACATGCCAGACCACTCTATTATTCTAGACCATATGATGCAATCTTCTATATCTCCTTTAAAGATTATATCCTAAGTATAACATGCCTTACCACTTCAATGACTACTCTAAACTCTTACTATGAAGTCGCTAGCGCATATAGCATTCCTTTACAACAATCTCAACATGTAATTCAAGCCTATCTTTATAACCACATATGAACTTCAAAGCAAACACTCATACAGGCATACTTCACATATTCTCTAAACCACTATCAATATCACTCCCACGAGCTATCCCAAGAACATACACATACAAAATTCCACTAACCATCACATAAATAAAAACTTGGCCCCAAATCTTACTTCATACTTATGGCCTTATCTAAACAAGCGTACTATGATCTTCCATCAACAAGGAATAATTACTCACCACCACTATCATCGCATAAGGAGGAGTTACAAAAAGGTTAGAACATAAGATCTGAAGGCATTGAATGATACTATATAAAGCTTGACACTCATCTGAGACGTGAGAAATAGTAAAACAACAACAGGGACACACCAAATCGCTCAGAATTTAGGGTATTCATGGCTATAAGTTGAATCTCGCCAATCATTTGGCGTAACACATGAGTTATGGAAATGGAGCATATTATAAAGCGTGAGTACAGGACTCTCTATCATATGTATGAACGTGAACTGATCATGGAACTAAATCGTAAAGCATGAGTAGGTATTAGGATCACTGAGAAATATTGAGATAGGAATGGGTTAAGATTTACCCTTACTTTTTGATGTTCTATATCATCATGACATCACTATAAGAATCTGAGAGTCTTACTTGGTTATTCGTTTAGTCATCTCCCCCTTAGCTTCAAGCGATCATCTTAAGTTTTTGGGAGATACCTTACTAGACTTTAAACTTAACTGCACTCACTGCACTCTGGGTTTTGAAATATGACAATACACAAAATTAATAACACTTAACCCGAAAGACCACATATAAGAGTAGAACACCCACTGCTAATACTACCTCCTGAGGCACACTCTATCATTCTGTAACCCCAATAGTCATCATCTATTACTTGAACACTTACTAACTTCGAATATTCATGAGTATCCCCAAAGTTGAAGTGCACACCCTCTAGTGCCTCTACTCTTATTTCTATTAGCACGACTTTCAAGGAATCGATCTTAGATTATAACACCTAACATAGGTATCACCAAGTCTTCAATAAGCCACTCTATTTCTATCGTAGTCTACCAATATAGCAACTTCAAACTTATTTTCCTGTACCATGAGAATCAAGTTTATATCAAAAGGCTCAACGCTATCAATCAAAGGTCTTTAACTTGGCTATTTAGAACACCATTTACCATCTAGCTAGTCTTTTTCCACCTAGCAACTCAATGGTACCAGTAGCCACACAGAACATGTAATAGCCTTAGAAAAATACTACAGCTTCATACCACCTTGGGCATACTTCTACATACATATACAATATCATACTTCATTACGAATCAAATAAATTTAGGCACTTGCATACACTGTTCAAGCCTATAGATCACTTCCATATAACTAGTATCATTAACCAAGAAATCATCACATCCACCTCTATGGCCATCAATTGTTTCAAACTTAATGTCTAGTGCTAGACATGATTTACAACCAACCTTACACACAATCCTCACTAAGAAACTATGAAATAAACATCAAGAAACACTAGTACACTAGAAATTCATAACCACAATAATCGATCATGACCTTACAGTTTTCCTTGTCATAATCCATTAGCATGTACTATTTCAACACATCAAGCTTACAAATCTAATCCTACGAAACATGTATCATCAATCTCTTGCCACTATTCACCACCACACCATTCAAAATCAAGCCTATAGTCTAGCATCAATCATTTACAACCAATGAAGAGTGTAACATAATATAAATATACTAATCCTTCAAATTGGGATATTCTACCCAAATACTTCAAAAATATACTACATACTTTCTCACAAGTAGTATTAGTTTACAACTACCAATGAGAAGACGGTTAAGGGGTAAGGTCACATAATAGACATGATCAACCTTAAGCTTATATTATAACCATACAATCTTATCTACTTATACGACTTTCTCACATCACACTTACTTACCCCAATAGGCATTTAGACTACCTTCAGATACCCCGTATGACAATCTGTCTATACTTACAACCTACTGGCTAATCTAGTCATTTTCATTCATAGCCTATAAGGGGTTTCTATAACCACCTTAAGTATCCACTCTGGGCTCTTTCTCTATTTTGAAAGGAAGAAAACAAATAACATTCTGAGTCAACACTTCCTCCACGAACTACCATACAATTCATAAATGGTACCACCATATTAGTCTACCACCACGAAATAGTAAATCATTGTCAATCAACAATTAATCAACTATAAATATCTAATCACAAAAGTCACCCTCACTCTGACCTCTGACCTCTAACCTTATGACTGTATATCACAAACTTCTTGGTATAATTTCACTACCAATAGGTCATGACACCTACACTATAACTTATACTACTACTCGAGTGGAAATACAGTTCCAACAAACACAAGAACAACAAGAGGAACAAAAGGTTGCTAGTGAATCGAAATAGGCCTCACACGGCTTCACTAGACTTTTGTTTTCAACAACACAATGATATCAAGATTACAAAATATAGAGTCTTGATACACAATATTCAATGACTCAAGAATACACATCTTACTCTTGTCTTAACTGAATGCCTCATAAGAACGAGGACACGATTTTACACTAGGGAACTCCTCTCCCGTCTTTTATGGGACTTCTAAAATTTCTGCTAGATAATTGAAGAATATCTAAAAACACCAAAGTGAGAAAAAAATTAGGATAACTTTTCTTTTCATATGGGTGACACCATAGCATGAATTAGAGTATAAAGGAGGAACATTCTGGCTCTATAGCACAAACTAGAACATGAAGAAAGAGAGACATTCCTAAACGCCTTGTAGCCTCCTGCTTATAAGTATGGCACGCTACACACCCATAAAAAAGACTCTACCCGACGGGATTTCGCAGACACCCTGAGACCATGAACCGTGCTCTGATACCAAGTTTGTCACAAACCGAACTGGGGCCCTAGCTGTGACGAGCATTCCTGAACCCGAAAGCTCGAAACGCCCTCTGTCTATCTAGTAATCATGCACATAATTCATATGGTCAAAGTAATATGGAATAGACACAATAATATGGAAACATGGTCAACAATTTAAAATAGTTAAAGGCCTGAAAAAATGCCCAACAATATTCAATAAACATAAGCAACAGTCTGCGAAATCTCTACTGACATACTATCTGAATAACTGGGACAAGGCCCCCAGTAGACCAAAAGCCATACTAAAATAAATACTTAAATGACTAGGCCTTCCGAAGAAAAGAAGGCTCACCAACTAAACTCTGAGACAACCCTGTCTGTACACTCTACTGAGGATCTGGACCCCTAGACTGTACCTTAGTACCTGTGAGGAAGGAGGGTCAGCACAATTGTACTGGCACGCGAAGCAATCCAAAATAGAGTAATTGAACATATATATATAATACGTGAGAGCAAATGTTCTTCAAACATTAGGCATAAAATAGTTTTTGAAAAACACATGGGCACCTTCTGAAAACATATAACCTGTCTGTAAATCTCAAACTCTAATCTGTGTATTACTTCTGAGTTAGGTGGTATTCCCTACAAGTCTGATATTCTATAGACGATATGGAATCCGTCATTGACTCGGCGGGGAAGCCTCCAACCCGAGAATGCTGCAAGAGTTGGAGTTTTTGAATCTGATATGCCACACGACACTTAAGTCATGTATAATAATATACCCGGGTCGACAAACCACAGTTTTAGGCAATAAGTTTCTTGAACCCAAGCCCTCTTCAGGGAACCACCTAACATATCTGTATGCTCATTTTTAACCTTTTCAGTACATGCAATATTCTGAATATCTAAAATCATGATAGTTTGAAATGTCTATTAGTCTGAGTCTGATATGACATTGGTGTGAATTGGTATCGTCATACCAAGACTTGCAAGTCATGATTTCTGAGTCATAATACATTAAGCTAAATCTTTCATTTAAAGCATAATTTAGACCACAAAAAATATGCAACTGATATAGAAGATTTCGTGTTTTGAAAATCAAGTCAAAATCATACAAAAACTTCATCAAGATATGGTGGTCTAGTGCCTTTAGCAAATCCATGCACTCTTTCATTACATGTATTATGAACATTAAACATTCATGCTAGATTTCCTCTTTAGTGATTTAAAACCACCTTAAAATCATAACAAGAGTTCAATTATTTCATATAGTGCTTTTCAGGGATGCATTGCAAAACAATTTATATGCTATGAGAAATCTAAAAAATTCACTAAAGAGGGAATTCACCAAAAATTATTCTCTCAACAAGAATTCAGTCTTAAATACATGGTTTCATATTCTCAAATCACTTTGGGGAAGGTCAAAAGACCAAAAAAATGATGTTAAAACATTTAATACATGAATATATAAATAGATTCAAAAACCCCATTCTAAAATATAATTTTTCTATGCTCATGAGAATTTAGGAAAACCCCGCGTACCTCTATTTCAGAAAATACTAGGTGCTTCCTGAAGCCTGTGGATTGGGGATTCCGAATCTCTAATCAATTTTGAAAACCCACGGTTAAATCTTGATTTATTTGGGTTTTTAGTTTGATACTCTTGGGAGTGTTCTTGAGAATTTTTAGATGAATGTAGATGTATTTTGGAGAATTGGGGACTGAATTTTGTGCTTATGGCTGAATAAGGGTGGGAAAAGGACCATTTTGCCCCCAAAACGGAGTGTTTAAGTCACTTGAAACCATAAGATACGCGCCGCATATGATATCGCATATATTTACATAGGCGCCACATATGATATTACCTATATTTACATAGGCACAACATATGATATCACCTATATTTACATAGGCACCGAATATGATATCGCCTATATTTATATAGGCGCCGCATATGCTATCGCATATGCTTTCCAGTGGCTATGTGCGATTGGTTAGGCGACGCATACTACTTTGAAAGGCCATAACTTCTTGCTCGGGTGTTGGATTTTTGTAAAATTGGTATCGTTGGAAAGTTAACTCGAAGACCTATCATTTGACATATATTAGGCTCTCTAATTCGACATATACAGAGAGTTATGGTCGATGGAAGATGACATAAATTACAACGTCCACTAAAACTTAATCGATCGAAATAGTTTCAACTCATCCTTGAGTTGAAGGACCTCTATGGTCTAAATTCATGCTCAAATGGATTCACATACGACATAAATATGCCAAATTGGCATGGATTTAAGGCTATGGGATTGTCAACATATTAGAGTCATGGTTTTTATTCTAGCCCAAAATGCGGGGTGTTACATCAAGTCCCATCAATTTATGCCTAAGACGCCTTTATATGGATAATACATTGAGATTGAATCTCAATGCATGTATTAATGATATTGTGATGGCTAAGGCAAAATAGTGGGTGTTTAATGAAAAGTCATAAAATTCAACCCATTGAATATACTCCATTCCATGAAGTGAATGTGGTAGTAATATATGATAAGTCTGAAATACGACAACTTACTTCATTCTTGAGGTGTACGTGGTAGTAGTGCATAATATATCTGAAAGAAGACAAGTGATTGAATGCACGAATATACGCGTGGAGGAACAATATGATAATGATTATCAAAAGTGATGATATTTTCACACGCTTATATGATTCTAAGATATGCTAGAGAAAGATTCTCTACATCATATGTATGTCTTGATTTGTTTCTAAAGAAGCAAAATCTTGAAAGAGGTTATAAGCTATCATAATTTGATAAGCTTAAGGCACGATTATGTTCTATTCCTGGGGAATGAGAAACTTATTAATGCAAACGTTCACTTGGTTGTGATTGTATCACAACTCACCTCTGAAAGAGGTTGAATAATTTTGAAATCTACTTTTGAAGTAGTAAATCTAAAATTTATTCATGTAATAGTAAATCTGAAATTTACTAAAGAAAAAGTACATGTCATGGTAAACTTGCAGTTTACTAGAATAAAAGTTCATAAATTGATATGAACGATTGTGACATCTCGAAGATGTGCTTGTATTGAAGAACTAGAATATTCTTCAAGAATTATTTATGTCATTTGTTCTCATGATACATTGGTTAGACCAACTAATTTTGGGATTGGATCCCTCAAAATCTAAAAAGAATAAAGGGTGAATAGGGGCTCATTCACCTATCATATGATATGTTGAAAAGATGCATCAATAAAATGATCACACGTACATTCAAGTCAACCTACAGTTTGACATTCATAAAGTTGTTTGCTCAATAAAATTGAGTTAAGAACAATTTTCAGATTGTCCAATCAAGAAATTTTTCTTGATAATGATGGTTTAGCATTGAATGCCTTCGATAAATAGCTAAACCATTGCTAATGAGAACAAAGCTTCATGTGTTGTTCTGAAATATGATATGTTGCATACAATAACACTTGTATGCATTAGACCAATAAATTATGATTATTTCTTCCCCACAATTGGTTCAGGGTCATGAACCAATTATTTTATCTAATAGTTTTGATGTGCGGTATACGATTAATGAATATCCCATAATGCATAAAGATGGATTCCTCAAACAAGATGGAGGATGTATTTTAGTTTTTCTAACATGAGGAGGAGATTATAAGCTGCTATGAAATATGTTAGAATTATCACCAGATCCTTATTCAAAAGATAATTCAAGTCAAATGCCGAAAGCATTTCATATTTAAGTTGCAAGTGCTCCTATTTTGTGTCCATGAAGGACAAAGTCTATGTATGCGTTAAGCATGGTAGATCAATCGGTTCCACATGAAATAATACTTTAAAATAATAAGGAGAAAATAATCATGATAAGAAGGCAATGTGCTCTTGAAGAGCCTACGACATAACACTTCATGCAACCTTATGAGAGGTTTAGGTATCTGAAAATAATGAAGTGATGAGATCTCAAAATATTATGTGACATAGTTAACCAATACAAAATGATATATCATCAATATCTTTGATACAATATTGGCGCAATATTGCCAAAAATTACGAGGATCTTAATTCTAAGTTAATTTAAGCATGCTAACGTAGAAACATTCATCAAGTGACATGAAAGGATGCATCTTGGTAAGTATAAAACTTATTTGATTTGCAGTCAAGATATTTAAAGATGTCACTCATGAAATGTTGAATATTGTCACTTGACAAAACTTATGTGAAAAACTTTTAAGTATTCAAAATGCTTGAAGCATATAAAAGTTTGAGGGAAACTTATTTATAATCCTTATATTGTATAAGCTTATAGCTTGAAAATCATTGGAATCTTGGAGAGTTTTCAAAGCAATAGATTATTTGCTGAAATTCAAAATATATCGAATTCAATTGGTTATGAAGTACCATATCTTAGTGCAATTGATGCACTCATGTACCTTGCAAATACTACAAGGCCTATAGCCTTTTCGGTTAATATATTAGCAAGGTATATTTCTACTCCTACTAGGAGACTTCGAAATGGGATAAGATACATGAGCTTATTTTATTCTAAAGATTGCAGTCCCGATCTTATTGGTCACGCTGATGTTGGATACTCATCTAACCCGTATAAATCTCGGTCTCAAACATGCAATATGTTCACATATGGTGATGCTGTCATATCTTGGAGATATACAAAGTAGTCTATCATAGTCATCTCATCGAACCATGCAACATTATAGCTATTCATGAAGCAAATCGATAGTGTGTGTGGTTGAGGTCCACGATACATCTCATTCCTAAAAAATATGGTTTGAAATGTGATAAAGTTCCTATGATTATTATAAAGAAAATGCATCATGCATAGCACATCTTAATGGAGGATTCATAAAAGAAGATACAATGAAGCACACTTTATCAAAGCTTTTCTACATACATGAGCTACAAAAAAATGGTGATATCAACATGCAACATATTCGTTCAAGTGACAATGTGGCTGATTTTTTCACCAAGTCTCCTCCAATTGCAACTTTCAAGAAAATGGTGCACAAGTTCGGGATGTAAAGGTTCAAGGATGTTCTCATTAGGGGGAGTTAATATGCGTTGTACTCTTTTTTCCTTACGAGGTTTTGTCCCACTGAATTTTCCTTGTAAGGTTTTTAATGAGGCAACCGAAATGCGTATTATTCGAGATGTGTACTCTTTTTCCTTCACTAGATTTTTTTCCTATTGGGTTTTTTCTAGTAAGGTTTTAACGAGGCACATTATCTACCAATTAGACATTCAAGGAGGAGTGTTATAAATGTATTTACATTATAGTGAATGTCTATCAAGATCTACTTTGATATGTATTAGGATTTGAAGCATCTGTTTTTTACTCAAACTAGGAGTAAATTTTTCCTATAAATAGAGGGGTTTTGTTCATTGTATTGATAATTTGATAATCTCTCATCCCTTAAGAGAAGAAATAAGAATTACTCTCTCTATTCTCTCTACTCTTTTTCTTTGTTCTTTCTTGTTTTATAACAATTAGTATTATTTATAGCCTTTGTTTATTGTTCCTGAATTGATCTTCTCACTTTAAAAGCAAACCACTTTATTTTAAAGTTTAGAAAAGACAATAATTTATTTGCCAGTTAAGTGATCTTATCAGTTAAAGTTAAAAAAGAATTGATAAGTGGGACTGCATGTAAGTGATGCTAATCTTAGGACACGCTTTCTTGTCTCTAAAATTATTGAACTCCTCAAGTCAATGTCCTACTACGTCTGAAATAGTCTCGGAGTTAAAATTTTTATTAAAAAATTTATTTTAAAATAAGCATGTGAAGAAAATCAGCTGAATTTAATATCGACTGAAATATTTGTAAAAATTAATTTTAATTTCATATGCATAATATAATTTTTGTATGACAGAAATTTTGTTGAACCCTTCCAGTATATCCTAGCTCGGGTCAAAGCATTGTTGGTCTAGAAATATGTTGATTTTGATGTTTTACTTCTTATTCAATATTGATATTTATTTTGTACTTTCTTCATTTTAATTTTAAATTTTGTTTTAATCTATCTGGAAAGAAACTCACATTTTTATGAGATAATTTGTAATCACATAGATATTGATGCATGGTTTGTTTCAATCTTTCAGATCATAAATTACAAAACTTTCTTTCTTTTAGTCTTTCAGATCATAAATTATAATAACTTTCTTTTTAAAGTTTATATTAATTAAATATTATTACATAAATTAATTTTATGTCAATTAAACATTATCACATATATTACGTTTCAATTTCAAACACTTAGGGGTCATTTGGTCGGAGAAATAAGAATAAATAATTTTAAAATAAAGTTTTAGTGCTTCATAATTTCTTATTTGGTTGTACAACTTAGGATAACTTATTCCAAGATTATCAACTATTACTAGGATAGGTTATAAGGAAATTACCCGGATTAGCTATTATTGAGTTTTTATTATCACTTAAAGCCTAATTTTTAATTAATTACAATTCATAACCCTCTCTTGAGTATTAATTATTGTTAATTACAATTCATAGTCTTTTTCATGTATTTTCTCTTTTTTTTTTTTAATTTTCTACTATTCTCTTCTTTTTTTCCTTTTCAATTTTTTTTTTCTTTTCCTGTTTTTGTTGCTTTCTCTTTATTTTTTATTTTTTCACTTTTTTCTTTTTTCTTTTTTTTTTTTAATTCATTTTTTCTTTTTCTTTTTCTTTTTTTCCTTCTCATTTTTCTCCTTTTTTTTCTTCTTTTGTTGTATTTTTTCTCCTTCTTTTTCTCTTTTTTTTTTCTTTTCAATTTCTCTCTTTCTTTTCATTTATGCGAACTAGCAAACACACATACAAGTGTGAACTGTAAAATACAAATACAAATGCAAATTATAAGATACAAATATAAGTGTGAACTATAAAATACAAATTCAAATGTAAACTATAACATATAAATACAAGTATGAACTATAAAATATAAATATAAAGTGTGAACTATCATTTATATTTTTTAATTATACAAATTCAAATGTGAACTATAACATACAAATACAAGTATGAACTATAAAATATAAATATAAAGTGTGAACTATCATTTATATTTTTTAATTATTGAAAAGGAACGATTGATTTTCTTTCTACGAATACTTGTTTGTATTTATTGATACTAGTTGTATTTCTTGATACAAATAAATACAACTCAAATTTTTATACAAATACATGTATTTGTATTTGTAAAATCATTTGTTTCATTTGTTTGTCATTATATTTGTATCAAGTGATATTTATTTATTTACAAATATGAATGATAATTTTGATATACAAATACAAAACGGTACATTTGTATCAAATGATACGTTACATAATTATATATTTTAGAATCACGAAAATATAATTAATGCACTTACTTATTTGTATACAAATACAAATGATTAATTGTACACATTCACGACTAAATACAAATGCAATCAACTTACAAATACAAATACAAAATAATTTCTTAAAAATAAAAAGGTAATGAAGAAATTAGAATACAAATACAAGTATAATCCAAATATAATCTAAATATACGAACACAATAAAATCATAATATAAATATAATCCAATATAATATGCAATCAATTATAAAATACAATACAAAATAGTTCTTTAAAATACAAGTGTAAGCTATATAAAATATAAATGATGGCGCAAACTAACAAATACAAATACAAGTGCGGACTATTAAATACAAATACAAATGCGAACTATAAAAGATAAATACAAGTGCAAACTTTAAAATACAAATACAAATATAGTTGTATCAATAAATACAAAAATATAAATGATGTTGGGACTACAAATACGATAAACAATTGTGGTATTTACATTATCATTCATGACTTGTGCTCGACTAGTCATATTTTTCGAAAATACAAAAACTATAAAATAGAATAAAAAAAAATAAAGAAAATAATTACAAAAAAGAAAATAAAAAAATCAAAGAATAAAGAGAAATAGAAGTTAGAGATTAAAGAGAGAGAAAAATTTTTAAAAAAAAAAAGAAAGAAAAGAAAAAAATAAAAGTAGGAAAAATAGAAAAAAGAAGAAGAAAAAACAGGAAAAACACAAAAAATAAAAAAATATAAAAAAAGATAATGGTAGTGTTAGGCAAGAAAATATTCAGTTCAACGAGATAAGTGTGATTGAGATTTTTTATTTTTAAAAATATTGAATTTCATTTTTGACGCAACTAAATAGGGACTGCATTTATATTTTATATGAATACATACTATCTGTAAAATTGAATACAGCGGGTATAAATTGAATACAACAGCTAGAAATGATAATTATGTAAAATGTGGCTATGGAAGGTGGATTTTATAGCAAAATATTGCTATTTTTGAAAGATCCTCATAAGTTATTTCCCCCTCTTGGTTGTATAGTAATATTAGAATAAGTTATGCTTGGATAAAGTAATTAAAATGACAAAAGTACCCACAAATCCTTTTTTATAATCACTTTTCACATCCATGGATATTCACAATATTTTTAATACCATTTACAATAACATTCACAACCTTCGCTACTCGTTATTTTATGAGAATTTTTTATATTTTTTATAAAAAAATTACACTATATAAATATATTTTTTATTTAAAAATATATTATACGTTGAATTTATTTAACTAATTATTACTTTATTTATACATTTTTATTTCTCTTGAGAATAATAAAAATATTGACTATGTTAGGATATCTAGAAATCCTAGATAAGGGTGTACTGATTTTAAATGTTGAAATACAGTTATTGTCGATAGAGTTTAGTACTCTTTAAGTTCACTTTAGACTTTCGAGTTCTCTTCCTTATGTATATTTAAATATCGAATGTATCACTGAAAATAATCATCGATACAATATCAATTCAATCTAAATTTTTCATGGTATCTGAGAAACTATCGCTTCCTTCGACCATGGCCACCTCTTCAATCAGTAACTTTGTCCTTTCGTCCCAGACCATTTCCACAAACAATACTCCATCCTCAACTAACTTTCCTCATCCAAATTTGATGAAGTTGGATAGAAATAATCATGTATTGTGGAAGTCGCAGATTTTACCTACACTAAAATGACATAACATGGAAGGGTACATTGATGGCTCGCATAAGTGCCCAGTATAATTTATCCCCAACAATTCAACTGATGAACAATCACATGAAGCAATTGTAAATTCTGCATATTAGCATGACGAAAACAGGACCAATTACTTCTTACTTGGCTTCTTTCATCTCTCACTGAGAGCATTTTGGTATAAGTTGTGGGATGTATCTCAACCATGGTAGTCTTGCAAACATTAGAAACTATATTTGCATCTCAATCAAAGGCGAGATTTATGTAACTCCGTCTTTAGTTGCACACCACAAAGAAAGGCTCTTCGTCCATCACATATTACCTTCAAAAAATGTAGTTTATTACTAATAACCTTGCTGCAACAGCACACTTAGTAAAAGATGGAGATCTCATTGTCCACATTCTGAGTTGTCTAAGTCCAAATTATGATGCTTTAGAGGTTTTAATTACCTATAGGGTAGAATCTATCTCCATTGATGATCTTCATGGGTTGCTTTTAAGTTATGAAACTAGGTTTGAGAGTTTGAATCTTATAGAACAAGGTCTTCATCAAGTTAATTTGGCAATAAAGAATTTTAACACTAGTCAAAAGAATGAGAATGATTTTCGCAAAAAAAATGCATCAAATAATGAAAATGACAGGGTCGGACGAGGGTGTGGACATGGTGGTGATATAATACTGGTCATGGTCAATTTCATAATCTCACGGGCTCTTCTCAATGTCAAGTTTGTAAAAAATATGAACACACTACTTTAATATGTGATCATTAATTTGATCATGCTTATTAAGCAAGTACTAAAACTCAAATGGCAACCTTCATATCTCAACTAAATACGGTCTCTAACCCGACATGGTATCCTGATTCCGGAGCTACTAATCATCTCACCAATGATATTAATAATATGACTATCGTGGAGACTCTAATGGTAATGATCAAATTGTGGTTGGTAACAGAAAAAATTTATCGATCTCTTATATTGGTGATTCTAAGTTGCTTTCTTCATCCCGCTCACTACACTTAATAAATATTCTATTTGTGCCTGAAATTATTTAAATTTATTAAGTGTAGCACAATGCACTATTGAAAATAATATATTTTTTGAATTTCATCCTTATTTTTGTCTTGTGAAGGATCGGGCAATGAGGAAGGTCATATTGAAAGGGAGACTTGAAGGTGGCCTCTACAGACTTCTCTCTAGTGGAAGATTTGATTTGCACTCAATCAATAAACCTCAAATTTTTCTAGTGATGAAACCATCTCTAGATGTATGGCATAGTCCTTTAAGTCATCCTTCAATAAAAGTTGTTCAAAGAGTTGGTAATGCACTCAATCTAGTGTTTTCAGTGAATAAAATTTTAAGTATTTGTGCTTTTTATCAACACGGAAAAAGTCATAAACAACCTTTTTTTTGTTTCATTTTCATCGTCGCTCCATCCTTTAGAGATAATTCACTATGATGTATGGAGTCCTAATCCTTTGTTAGAGAGAAATAAATTTCGTTATTAGATTGCACTTATTAATGATTGTACCAAATATACTTAAATTTCTCCTACGAAATCTAAAAGTGAGGCGTATACTATGTTTTACGATTCAAATTATAAAATTGAAAATTACTTTGAATGTAAAATAAAGGTAATCCAATCTAGTTGAGGATGAGACTATCAAAAATGCTCTAAATATTTTGAACAAATTGACATACTTCATCAAGTGTCTTATCCTCACACTCATGAACAAAATGGCTCCGCCGAAAGAAAGCATCATTACATAGTTAAAAAGGGCCTAACTCTTCTAGCTCATGTCTCTCTTACTCTTCAATTTTAGGACGATGCATTTTCTACGTCAGTCTATCTCATAAATCATATGCCAACTCCTATCCTAAATAATATCTCACCTTTTAAGAAATTATATGAAAACTTCCAAATTATCATATTTTATGTATTTGGTTATGCTTGTTATCCTTATTTGCGACTTTATACTTCTCACAAGTGTATTTTTGTAGGATATCATTCAAATTATTAAGGTTATAGGTGTCTTAATATTTCAAGTGGTCATGTCTATATTACTCATCATGTTGTTTTTAATGAGTCTCTTTTCCGATACATTGCTTTGAATTATTTCACCACCGTAGCTCCTTTACCTTCTGTGTGCTCGCCCATGTTAAGTGTAGTTGCTCCATGTAGTACTCTTACGTGTAAGAACACCCTTCCCCAACCAACTTCTCTTACACAACCTTACACTCTTCCAATCTCTCCAAAATCCTTAGCAAGTATGAATCTATCAGTTGAGTTACCTCCAGTCTCACATAATCAAGCCTCTCAATAGATTCCTAGCTCCAACCCTTTCATCGAACCTAAATCCACAACCTCAAATCATACTCCTCCACACATGATAACTAGATACAAGAGTATCAAGTCAATCTGATGTAAAACAGGATACAAGATAGAGATAATTAAAAAATTGAGGGAAGATAGAGAAGAAAGAAGAAAACAATCCCACAATTGAAGTAAATTAGAGAAAAATATAAATTTATAATTTCTTAATTAGAACAAACAATTACATTATTGAATTCAAGGGAGAAGAGAATTAAACTCACATGAATAATCTTACCAAAAGACATTCAAGAGAGATCCAATGTAGAGACAAATGAATAAACTCACAACCTCATCAAAAGAGTGTTCAATCTAAAAATATTGTCCATCATAAAATATATTGAGCATATTCTATTTATACTTCTAGGGTACGCTAATATATGAAAAGACATAAGTATCCTTGATTAAATGTTCATCATACTATGACCAAAAAAAATCCTAAAATATCATGTTAATCTTCTCTTGTGTTGATTCTTGACTTCCATACTATCTTGAAACACTCCAAGCTTTTGATGTCAAGTTGAAATTCATCCATGCAATTAGCACTTTCTGAACATGCATCATTCCCCCCTTATTGAAAAAAATTTGACCTTGAATTCAAAACTTGCATATCAAAGAGGGGAGTTAATACCCAAGCCAAAAAATAATCTTTCTAGTAAGTTACATACCACTCCCAAAAAATACAAACTTTTGTGATAGAGCCAAGAATCATGAAGTTCCATAAAAATCAACTTTTCAAAAAGAGTATCAAGAACTTTACTCGAAAGTATATCACAATCATAAAAAAGATTAAAGAAACTAATAATTTTACAAATTGAAAATTTCAAGTCCAAATTAGTTTCTTCAATAACTTGGACCCAATAGTTTATTAATTCATAATTAAATTGAATTTTTCTAACCACATGATTAAGAGAACTAACAATATCATCCACAAACCTTAAATACAAGTAAGCATTTTCGAAGTCAAACACAAAAACCAATTCTAAAACCTTCTTGTATTTCTCACTTACTAACTCACAACATGAATTTAATAGCAACATTAAAGAATTCTCACTAATCACAATAAAATTGCTACTATAAAGGCCAAAGGCATAGAAATTTATCTTCGTAGCTTTTGAAAGTCCAAAAATAAGAGTTGTTGACACCCAATTTTTGCTCTGTGTACTTAAAATCAACGTCTTCAGACTTTCTGATCGTTAAAGGGCACAAAATACAATTTTCACATATTTTTACAATTGTTAATAAATTATTGATATTCATCCTTACTTTAGAATTTTATCAATTTATTTTCATATTTTTACTTTTTATAATTTATTAATAATTCTCTGTACATTGAGATTTTTATTAATTCATTATTATTTTTTAATATTTCTTTTGCAATTATCTGCACACGTACATGACATATTTTCAAATTAATTATATTATTTCAATATTTTCAACATTCTTTACATTTTTTTCATAATTACAAATCAATTTCTACATTTTCACAGTCTGCAAATATTGAATCGGGTCAGTTATTTTAATACATAGTGTAACAATTCAATGTCTTTTCATATCCGACAATGACCACACAATAATGTCTTGTCACATCCGACAACGATCATACAATAATTTCTTGTTACATCTGATAATGACAACTCAATGACACTACCCTTGGGACAATAATTTTATCTGTTGGTCAAAAGGATGATAATCCTATGGTCAATATCCTAAGGACCAAAGGATGTGCTATTATAGAAGAGGGGGGACATATTTTTATCCATTAGATAATAAGATGTACCATTTTTTACTATAAATAAGTGGTGGGGGTCAATATCTTTGAAAGACATTTTTTACACACACATCTTTCACTATACACATATTTTTATTCTTCTTTCTTCCTCTCTCAAAAAATAAAGTCAATTCTTATTTTCTCTCCTAAAAATACACATATTTTTCTCACAAATAAAATTCACATTCACAAATACATACCACATGTATTTTTCTTTTACAATACACAACATAAGTATACACAAATACCCATACATTTTTATTCCATCTTTCTCCATTTTCTATTCAAAGAAACGCACAAAATACACATATGCACAAGAGCAGTCCACTGTCGGAGCTCCAGCCACGACCAACAACAACTTAGGCTCGTCCTTTCCCCTCTTGTCCCTTGTTACTGCCGCTGTTGGAGCCGAACGTCGGATGGCTGAGCTTCGCAACAACAACTACCAAAACTCCAAATCCGGCCACCTAGCGCTGCCCTCTTTCTCCCTTCTTTCCATGGCTGCTCTTCCGAGATTAGTCGTCGGTGGGCGAGCCTCTAGTTCGGAAATACCTTCCCCACAACCATACAGGCCTTCCCCTTATTTTATCTTTCCTTTCTCCCTTGTCGGTGTTGCTGCCTCGTCAGAATTGATGGTCGACAGGCTTTCCAGCCACCATACCACCGCCACCACGGCAGTCTCTTTACCATTTTCCTTTGGTTCATTTTTGGTTATGGAAAAAAGTGGTATTTTCACTACCGCTATTTGATCCACAGATCTGGCTAGATTTGTACATATCCGACGTCGCTCTAGCGTCTCGCCGTTGAAGTGATATATTCCTCCTTTCATTTTTGAATGGAGATTATTTTTTATAATACTTTAACTATCCAGTCTTGTTCCAACGAGATATATTAATTTTTTTCACTGTGTTGCTTTGTTTTAATGTTTATTCACCATTGATGTTGTTGGTTTGTTACTAATTTGCATCTCAAGAAATTGATGTTGGGCGATTTTATTCTTTTCATTTTATTTAATTGATAATGGACATATACTACACTAATCTTGGCCAATGGTATTATCTCTCCATCGGATTTTTGAGACCACCCCGTAGTAAAAGACGAATTTTATTTTTTAAAGTTAGTTATTTTATATCAAAAATCAATATGGTTGATGGCAATATTTCTCCGTAGAATTTTTGAGGCCACCCCATTAGAAAAGATGGACTTTATTTTTTCTCAAGTTTATTTATTCATATCAAGTATCAATACATCCGATGAAGAAATTCTCCGTCGATTTTTTAGGCATCCCCAAATAAAATATGGACATTACGTATACAAATATGAAATAAGAAATAAATAAATTCAAGCGATGCTGAAATCTTTACAAAATCACGATAAGACAAAGAGTTTTACGATTTGTATCTTGGTACGACGGTTTAGGATGGACAATTAGTCAAGCAACCACTTCGTAGCCATGACGCATTTAAAACTTAATCTGATCCTACTTTATAACAAAATTCTATTTTATATATACATCTATGTGTACATGCGTGTGCAATTTTACTTACTTTAATGATTATTTATTCATTTTATTACTTTATCAAGTACTAACACATATTTTCAAGCTTTATGTATGTATTTTCTTTCTCGTTTGTGTAATTGTACATAAAAATAAAATCATAGTGGAAACTTTACTTTTTGGGGTGTCGGGTGGGGGTGTTTTTTATTTACATAATTCTCATCGCATATTTAGGCAAGGCTTAGGCCGTTAATATATACATAAAAGAATCAAGCTAATCAATTAATTCACATATTTACATCTTATGTAGTTTTTTCCTTTCAAATGAATCTTTATTTTTCTCCGCAATTTTAATCAAACAAAAGTATTAAAAAATACTTTTTTCCTTTTTAGTACATAAAAGATACTTTTCTCTTTACATGTCACAAAATATCTTTTCTTTTCACATGAGATTTGTACATTTTTATACATACTCTTTTACATATTTTCATAACAATAAAATTCACTCATATACTTAATATACATACATTTTTCACATTATTTTAAATATTTTTATTTTTGTAAAGAATCATTTTTTACCTCCTTCCTCTTTGATAAATTTAGTCTAGCCGAATACCACATTTGTGGATTCTGAAAGGTGCCTAACCCCTTCCCTTCGAAATTACTTGAACCTTTACCTAGAATCTTAAATTATTTTTCACAGATTAAAAAACTCTAGTTATACATGTTAATAAATAGATTTTCTATTTTTCCTAAAATACTAGGTGGCGACTCTGTAAGAAATTTCAATTCTTTTAGAGTTCATAAGTCATGTTTTATTTGATTTTGGTAAAAATAGGGCATGACAAAATGATGGCTCTGCTGGGAATATGTCACGCCCCGAGACTATCCCTGGACGTCACACAGTGCTTAGGACCACAAGTGATCCCAAGCTAACACTATACTGACATGATGCTTGAGCTATAAATTAAAATACATAAGACTGGAAGTAACACACGTAAGAGAAGTGTTTAGTTAAACATGCTCAAAACAAAACTATTTAAAATGATTACAACTCTGGTTATACAAAATAAAACTAGAATCAAATACATCAACTCTACTAATTGTCTATAAAGCCTCTACTAATACTAACTATAGGTAGATGGGTCATGATAACTATCTATCCTTATTTAATACGACTGAATAAAGAAAATAGGATACTACTCGAACTATGATTAACTCAAGCCCTCGAATCAAAAGGACTCATCACCTACTGACTGGAAGCTGGACATTGTTTGATTATGATGTGTGGGCTACATCCGGTACCTATTCATAATGTAGCACATAGACATGTATGTGGATCAGTACTTTTGGAATGTACCGAGCTTGAGGGGGTGAATGCATAAGTAAAATAATAACTGAATGTACACATAGACTTTAAAATAATACATGTTAAGTGTAGATGACTCACCTTGAGCTTGAATAAAATAAAAACTGTACAATCATAAACATGAGTAATGAAGCAGAAGAATACACTTTTTGAGCCATAACACTTAGTTCTAAAATCTTTACTTTTACTCTTTCTTTTGGGAGGTTCTTCTAACCGATATAAACTATGTGAAATATCAGGGAGTCCAACATCTTACCCAAGTTGGGGAGAGCTATTCTACCCTTTCCATAGGAATAGAACCTTAACTTAAGTGATCACTATACTTAACCCACTATGGGACTTAAACCTACGGTGTCACGTAGTTCCGAGGTATGCAATCTTGGATCATACCCAACTCGGTGCTAAATACTACTCTCGTATTACTTATATGCTCATACTTTTAAGAAAATCCACCTTAAAATATCATAAGGATTTATAGAACGAAAGCCAGTTATGCATTTTTTTCTTTAAATCATACTCAGAATGAACAAATGTGGATTTCATATCTTAGCTTAAGATCAAAATATCAATCTTTACTTTAAATCTTGGTATAACTTACCAATGAAACTTAAGAGCTTAGTCTTCTTGAAATCTCAAAAATTGTACTTAGGACTTATAATATAAGCTTAAATTCTTAGAATTTCTTAACAATATTTCATGCTCAATAATCTTCTTGAAATTCTTCAATAATTTCAGTCAAGATAATGAAATCAAAATCACAATATGATTCTTATAAATCAAAACACGAGCATGTGTAACCTTGATGCACTTAAAGCCCTTGAATCTCATGCTTTCTTTCATATAAATTGTAACATACTATCATGCTTAAAACTCAATTGAAAATCTTTAATCAATATTCAAAACAAACTCATGATATATAAATCATAATAGAGAATCTTTATGTCAAAACATAAATAGATGGGGATAACCATGCACTTTAATACTTAAATCACTTTATAAATTCATAAACTCCAAGAAAGATAGATTGGGTATGAACCCTAATTGTAAATCACATAATCTTAACTTTAAAACAAGTTTTACGCACAAGGATGAAAGAGTATCCTTATTCATAACCCCACATACCTAAAAGTTCTTGGCTTGGAAGAGAAACACAATCTTGGTGCTTTTCTTGAAAGTTCTTGGATTGGGGAACTTGAAATATTGGTTTTCATTAGAGAGAAAGGAATGAAATTTGATGATTTGGGGATGATTAGGGTTTGCTTTTTATAGGAATTTGAAGAATATGGGCAAATAATGCCCTAACTGAAGCCTTAAGTCATGTTTTTTATGAATTGGATTGAGGTGGTAAATGACCCAATTGGCCCTCAAACATTTAAAACAAAAATTCATAACTGGAATGCGAATTAAAGGCTTATCACAACTCGGTCTTATTGCGGTGGCGTACTGGTTCTGACAAAAGTGATCATAACTTTTCACTCGGGTATCGGATTAAGGCAAAATTGGTATCATTGGAAAGCTGATTCAATTATCTACAATTTGGTGGGTCTTGAGATGAAAACTTCCATAGATATCAAAAGTTATACACGTTCAGAGCTGATCCTTGTAGAATTGAATACCAAACTTTGGAGGAATCAAAGGCTCTTAGCTCACCTTTGTTCTAAGTAATTCCCATGAACATTATTTACCTCATTAAAACTTCACATACTAGGATAAAGATCATGATACATGCATTCAATTATAAATCAAGAACTGGGCAAAAATGCCTTCATCGCAACGCGATGTATGTGCCAAAGAGAATGTCACCGCAACGCAACCCTATTGCAGTGACTTGCTGGATTCTTAATCAAAACGTGCCCCAAACCTTGTCTGAAAAATCCAAAACTCTCCCGAGACATACTTCTTACATCCCTATCATAATGTCTCGGGGTCAAAAAGACTAAAATGAAAATTTTCAAAGTTTAGGTGCCTTAAAAATGACTAAGTCTCCAACACTTAGTGAAAATTTCAAGCCTTAAGCCCCTTAAGCATGCAACTAAGAGCTGAATCGAGCAAGGATAAGGTATTACAATATCTCTCCCTTGGGAACATTCGTCCTCGAATGAGACTGGTTAGACTGAGAGTACTGTACTAAGGTAACTGAGATCATATACTGAACATGCATGACTTGGAACATGATTGCATAACTGAGTCTGAAACATAATACATAAACTAAATATCATGAACTAAACTGATTCCTTAAATACATGCAATGACATGAGAATAGTTATAAGGCTGAGATAGAATCGAGAGATTCAACTTATGAGTAACCATTACTGTAGGCTAGATATGATTTTGTTAAAAAAATATGAGAGGTTTAGACGTGAAAACTTGAGGTATTACCACATCTCATCCTTGGGGTATTTCGTCCTCCGAATGATACTGATTTGGATGAAATACTGAGATGATGCACAGGACACTTAAGAACTGAATCATGGCCAATATCTAAATCTGAAACATGATACATGAATTGAACTGGATTCACAATTTACATGGATACGAATCTGAAACATGATGCATGAACTGAACTGGATTCAAAATTTACATGGATGAGAACAAACTATCTCTTGGAATGGCCACATTCAGGAAACTTCAAATAGTAAGACCAGATCAGAATGATGGAAAACCATAGGAACTTGTTTGTCTGACTACTAAACTGAACTACTGGCTAAATGGACAGAATTATACTGAAATCTTATACTCAACTACACATTCCCCTTCAAAATTACACTTCATGTAAGGTTACTTAAAATATCCACATGGACATTGATAACTCTATCTACTGAAGTCTGAGCTGAACTGAATTCTCTCACTATATTTAAGCCTACTCAAATTTACAAAGTACTACACATCATACCATAACACTAGTCTTAATCATGAATTCAATACACCCTACGTTTTCATAACTTCTCATCTCATGAATAATTCTTTTTACCACTTCAATAACTACATTCAACCTTTACTAGACATTCACTGATGCACAATGCATTGAATATATATATAAATATATATATATATATATATATATATATATAAGTACGACATTCAAGCCTATCATCATAACCACATATGCACTTTTAAACAAACACCCATAAAAGCATCTTACTCATATCCTCCAAACCTCTATCATCAATAACTTTCTTACACTGCCTTAAAAAAATGCACACAAAATTTCAACTAACTATGAGATATATCAAAATCCATGCCTCAATAATTCTTTAAACCTATAGTTTTGTGTAAAAAAGCATGCAATAATCTTTTCCTAACATTGAACATTCATTCTCTCCCATCTAAACAATCTTTCACCAGCACTATCATCTCCCCCTTAGATAAAAGCCATCCTTCGAAGCTTATGTATCTATTTCATATCTTTAGGACTAAGCTATAATTTCTTCGCTCTAATATTCTACAGAGAAATTCTCAACTCATTAACTCATGCGAATGAACTATATTTAAAACATACTAACTTCATTCTTGGACAAGTTCCTTCACATATACCATCCTTAACTTTCTCAATCTTTGATAATAATCGCCATAGACTTACACTCTCCCCCACAAACATACATGCCTCATTAAACACATAATATTTATCACATTTCTAAACTTATAATTTTACCTAAACCACGGGAATCAAAATCATACCAAAAAACTCAACATCACCTATCAATAACTCCTTAACTTAGCTATTAAGAACACCATAGACTATATAACTAACCTTTTTCCCATTTAGCAACTCAAGGGTACTACTAACCATACACAATCTTTAGTAATCTTAGAAATAATACAACCCCTATATCACCTTGGGTATACATCTAAATCATACCAAAAACCTCATACTTAATTTCAAATCAATAAACTTAAATTCTTGCTTGCACTATTTCAAGCCTACTATCTCACTTTCATATAACTGGCATCACTAACCAAGTAATCATTATTTCTACCTTCATGATCATCCACTTTTCAAACTTAGTGTCTAGTGCTTGGCATGATTAACAACACAATCTTATTTACTATTCGCGTTCAAAAGTTATAAAACAAAACACCAAGAAATACTAGTCTACTAAAACCTCATAACAATAGTAATAGATCATAATCCTATGGTATATCTTATTAAAATCTATTAGTGCATCCTCCTTCTACACATTACGACTATTTACCCATCTATACACCTAAATTACTTACATAGCTCTATAGGTTTCAACTAAACTCCCTTTGCAACCACAAGGAAAGCCTAAATTAACAATACCTAACCACCAAATACTTTCATTAATAAACTATACCTTGCTAACACAATAAATTCCATCAATAACTCTTTTCCTACTTCAAGCAAATAAAAATTCACCTCAACTAATAACTTCTTCTCTACCTTCCACTAAGTAACCTGTACCATATTCATTAACCCTAGACTAACACATAATTACATATCATCTCACTAATAACTCAATCACATGCAAAATTTATCTATATACATTCAATCAATCTCTATTACCACCTTTCTTATCACTACACTAACTCATACTTTCAACTATAATAAGGTTCTACTACTTATGAATCATAACACTCAATGTTATAATATCCCTCAAATGTAAACTCTATTTAACAACCTAGATTCATACTATCTCCTCTCATGAACACTATTTGTCTTGAACAGTTATTTAGGAATATGAATGCATATTTTGTTCTATATTAATTGAACAACTCATATAGGAGAGGACATAAGCTTTCAACTTATGGGACTTATAACACACTAGAGATCTCCCCTCAAGCCCCTTAAGTGACTTCTAATGTTTTTTATAGTAAATTTGAGAGCACCATCTTGGGAGAAATTAGAATCTAGTACTCATGTTATATTGGAAAGTCATAGATGGAGAATTATGGAGTAACATATGAATCGACAAAAGTTTATGAGAGAACAACTTTATAGCATGATCTAGAGAATGAAGAAGGGAAATATTTCATAAATGTCCTATAGCCTCTTGAAAAAAAGTACAGACGTCTTCGTACTATTCTGTAAGATTCTACTAGACACGGCTTAATAGACACCCTAGGACACTTGAACTATATGCTTTGATACCAAGTTTGTCAAACCCTGAGACTACCCCTGGACGTCACACGGTGCTTAGGACCACAAGTGATCCCAAGCTAACCCTATACTGGCATGATGCTTGAGCTACTGATTAAAATACATAAGACTGGAAGTAACACATGGAAGAGAAGTCTTTAGTTGAACATGCTCAAAACAAAACTATTTAAAATGATTACAAATCTGGTTATACAAAACAAAATTGGAATAAAATACATCAACTCTACTGACTGTCTATGAAGTCTCTACTAATATTGACTATAGGTAACCGAGATATAACCACCAACTATCCTTATTCAATACGACTAAATAAACAAAATAGGATACTACTCGAACTATGATTAACTCTAGCCCATGAATTAAAAGGACCCATCACCTACTGACTAAAAGCTGCACACTGTCTGATTATGATGTGTGGGCTACATCTGGTACCTATTCATAATGTATCACATAGACATGTATGTGGATCAATACTTTTGAAATGTACTCAGCATATAGGGATGAATGGACAAGTAAAACAATAACTGAATATACACATAGACTTTAAAATAATTTATGCTAAGTGTAAATGACGCACCTTGAGCTTAAATAAAATGAAAGTTATGAAATCATAAACATGAGTAATGAAGCATAAGAATACACTTTGTGATCCATAACACTTAGTTCTAAAAGCTTTACTTTTACTCTTTCTTTTTGGAGGTTCTTCTAATCAACATAAACCATGTGAGCTATCATGGAGTCCAATGTCTTACCCACGTTGGGTAGAGTTGTTCTACCTCTGCCATCGGAATAGAACCTTAACTTAAGTGATTACTATACTTAAACCACTATGGGACTTAAACCTATGGTGGCACATAGTTCTGAGGCATGCGACCTTGGACTCATACCTAACTTGGTGCTAAATACTACTTTCATATTACTTATATGCCCATACTTTTAAGGAAATCCACCTTAAAATAGCATAAGGGTTTATAGAATGAAAACCAGTTATGCATCTTTTTATTTTCTTTAAATCATACTCATGATGAACAAATGTGGATACCATAACTTAGCTAAAGATCAAAAGATCAATCTTTACTTTAAATATTGGTATAACTTACCAAAGAAACTTAAGAGCTTAGTCTTCTTGAAATCTCAAAAATTGTACTTATGACTTATAATATAAGCTTAAATTCTTAGAATTTCTTAACAATATTTCATGATTAATAATCTTCTTGAAATTCTTCTATAATTTCAGTCAAGATAATGAAATCAAAATCACAATATGAATCTTATAAATCAAAACACGAGCATGTGTAACCTTGATGCTCTTAAAGCCTTTGAATGTCATGCTTTATTTAATATAACTTGTAACATACTATCATACTTAAAACTCAAGAAAATCTTTAATCAATATTCAAATCAAAATCATGATATACAAATCATAATAGAGAATCTTTAAGTTAAAACATAAATAGATGAAAATAAGCATACACTTTAATTCTTAAATCATTTTATAAATTTATAAACTCAAAACATGATAGATTGGTATGGACCTTAATTGCAAATCATATAATCTTAACTTTAAAACATGTTTTGAGGACAAGGATGAAAGAGTATCCTTGTTCATAACCCCGCATACCTTAAAGTTCTTGGCTTGAAAGAGAAACACAATCTTGGTGCTTTTCTTGAAAGTCGATGGATTGGTGAACTTGAATTCTTGGTTTTCCTTGGAGAGAAAATAATAAATTGATGACCTTGGGGGATGATTAGGGTTTGGTTTTTAGAGGAATTTGAAGCATATAGGAAAATAATGCCCTAACTTAAGCCTTAAGTTGTGTTTTTATGAATTGAATTGAGGTAGAAAAAAACCTAATTTCCCCTCAATCATTTAAACAAAAAATTCATTACTTGAATGCGGATTGAAGGCTAATCACAATGCGATCTTATCATGGTTTCTTACTGGTTCTGTCTAAAATGATCACAACTTTCCACTCAGGTATCAGATCAAGGAAAAATTGGTATTGCTGGAAAGCTACTTCTATTATCAATAATTTGGTGGGTCTTGAGATAAAAAAATTCTATATATCAAAAGTTATACATGTTCAAAGTTGACCCATTTAAAATCGAATACCAAACTTTAGACGAATCTAAGGATCTTAGCTCAACTTTGTTCTAAGTGATTTCTTTGAACATTATTCACCTTATAAGCACTTCACACAATAGGATAAAGATCATGACTCATAAATTCAATTATAAATTAAGAACTGGAAGAAAATAACTCATCGCGATGCAATTTACGTGCCAAATGGAATGTCACCACGACGTGGCCCTATCGCTGTGACTTGCTGGATTCGTGATCCAAGCGTGCCCCAAAACTTGTCTAAAAAATATGAAACTCTTCCAAGACATACTTATTACATCCCTAAACATGAATTAAATCAAAAACTAATGTCTCAGGATCGGGAAGACAAAAATAAAAATCCTCGAAGTTTGGGGGTCTCAAATATGACTAAGTTCCCAACACTTAGTGAAAATTTCAAGCCTTAATCCCCCTTAAGCATGAAACTAAGATTTGAATCAATCTAGGATAAGCACTGGGTATTACAGTGTAACAACAGTTTTTAACCATGATAGACTCAATTTTTTAATTGAGGGAGGTATTTTCATATTTTTGCATACGATTAAATTGTTTGATTCCTTGCTTGTTTCACACTGAAAATTGTGATTATTTGCTAATAAAATCTTTACATTATTTGTACAAATTAACTTTGCTGCCTCATCAATTTTTAATTCATTACTTGTTTAATACATTATATCTATATATTGTGAAAACTGCTATAATGTTACTTCATTTAATAATAATCACAATTTCATTGAGTCTTTTGCCGTACACTTCACACACTATGGTTCACGCGGGGGGTGTTTTACACTCTCCCTAACCTTCTTTGAATTCCATAGTTTTAGGGTTGGTTCATTTAGGTAAGTGCGCCTTCTCGCAATTATTCAGTTAAATTCTCAACCATTTAGGAAGATTCCTATTCTAGAAATAAATCACTCCATATACAAACTCATTAAAAAAATTGACATTTTGACCTGATTCTTGTCCTGAAAAGAAACGTAGGTAGCCCCATATTAGGGTTTGGCCTCTTCACTATTTTAGAATATTTTTTTTGATATTCAAACTGGGGCAATTTTTCTGTAACAGTTCAAAGACGCTTTTCAAAGGTCGTCAAAGAGCGCAAATAAATAACTCCTCAAATCCAAACCTCAATAACATCAATGCCTAGCCTTCCTACCTCTAATACCTCACTCTATTTTGATTTGAGAACACCTATCTTCTTTTTCGAACATAGTAAATCACTAAATTTATGGCATATCGGTCCTCAATTCAAAAAGCAACGGTTTGACACTCTTTCAACCATAAAAATCCTGTCAACTATGGCAAAATAAAATCATAACTTCTTCTATGTCTAACCTTTCCAATTTTATCAGCATATTGAAGTAGTTTCAAAATACTTCTCACGCATGGTATCCATCCTTTTGATTGTCTGATCGAAATAATTTTGATGCTACAAGTAATTTCTTTTTTACTATCTTTCACATCACTTTCAAGGATAATCACCACTCTTATACATTCATGCATACCATATGCACATTTAAAAATCTGCCTGAACTACGCAGACCTAATTCTTATTTTCATAAGATACATACGAAACCCTCATTCGGGCTCGATCCTATTCTTTTTCTAAATAGATAAAAATTTGAATTTTTACTTGGTTGGTACCAACTCAGTTAGGAGTGTGCATAAGAAAAATAAAGTGGTATGATAGAGAGGACTGATTTCATGGTAAACCATAGATTCTTTTGGTACCTCTTAGTCAAACCTGAATAATATTTCAAAAATTCTCTTGCATACATCTAAGACAAGAATGAAGCCAACCTCATCGCTTCAAGTGCATTGTGTGGTAAGCTTTAGACTAGTTCATTGCATTGCATTGTTGATCTGGAACTTGGCCTAAATGTCTGTTAAGGCAAAATTTTGAGTTACACTTAGTTCGGGAAAGGATTGTAGGCTTTCCTTGACCCGATTGTGCCTTTCACAGCCCACCAAATGACATTAATCCCTAGTATTTCCCCCTTTTGAGCCTAAAACCTTTTTCTTGGATAACAACATCTAAGCCAATACTTTTTGAGTGCTTACATGCACTATCCCTCTCCTGGCCCACCTCTTTGAATGTACTAAATATGTGTAAATTGTGGACGAAGATTCAAGATCAAAGCTGACAAAGACAAAGGATATAGAGCCCATAAGAACAAAAACAAAAGATTACTTCAAAGAGGAAGGAGTAAAAAACCCTCGAAAGAAGAAGAAGAGATGACTCCAACAACGATAGAGAATCATCATAAAAAAATACATTTATTGAAAAGAAAAGGGGAAAACTCCGGCACAAGATTCAAATGAAGTTGAAGTAAACGCAAAATAAGGGGAAAATAAGCACAACAAAGAACATGAGCGTCAAAGAACAACAAATGTTAAAAGCACAGATACAGTGCAATGCTCATTGAGGAATTAGTCACTTTTATCCCAAATGTCATCCTACCCAACCCCAAGCCTACATTACAAGATGATAACAAGTCCAACAAGATCTTATTCTAAGTGTTCTCACATTAGTGGATACTTACATAAAGGCCAACCCTATGGTATAACAATTGCATTAATTGAAATTTTTTCCGAGTGTGAGTGTATATCTCTAGGCGTCTCTAAATTCAAAAAGAAGAATACTCAAATGGGTGTGAAAATGAGACATTCTTTCAGGAGAGGGCACTTGAAACATGAGAATAGGCATAGTTCAAAATCTTTATTGGGAGCAAGATGAATATATCTTGTGGACACTTAGGTATGTCTGAGGTACCACTTGAAATTATAGGAGTTACCCAAAAGTCGATCTTAGCTAGCTGGAAAAGAGATGGGGAAATTCTCATACACGCTATTAATTGTTGGTACCAACTACAGTCAACGGACAATTATGCCCTTTTCAACTTTCAACATTTCTTACAAGAGAAAATACAAAATAATTTTCTATATTTTCACCTTTCAACATTTCTCACTAAAGAAAATACAAAACAATCTTCTACATTTTCACTTTTCAACATTTCTTACAAAGAAAATACAAAATAATTTCTTACATTTTCACCTTTCAATTTTTCTTACGAAAAAAATACAAAACAATTTTCTACACTTTCACCATTCTACATTTCTTTCAAAGAAAATACAAAATAATCTTCTATATTTTCACCTTTCCACATTTCTTACAAAGAAAATACAAAGCAATTTTTTGCATTTTTCACTTTTCAACATTTTTTGCAAAGGAAATATAATAATTTTCTTTCTTCATCATAACATTCACCTGCAAACACATGCAATATGTTTTTTGTTCAATGTGACCACCTCCAAATACGGGTAGTTGACTTTTAGTTTTAATAGCATACCTTCACATACATGCATTACACTTTTTCATTCAAGTCGCCCACCTCCAAATACAGGTAATAAACTTTTTTTTTCAAGCTCTCGTATTCAAACACAAACCATTTGCTTTTCTATTGGGCGTTCTCTTTCTAATTTAGGTATCTAATATTTCCATATCCCTACCAGTCGAGAGTCTATTACTTTTCAAGTAGCCCTGCCAATCGAGAGGCTTTTACATTTTTGTAGCCCCATCAGTCGAGAGTGTTACCTTTCAAAGCCCCGCCAGTTAAGAGGCATTTATATTTTCATAGCCCCACTAGTCTAGAGGCTATTACCATTTAAAAATCCACCAATCGAGAGGATTTTACATTTTCATAGCCTTATGTAATGACTTAAAACTACCCCCTAGTCGTCATATAGTGCTTACAATCCTGAGGAACCACAATCTATCCCATGAGCTGGCACCTGTTGTGAGTACTGAATAATATACTAAAGAATGTGGAAGAATAACTGAAATTCCATAAGGTGTTAATAACTGAATTCAAAACTAAAATACAAATCTAGAGAAACAACTGTCTAAATCTGGTAAAGTATTGATAAACTGAACAACTAACTGACTGTAATGTCTTAAAGCCTCTAAATTATAAGACTGGATGACTATGAATTAATGGGACAGGCCCCCAACCAACTCTGCTAACTATTGAAATAAAGACGTGAAGGAAAATAATTTGTCCTTGGATGATGATGACTCACCAATGCTACCGTACTACTAAAAATCTGAGAGTCTAAGTCTGATCTAGGAACTGAGCGTCAGCACCTATGATATGATACATCATAGCGCAAAAGAAAGGTATGCGATTAATACTTTGAATATACTGGTATGCTAAATGAGGTACGCTGATATGCATGGGTTCATAAATAGGAATAATAATAACTAAGTGATTATATATGTAAAACATAGAGCACTGAGTAGAGAACATAAAATTTGTAAGTACTAAGAATGCATGACTAAGCATATAAGATAGACTGAATAAAATCTATAAACTGAAATACTAAAATGGTCTGCATGATCAGTCTCGCTACAGGAATAGACAAGAATGCCATCGATGAAGACTATGATGAACATGTCTAAGTACTGCTTGAACACTCGGTTCAACAAGTCCATGAAGGCTGTTGGGGCATTTGTGAGACCAAAGGACATGACTAGAAATTTGAAGTAACCATAGAGGGTTCAGAAAGCTGTTTTTGGAATGTCATATTCTCTAGATCTAAGCTGATGATAGCTAGATCTGAGGTCTATCTTGGAAAAGTAGATAGCACCCTAAAGTCGGTCAAACAAGTCATCAATTCTAGGAAGTAGGTATTTATTCTTGACTGTGACCTTGTTCAACTGATGGCAGTCTATGTACATTCTAAGAGAATCATCCTTCTTACGCACGAATAGAATAGGTGTGCCCCACGGGGAGACACTGGGTCTGATGAATCCCTTATTTAAGATATCTTTTAACTATTCTTTTAATTCCTTAAGTTCTACTAGAGCCATTCTGTATGGTAGAATAGATATGGACAGAGTATCTAGAAGAATATCTATTCCAAAGAAAATTTTCCCTTTCGGGAGAAACTCTGGGAAGATCTTTAGGAAATACATCTAAGAATTCATTTAATACAAGAACTGACTCAAGAGTTGGAGTTTCTGATCTAGAGCCTTTGACTTGCATAAGATGATAAATACACCCTTTGGATATTATTTTTCTCGCTCTAAGGTATGAAATTAAATGACCCCTAAGAGCTGTAGTACTACCCCTCCATTCAAGGACTGGTTTATTTGAAAACTAAAAATGAACTATTCTATTTCTCTAATCAACTGAGGTATAGCATGAGTGGAGCCAATCCATGTCGAGAATAATGTCAAAATCTATTATTTATAACTCCACAAGATCAACTAAGGTAATTTTCTGAGATATTATGACCGAAAAATTCCTGTATACCTGTCTGGATACAATGGAAATGCCTACTGGGCTAGACACTGAAAAGGGCTCTGCTAAAGTTTTGGGATTGACCCCAAAGTTGATGGATATATATGGAGTTACAAATGAAAGAGAAGCTTCAGGGTCTAATAAAGAACAAACATGCAAGGGAAAGACCTGCAATGTACCAGTAAATACATCAAGAGAATTTTCCTGATCATAGCGAGACTGAAGAGCATGTAATCTATTTGGACGCTGACCACAGGTAGCACTGGAAGTGGCACCCTGCTGAGTTGGGCGACTGGATGAAACTGATGATTAATGGGACTGGCCTTGTTAGCGCATATCCCTACCCTTATGAGCAACTACCCGACACTCTCAAATCTGATGTCCTGGCTTACCACACCTAAAGCACACATCAATACCCGCTCTACACTCACCCTGATGGTGTTTACAACACTTCTGACATAAAAAATTAGTACGAGCACTGTTAACGCTGACCTGGGACTTAGAGACTGGTGCTCTATCCCTATTGTTATTTCTGAATTTGGGTACTGAGCACTGGCTGAAGAGGGCGCTGGGGCTAAAGACCTCTGGTAAAATAGAAAACGGTTATCATCCTCTGATTTTAGATGACTGAAGTTAAAACTGCCCATCCTAGCTCTCATGTTTTCTCTCTTCCTTCCCTTAATCTTCTACTCTTTTATCTGTTGAGCATGGACCATTAGCCTAGACAAGTCTATCTCACTAATCAGCATTGTGGTCCTACACTTCTTGACCATACTATCAGACACGCCAGACACAAACTTACTCATCTTTGACCTGCTGTCCGCCACTACATGAGGAGCATATCTAGCTAACTGAGTGAACTTGAAAGAATACTCCCTCACATTCATGCTACCTTGCCTCAAATTCATAAATTCTAACACCTTGGCCTCCCCCAACTCTAATGGAAAGAATCTATCCAAGAAAGTTGTGGAAAACTCTTCCCATTCTATAGGCCCTGCATCAACACCTCTATTGACTTTTCACTATTTATACCAAGTATGGTCTATATCCTGTAATTGATATGCAACCAACTCGGCACTCTAACTAGATGTCACCCCTATAGAATCTGTTACCTTCTGAACCATATCTAAGAATTCTTGTGGATCCTCTTCAGACTTGGATCCCATAAAAGAAGGAGGATTCATTTGGGTGAAGTCCCAAATTCATGTCGTAGAAGTATTGGCCACTGGGTTGGCTGGAACAATAGCTGGTCATTTATTTTGTGCTTCTACGTAGTTCACTAGAGTAGTTAATGCAGCCCTGAATTCTGCGTGAGAGACATGCTCATCCAGAGAATCTGCCTGGTTGGGCTGATGGGCTGGCTGAGTTCCTGTTCTTCTTCCGTTCTTCTTGGGAGGCATGTTCTATAAACAGAAGAAAAAAACAAATTATATTGAGAGTTTAACTTGAGCTCATGCTCATTCGTGCGATATGAATACTAAAAGAAGGAAAAATTTTCTTAAAAACCTTGTAGCCTCTCGTCTATAAGTGTGGGGCGCTACACACCCATGCACAAGACTCTACCCGATGCAGCTTTCAGACTTCCTAGGACACTTTAAAACCTTAGGCTCTAATACCAAATTTGTAATGACCAGGAACTACCCCCTAGTCACACACGATGCTTACATATCAAGGGACCACAAGCTAACCCATGAGATGGTACCTGCTGTGAGCACTGGATAATATACTTACGAATGTGAAAGAATAATTAAAATACCATAAGATTTTAATAACTGAATTCAAAACTAAAATATAAATCTAGAGAAACAACTGTCTAAATCTGGTAAAGTACTGATAAACTGAATAACTAACTAACTGTAATATCAGAAAGACTCTAAACTATAATATTGAATGACTATGAGTTGATGGGATAGGCCCCCTGCTAACTACTGAAATAAAGAAATGAAGAAAAATAATCTGTCCTCAGATAATGAGGACTCACCACTGATTCTATATTGCTTAAAATCTGAGAGTCTAAGTGTGATCCAAAAATTGATCATCAACACCTATGACATGATACATCATAGCATAAAAGAAACGTATGCGATCAGTATTTTGAAAGTACTGGAATGCTAAATAAGGTAGGATGATATGCATGGGTTCATGAACAGGAATAATAATAACTAAATGATTATACATGTAAAACATAGAGTACTGAGTAGAGAACATGAAATTTGTAAGTACTGAGAATGCATGACCAAGCATATAACATGGACTGAGTAAAATCTGTAAATTAAAATACTGAAATAACTGAAGTTTGTATACTTTGGTCAAACAACACTAAGACTATATAACTGAACAGGGAAAGTAACTGGGACTGTATCTGAGACTATGGGATGTATCATCTAACCGACATGCCTTAATTTGAGCTAATTGGGGTCCAACCTTTAACCCTAGTTAGAAAGATGTTAATACTGTGCCACAGGTACTAACGTTGGCTGTGTGGATCTACTAAACTGATATAATGTCCAAAGGACTAAGGGTGTCAAGCCTGAATTGATAGGTGACCCCTGCGAGATAGTCAAGCTTAATCTGATGGGTGACTACTCATATCCTACACTAGCTATGTAGTTCTAGAGTATAGGGACTGCTACTAACGACTCTGCCTATCTGACGGGGAAGCCACCATCCATACACTCTCTTGGTACTAAATCATACTTTAACTAAAAGACACTGAAATACTGGACTGTACTGAGTTAAACTGACTAATATCTGACTTTTCTCATAATGCGCAAAGTATGTTCTGAAGACTATTCAGTTTTGTACTGAGACTAAACTAAATAAACAACTATGGTTTTTGGGTATTGAATATCCCAGGACTCAAAATAACAATATTGAAATGACACCAAAACTTAGGGGACATAACATGAAGGATTTCATAAAACATTTACTCATGTAGGCATTTTATCACACACTTGTAGTTCATAACTCAGTCAAATCATGGGAATACTATGGAACTTATGTAAATATCATAAGTTAAACATGGAAAGTACTAAATTGTGATTAAATTCAATAAGTAATAACATTAAAGCATGAAGGATTGATTAATAACAATAATTTCATGATAACATGATATAAAATCAGTATTACATAAAGATTCATGGATGACTTCATAATTTGAAATCAATTAGTTGGAAAGACCACAACTTTAGAATTTAAAAGGGGTTACTTGGGCTCCATGGATGAAAGGAATCCATGAATGAAAACAAAATTTAATGGATGAATTTCTTGAAGTTCTTGGTGAATTCTTGAGGATTGTCCTTGAATTTGAGAGCTAGGGTTCTTGTTTTGGAGAGAATCCCCTTTAATTTGGGGAAAAATTATTAAAATAATGAAGTAATAGGTTAATTAGGGTGAATTTCGTGTTAAAGGCTGACTGGGGTGAGGGGAAAAAGACTTTAATGCCCTCATATTTAAAACTCAAATTAACTGAAAAATTCTCAATTTTATGGGCTGGTGCGACGCAGTGCTATCACATTATGTAACTAGAAATTGACATCTAGAAAATTTCATGGTGGCACGACGTAGTGTAATCGCGTTGCCACCTTGTTTATGACCTGGAAGCCTATCGTGACATAGTGATATCATGTAGGGTTACTGGAAATTGATAGTTCTGAACTGAGCCTATGGTGCGATGCACCAACATCACAGAGGCCCACTAGTTTTTGACAATTGTCATTAAGACTATCTCCACGACGCGTTGAAGGTTAGAATAATGGTGTTTAATGACTGAAACTTAAAATCACCATAACTTCTTACCCGGTTATTGGATTTACACAAATTTTATATCATTTGAAAGATAATTGAATTTCCTACACAATGGCAGACTCTAAACTAAAAAATAATGAGCATTTTGAAAAAATTATATATGAACACTTATGTATTGGGACTTAGATTATGTTAGGGAAATATGGGATATTATAATTTCTCCCCCTTGGGATATTCATCCCCGAATAAAATTGGTTAAGATGAGAATAATTGATAGACTCAGCTTATACACTGAACATGCATATCTAATGCATAGAATGCATGACTGAATAGATTTGAAAATGCACGACTGACATATACATGATTTGCAATTGAAACTGAGAATGATAGAGAGGAATCTTAAGAAGATTAGTACCTTATACTAGATCTGGATTCACAGAGAAAAGATTAGGGTACTTGGTCCGCATATCTTCCTCTGTTTCCCAAGTGGCTCCCTCAATGGACTGATTCCATCGAAGAACTTTGACCAATGGAACTTCTTTGTTCCTTAGTCTACAAACTTGATGATCAAGAATTTCGACTGGAACATCCTAATAGGAAAGACTGTTCTGAATATCCACATTTTTTAAGGGAACAACTATAGATGGATCACCAATACACTTTTTCAACAAGGAGGCATAGAATACTGGTGTATTGAGGCTAGATCTAAAGGAAACTCAAGCTCATAAGCTACCTTTCTGAAACGATTGAGAATTATGAAGTAACCGACATATCGGGGACTTAGTTTCCCTTTCTTGCTGAATCTCGTCACTCCCTTCATGGGAGAGATTTTCAAGTTCACAAGATCACTGACCTCAAACTTGAGGTCCTCTCTGCTCACATTTGTATACAATTTCTGTCTGCTCTGGGCTGCCCTAAGTTTTCTATGATAAACTGAACCTTCTCTAGCACATCGAATACCAATCCAGGCCCTACTACATCGGCCTTACCTAGTTCAAACCAGCCAATTGGAGATCTATATCTCCTACCATAGAGAGCCTCAAGCGGAGCCATACGGATACTGGAATGATAGTTGTTATTGTATGCGAACTCAATCAAAGGCAAGTGGTCATCAGCATATCCTCAAGAGTCTGAATGGTCCTTTCTACTTGACCATCTATATGAGGCTGGAAGGCTGTATCGAGATGGACTTAGGTACCAAGACCCTTTTGGAATACTTTTCAAAAGTGAGAGATAAATTGGGTACCTCTATTGTAGATGATAGCTAAGGTAACATCGTTCAACCTAACCAATTCTCTGAGATAGAGTTTGGCATAGTCCTCGGATAAATAAGAGGTATGGACTGGCAAGAAATGAGCTGATTTGGTCATTCTGTCTATGATAACCCAAATAGAATCATGCTGATGATGGGTATACAGCAAACCTATCACAAAGTCAATGTTCACTTCCTCCCATTTCCACATGAGAATACTGAACTCCTGTATGGATCCACTAGGCTTCTGGTGGTCAACCTTAACTTGCTGACATGTAGAGCACTTAGCTACAAACTCTACAATATTTCTCTTCATCCTACTCCACCAATAGATCTCCCACAAATTATGGTACATCTTAGTGGCCCCTGAATGAATAGAGTAACACACACCATAAGCTTTTGTAATAATTTGTTGCCCCAAATCATCTACACCAGGTACACATAATCTACCCTAACAACGCCAAACACCATCTTCCCCTTGGGAGAAAACCTTTACTTTTTGATCTCTAACTAATTCCTTCAAATAAACTAGACTGGGATCTCTATCCTACTCTTCCTTCACCTCAGAAACTAGAGATGATTCTGAGCTACTTTGCACCCACACACTACGCTCTGCTGAGTCTACTAAGAGGACACCTAGTCAGGTAAGCTGATGAACTTCCTGAGCTAACTTCTTCTTACCATCCTCAATATGAGCAACATTACCCATAGAAAACCTATTGAGAGCATAAACCACTACATTGGCCTTACCCGGATGATATAAAACACTCATGTCATAATCCTTCAATAACACTAACCACCTTCTCTAATGCAAATTCAAATTTTTTTGAGAGAACACATACTGGAGGCTTTTGTGATCTCTAAACACATCTACATGCACCCCATACAAGTAATGTCTCCAAATCTTTAAGGCGAATACTACTGCTGCTAGGTCAAGATCATGAGTCAAATAATTCTTCTCAACAGGCTTAAGTTGTCTGGAGGCATAGGCTATGACCTTACCTCTCTACACAAGGACATAACCCAAACCTACTCTTGATTCATCACGGTACACAACAAACCTATCAGCACCATCTGGTAGAGTAAGAATTGGGGCTGAAGTGAGTCGAGTCTTCAACTCCTAAAAACTCTTTTCACAGGAATATGACCATCGAAACTTGACTTTCTTCTGAGTCAATCTGGATATGGGGGATACAATAGAAGAAAACCCTTCAACAAACCGACGGTAATAGCCATCCAAACTCAAGAAACTCCTGGTATCTAATAGAGAGATAGATCTATGCAAGTTTCTTACCTCCTCAGTCTTTTGAGGATCAACTCTAATACACTCACCAAAAATAATATAGCCAATGAAAGCTACTGATCTTTCCCAGAATTCACACTTACTGAACTTAGCAAACAACTGATGGACTCTAAGAGTCTGGAGCACTATTTTTTGATGGTTTGAATGATCATTCTCGCTACAAGAATAGACAAGAATGTCATCGATTAAGACTATGACGAACATGTCCAAGTACTTCTTGATCAGTCAGTCCATCAAGTCCATGAAGGTTGTTGGGGCATTTGCGAGACCAAAGGACATGACTAGAAATTTAAAGTGATCATAGCAGGTTTGGAAAGCTATTTTTGAAATGTCACATTCTCTGACTCTAAGCTGATGATAGCCTAATCTAAGGTCTATCTTGGAAGAGTAGCTAGCACCCTAAAATTGGTCAAACAAGTCATCAATTCTAGGAAGTGGGTATTTATTCTTGACTGTGATCTTGTTCAACTGATGGTAGTCTATGTACATTCTAAGAGAACCATCTTTCTTACGAATGAATAGAATAAGTGCGCCCCATGGGGATACACTGGGTATAATGAATCCCTTATCGAAGAGATTCTTTAAATGTTCTTTTAATTCTTTGATTTTTACGGGAGCCATTCTATATAGCGGAATGATATGGGTTGAATATCTGGAAGAAGGTCTATTCCAAAGTCAATTTTCCCTTTCGAGAGAAACTCCGAGAAGATCTTTAAGAAATACATCTGACAATTTATTTACTACAAGAACTAACTCAAGAGTTGGAGTTTCTGAGGTAGAGTCTTTGACTCGCACAAGATGGTAAATACACCCTTTGGATATCATCTTTCTCACTCTAAGGTATGAGATTAACTGAACCCTAAGAGCTGTAGTACTACACCTCTATTCAAGGACTGGTTCATTTGAAAACTAAAAATGAACTATTCTGTTTCTATAATCAACTAAGGCATAGCATGAGTAGAGCCAATCCATGCTGAGAATAACATCAAAATTTGTCATCTCTAACTCCACGAGATCAACTGAGGTAAATTTTTGAGATATTATGATTGAAATGTTCCTATATACCTGTCTAGCTATAATGGAAATGCCTATTGGGGTAGACACTGAAAAGGGCTCAGCTAGAGTTTCGAGACTGACCCTAAAGTTGATAGATATATATATGGAGTTAGAAAAGAAAGAGAAGCTCTAGGATCTAGTAAAGTATAAACATGTAAGTGAAAAACCTGCAAGTACCAATAACTAAATCAGGAGAATTTTTCTGATCATGGCGAGACTAAAGAGCATATAATCTGTTTGGACGCTGATCACTGGTAGCACTGGAAGTAGCACCCTGCTGAGTTGGATGACTGGATAGAATTGACGACTAATGGGACTGGCCCTGTTAGCGCACATCCCTACCCTTCTGAGAAACTATCCAACACTCCTGAATCCAATGGCCTGGCTTGCCACACCCAAAGTATACATCACTACCCACTCTACACTCACCCTGATGGTGTCTGCCATACTTTTAACATAAAGGATTGGTACGAGCACTGTTAACACTGACCTAGGAATTAGAGATTGGTTCCCTATCCTTATCATTTTTGAATTTAGGTATTGAGGCACTGTCTGAAGAGGACGCTGGGGATGAAGACATCTGGTGAAACGAAGGACGGTTACCATCTTTTGACTTTGGCTAACTAAAGTTAAAACTACCCATCCTAGCTCTCTTATTTTCTCTCCCCCCCTCCCCTTAATCTTTTACTTCTCTATCTGTTGAGCATGGACCATTAGCCTAGAAAATTGCATCTCACTAATCAGCATTGCGGTCCTACACTCCTTGACCACACTATCAGATATGCCAGACATAAACTTACTTATCTTGGACCTGCTGTCTGCCACCACATGAGAAGCATATCTAGCTAACTGAGTGAACTTAAGAGAATACTCCCTGACACTCATGCTACCTTGCCTTAAATTAATAAATTCTAACACTTTGGCCTCCCTCAACTCTAATGGAAAGAATCTGTCCAAGAAAGTCGTGGCAAACTCTTCCTATTCTATAGGCTCTGGATTGACACCTCTATCAACTTTCCACTATTTAAATCAAGTATGGGCTACATACTGCAATTGATATGCAGCCAACTCGGCACTCTAACTAGACATTACCCCCATAGAATCTGTTACCTTCTGAACCATACTAAGAATTCATGTAGATCCTCTTCAGACATAGATCCCATGAAATAAAGAGGATTCATTCGGGTGAAGTCCTAAATTCTAGTCGTAGCAATATTGGCCACTAGGTTGGTTGGAATAACAGCTGGTCATTTATTTTGCGCTGCTATGGAGTTTGCTAGAGTAGTGAACGCAACCCTGAATTCTGCGTAAGAGATATGCTTGTCTAGAGGATCTGCCTAGTCAGGCTAAGGGGCTAGCTGAGTTCTTATTCTTCTTCCATTCTTCTTGGGAGGTATGTTCTATAAATAGAAGGAGGAAACAGATTAGACTGAGATTGTAACTTGAGCTAATGATTATTCGCACGACATAAATACTGAAAGAAGGGAAACTTTTACTAAACTCCTTGTATCCTCTTATCCATAAGTGTGGCGCGCTACACACCCATGCATAATACTCTACCCGATGTGGCTTTCAGACTTTTTAGGACACTTTAAAACCTTAGAATCTAATACAAAGTTAATAATAACCCAGAACTACACCCTAGTCGTCACACGATACTTACAATACCGAGGGACCATAAGCTAACCCATGAGCTGGTACCTACTGTGAACACTAGATAATATACTCAAGAATGTGGAAGAATAACTGAAATACCATAAGGTTTTAATAACTGAATTCAAAACTGAAATATAAATCTAGGGAAACAATTGTCTGAATCTGGTAACGTACTAATAAACTAAACAACTAACTGACTATAATGTCTTAAAGACTCAAAACTGTAATACTGAATGACTATGAGTTGATGGGACAGGCCCCCAACTAACTCTGCTAACTACTGAAGTAAAGACATAAAGGAAAATAATCTATCCTTTTATGATGAGGACTCACCACTGCTACTAACTATTGAAAATCTGAGAGTCTAAGTGTGATCCAGGAACTGAGTGCCAGTACCTATGATATGATACATCATAGCGTAAATGAAAGGTATGCGATCAGTACTTTGAATGTACTGGTATGCTAAATAAGTTAGGCTGACCTGCATGGGTTCATGAATAGAAATAATAATAATAAATAACTGATTATACATGTAAAACATAGAGTACTGAGTAGAGAACATGAAATCTGTAAGTATTGAGAATGCATAACCAAGCATATAAAATGGACTGAGTAAAATCTGTAAACTGAAATACTGAAATAACTGAAATCTATAACTTTGGTTAAACAACAATAAGACTGAATAACTGAACTGGGACTGTAACTTAGACTGTATCTGAGACTGTGGGAGATATCATCTAACCGACATGCCCCAGTCTGAGCTAATCAGGGTCCAACCTGTAACCTCAGTTGGAAGGGTGTTAATACCGTGCCACGGGTACTAAAGATGGCTGTGTGGATCCACTAAAATGATATAATGTCAAAAGGACTAAGGATTTCAAGTCTGAACTGATGGGTGATCCCTGCGAGATAGTCAAGCTTAATCTGATAGGTGACTACTCATATCGTATGCTGGCTACGTAGTTCTAGATTATAGGGACTGCTACTAACGACTCTGCCTATCTGACAGGGAAGCCGCCATACCTACACTCAATCGATGCTAAATCCTGCTCCCAACTGAAAGACACCGAAATACTAGACTGTTCTGAGTTTAACTGACTGATATCTAACTATTCTGATAATGCTCAAAGTATGTTCTGAAGACTATTCAGTTATGTACTATACTAAAATAAAAAAAAAACTATGGTTTTTGGGTATTAAATACCCCCAGGATTCAAAACAACAATATTGAAATGACACCAAAACTTAGGGGACATAACATGAAGGATTTCATAAAACATTTACTCATGTAGGCATTTTATCAAACACTTATAGTTCATAACTCAGTCAAATTATGGGAATACTATGGAACTTGTGTAAATATCATGAGTTTAACATTGAAATCACTAAATCATGATATAATTTAATAAGTAATATCATTAAAGCATGGAGGATTGATTAATAGCAATAAATTCATGGTAACATAATATAAAATTAGTAGTACATGGAGATTCATGGATGAATTCATAATTTGAAATCAATTAGTTAAAAAGACCAAAACTTTAGAATTTAAAAGGGGTTACTTGGGCTCCATGGATGAAAGGAATCCATGGATAAATATCTAACATACCTTAATGGATGAATTTCTTGAATTTCTTGAAGTTCTTGGTGAATTCTTGAGGATTGTCCTTGAATTTGAGAGCTAGGGTTCTTGTTTTAGAGAGAATCCTTTTTAATTTTGGGAAAAGTTATTAAAATAATGAATTAATAGGTTATTTAGGGTGAATTTTGTGTTAAACTCTGACTGGGGTAAGGGGAAAAAACTTTAATGCCCTCAGATTTAAAACTCAGATTTACTAAAAAATTGCGCGAAACGGTGCTATCGCATCGTATCACTGAAAATTGACATATGGAAAATTGCATGGTGGTACGACGCGGTGTAATCGCGTTGCCACCGTGTTTACAACCTAGAAGCCTAGCGCGACTCGGTGATATCGCGTAAGGTCACTGGAAATTGACAATTCTGAACTGAGCCTATGGCGAGATGCGCCAACATCGTGGAGGCCCACTGGTTTTTGAAAATTGTCATTTAGACTGTCTCCGTGATGCACTGAAGGTTAGAATAATGGTGTTTAACGACTAAAACTTAAAATCGCCATAACTTCTTACCCGATTATCAAATTTAGAGAAATTTTATATCGTTGGAAAGATAATTGAATTTCCTACGCAATGGTAGGCTCTAAATTGAAAAATAATGAGCATTTTAAAAATTTTATATCTGAATACTAATGTATTGGGACTTAGATTATGTTAGGGAAACACAGGGCATTACACCCGCTAGTCGAGAAGCTATTCCTTTTCAAAGCCTTGCCAGTCGAGAGGCTTTTATATTTTCATACCCTCACCATTCGAGAGGCTATTACCATTTAAATCCCTGCCAGTCGAAAGGTTTTTACATTTTCATTGACCCTCCAGTCAAGAGGCTATTACTTCTCAACAGCCCGGCCAGTCGAGAGGCTTTTACATTTCCAGAGCCTCGTCAGTCGAAAGGTTGTTACCTTTCAATAGCCCCGCCAATCGAGAGGCTTCTACATTTCCATATCCCCGTCAGTTGAGACGCTATTACCTTTCAACAACCCTACCAATCGAGAGGCTTTCATATTTTCATAGTCCCGCCAGTCAAGAGGCTACTATCTTTCAGTTTCTTTGCCAATCGAGAGTTCCCTTATTTCAATAGTCCTACTAGTCGAGAGTCTATTACCTTTAAATTACTTAGCTAGTCGACAGCTCTTACATTTTCAAATGCCCCTCCAATCGAGAGGCTACTACCTTATAGTTGTTCCACCAATTAAGAAGCCATTATAATTCAATCACCTAAAAAATTGATGATATTAGTCTTTGTAGACAATCGAAGACATCATCATTCAACATCAGTCTCTATAGAAAATCGGGGATGAAAATCAACATCAGTCTCTATAAATAATTGGAGACATCATGCATCAAGTATTCATAGATAATCAAAGACATCATTATTCATCACAGTCTCCGTAGATAATTGGAGACGTTATGCATCAAATCTACATAGACAATTGAAGACATCATTATTTATCACAATCTCTGTAGACAATCGAAGATGACAATCAACATCCGTTTTCATAGATAATTGGAGACATCATGTATCAAGTATTCATAGACAATCAAAGACATCATCATTCATCATAGTCTCCATAGACAATCGGAGACGATAATCAACATCTGTCTCCATATATAATTGGAGACGTCATGCATCAAGTCTTCGTAGACAATCGAAGACATCATTATTCATCACAGCCTCTGTAGACAATTGAAGATGACAATCAACATTCATCCCCATAGATAATTGGATATGTCATCAAGTCTTCGTATACAATCAAAGAGATTATCATTCAACATCAGTCTCCATAGACAATTGGAGATGTTATGCATCAAGTTTTCGTAGACAATCAAAGACATCTTTCATTTATCACATCATACTCCATAGGTAATCGGAGGCGATATTCATCCCCAAGTCCGTATAAACAATTAGAGACATCATTCATCCTTAAGTCCCTGAAAATAATCAGAGACATCATGCATTTTTTCAACCAATAATACAATTCAAAAACAACAAGACATTTTTTACACTAGGGTAAATTTTGAGGACCACCTAAAAAATTTTCTTATGTTCTCATTCTAACTACATTGATTTGATTCTCCTAACACTCGAGAAATGTAGGAAGCTCTATGCAGAGTTTGGTCATCAGTACCGCATAATCATTCTTTCTCCCCATCAAGTACACAATCTTGCATCCCCGACATCTCATAACTCAATACTGGGGTAATTTTCAAAAAAGCATCGAAAATATGTGAGTACTTTCATTCCCAAATAGTCCTCCTCTTAATAATCATTACACATGATAAATCGACCCTAATAACAAGGCAAGAGATAATATGTCAATTCTTTTGAACTACACCCGACTTGATCCTCATACAATTCGAGGTATGTAGGCAACTCTAAATTAGAGCTTGGGCAAATTTTCTTAAAAAAGAAATAAAAAAAATTATTTTTTGTCAAGCAAAATTGACTACACGTCAACATTTTCATTTAAAATTTTTTAAATCATCCTCAAATGAAAAGGAAGAATTGTTGACACTCAATTTTTGCTCACCGTGCTTAAAATTAACGTCTTTAGGCTTCCTGATCGTTAAAGTGCACAAAATAATTTTTTTAAATATTCTTACAATTGTTAATAAATTATTGATATTCATCCTTACTTTAGGATTTTATCAATTTGTTTTCATATTTTTAGTTTTTATAATTTATTAATAATTCTCTATATATTGAGATTTTTGTCAATTCATTATTATTTTTTAATATTTCTATCGCAATTATCTGCACACGTACACGACATGACATCACATTTTTATAACATTTTTAAATTAGTTATAATTTTTCAATATTTTCAACATTCTTTTTATTTTTTTTCATAATTACAAATCAATTTCTACATTTTGCACATTCAACAAATGTTGAGTCGGGTCAGTTATATTAATACATAGTGTAATAATTCAATGTCTTGTCATATCCGACAATGACCACACAATAATGTCTTGTCACATCCGACAACGATCATACAATAATATCTTATCACATCTGACAATGACAACTCAATGACATTATCCTTTAGACAATAACTTTATCTGTTGGTCAAAAGGATGAAAATCCTTTGGTCAATGTCCTAAGGACCAAAGGATGTGCTATTATAAAAAAGAGGGACATCTTTTTATCCATTGGATAATAAGATGTACCATTTTTTACTATAAATAAATGGTGGGGGTCAATATCTTTGGAAGACATTTTTTATACACACATCTTTCACCATACACACATTTTTATTCTTCTGTCTTCCTCTCTCAAAAAATAAAGTCAATTCTTATTTTCTCTCCCAAAAATACACACATATGTTTCCCACAAATAAAATTCACATTCACAAATACATACCACATCCATTTTTATTTTCAAATACACAAAATAAGTATACACAAATACCCATATATTTTTTCCATTTTCTTTTCAAAAACACATAAAATACACACGCACAAGAGCAGTCCACTGTCGAAGCTCCGACCACCACCACCAACAACTCCAATGCCGTCCTTTTCCTTGTTTTCCCTCATCAGTGCCGCCGCCAGAGCCGAACGTCGGACGGCTGAGCTTCGCAACAACAACCGCCAAAATTCCAGATCCGGCCACTCAGCTCTGCCCTCTTCCTCCCTCCTTTCCATGGCTGCTCCACCGAGATTGGTCCCTGGCGGGTGAGCCTCCAGTCCGAAAACACCTCCCCTATAACCATATGACTATTTCCCCTATTTTCTCTTCCTTTTCTCCCCCGTCGGTATCGCTGCCTAGTCGAAATTGATGGCCGACGGGCTTTCCAGCCACCATACCTCCACCACCATGGTAGTCTCTTTACCATCTCCCTTTGGTTCATTTTTGGTTATGGAAAAAGTGGTAATTTGTGACGCCCCTAGGCCTAGACGAAGCTGACAAAAACCGTATAAGCATATGCTATACCACTGACATATATTTTAAATAGAAGGATATTATTCCTAACCGATTATGAGGGCCTATAAAGATGTACAATTTAAGCCCATTTGCCCTCAACTAAAATAGAAAAATGAAACTATAACCACATGAGATAATTTAAATATTGTCTACGAATCCTTTAATATAATCTGTAATCGTATAATGGAGTATAGTTGGGATGAAACCCCTAGTATATCCAAACTATAACTACAAACACGGTAAAAGAGTATTAGATATCTATTATCTCCAAATGAGAGAAAAGCTTACCAACGACTTTGTAGAACATGGGATGAGTACCTAGTATGGAAGTCTGCTTATCTGCATACCTAATCTTGTATTACAGAAATATAGTGTCTCGAACGAATGAACGTCAGTACATATAAAACATGTACTGACATATAAAGAAGACAGAATAACAAGTAACAAATATGTATGCTCATATGGATTAGATACCAAGATGAAGGACTTATGAGCATGCGAATAACTGATATATAATATGAAACTACTAAAACAGTGGCTAATACATAAGTTTAACCGGTATGTCCTAATGTGGATTATGACTTAACTTTCTTCATACTGGGTCGGGTAGTTAGTATTGATACAAAATCATGTTAAGAGTGTGAGAACTAATCATGAAAATGACTATATTATTGTGTTGTGCCCATGTGGGGGACTATATATTAATGTTATTTGGTGGTTTTGAAATATTATTTTCTTAGTGTGACCATGTGGTTTCCTATATGATTTTATTGACCTTATGTATGTGGAAATATGTTTTAAATCTTATTTGATTAAAAATCCTAATATGGTATCAATAATGACTTTTAATGTATTTCATTCTATTGGCATATGGATTATGTTGAATTCATGGATGGTTGAATAAAGAAGTGGATTTTGGCGTTGACATATTAGTTGGATATAGAATTTCTCATTCTAATTGTTATGAGAATTACATCCTCATATCATATTCTTTTATAAAACATTGGTACCACCATGGAAATACTGAAAATACTATCTTTTTCTGATAGAAAATGTGATATTTTAAAAATTCTCTACAGAAGGATGTGCCGAATAAGAGATATGGATATTGGTATTAGATAATGGTTGTACTTGGTTTGATGAACCCCTCATGAGTCCTACGTCGAAAAGCTTTAGCTCTGTAGGTGTATACGAAGGTTGTGCAACAACCTTGTGTATCACATCATCATTATCATCATTACTACCTTCATCATCATCATTATCTTCATTGCATTTGTGTTACATTGTTCCTTTATTTGTGTTATATTATCTCTGTTGATGTATACTTGTCTATGTGTAATCTCTTCCCTAGTACTTGTATGTGTGATATTATTTTACTTGTATTCCTTCATCGTATTTGCTATAATGTATGTGAATATTATAGAATTGTTAGTGAAAATGGTGTAGGCTATCGTTGTGGGATATTTTTTGATTGCAGGTGATGTACCTTTAGTATATATTTTGTATGCTTTATTTTCTACTTTGCTCAGTCGGCCTATGATACCTACTGAGTATAAGTGGACCGTACTCGCTCCTACTGCACCTTTTTGACTCAGATCCTGGTTTGAGTGTGCCTCACGGTGGTTGATTCGAGCTATCGTTGGAGCTATTCGAGGCAGCGGTTGGATTCTTGCTTTCGGAGTGGACTCTTACCTTTTTTTATTTAGATTGTGTCTTTATTCGTATTCAGATACAAAGTATTCCTGTTTTGAATGTCTTATGTATTTGATCTCGAGTTTTATTAGTGATGTTCTTACACTATGATATCAAGTTTTAGGATTATGGTATTGTTGGTTATGTCTTTCCGCTTTATTAAATTGTGTGGTTCGACTTTATTCTAGAAGTCTTACTTGGATTATTGCTATTATTTTTCTCTTTTGTAGCAATTTGTGGAATAGACTTACTTATCAAGGTTCGTCACAACAAGTGTCATCATAACTTTTGAATTTTTGGACCGTGACACAAGCATTACTATTGTGTTGGTTTACGTGAATGATCTTATAGTCACTGAAAGTTCTATTGAATTGATAGATATTCTCATTTAGAAGTTGTCCATTATTGAATTACATATTTTACATTAATTTTTAAATTACTTAAAAATTGATGTATATATTGATTAAAATAAAGATAATTTTAGTATTTTATAATGTATGAGTGATATGTGCTTAAATGAAGTGACATAACCAACAGTTTTGATTTTTACTTTAACAAAATCAAGTTAAAAGTTTTATTTCAAACTAATAAGATGTAAGATTTATTTTTAATCACATACAATATAATCATGGAAATGCACAAACAAAAAAAAATTTAAACTAATAAAATGAAAGTTTTATTTTTAAATACACACAATAAAATCATGAGAATGCACACCAAAAAAATTAAGGAAATAAGGTGAAATTTTATTTTTAAGAATGAATAACTAAAGCCTGAAAAGAAACTATACAAAAGAAAAAATTAAATAAAATAAGTATTTTTGTAATCAATTAACTTATTCTTAGAAATTATACAATACATATTATCTTAAATACAATAAATAAAATACTCAATAAAAAATAATTTCAATATAATGAATCCCTACATAACTTATCCAACCACAACTTACCTTATCACCTGAGTATAATTTCTATTCAAACCAAACGAATACGTACGATAATATTGTGAAGGGCCGTTGGATGACACGTGTTGTGGTCACTGACCAGATCAACCCAACTTCTTTTTTAAATTTTCTTATTTCTTAATTATGTGATCTTTAATAAAAAGGAGTTGGTGAGTATTGGATGTTACCTTTTGAGAACGTAATTAAGATTTAATTGGTCTTTTAATATCTTTGACCTTTCCGTTTTGGAGGTTGGACCAAAGATAATTACCACTCTTTTCCTCCCTTCCCTTTTTGGTTTCATTTTAGCCAATCCTAAGTAATTTAAAGGTGTCAATAATTTCATAAAAAATGTTTAACAAAAGTTGAACACATCATTCTCCTTTATCCAGTCTTGGTCACTTCGTGTTGGACTGTTGGAGTACTTGGATCATTTTTAGATAAGCTAATGTTTTTTTAGGCCACGAAGCGGAACCACAATTTTCGTTAAGAAATTTAAAATATAAAGATATAACTAAATATACGAATTAATTGAAAGACATTAAATGTCTATTACATATATATATATACATAAAAAATAATTTTAATTATAAATAAATAGTATATTTTTAACGAAGGAAAGTTTGGATACCCCTTGGCTCCGAGTTAGCTCTGCTCCTGGCCACGAGACCTCATTTATCTGATGCTCCGGTGTTCATTTTAATTTTCAACTTTTTGTCCTTCATTTTTGCCTATGCAAATTATATACTCCTATATTATATAGTAGTTGAAATAAATTCAACTTTTTCGTTTTTTTTCGTTTTTATTTTCTAAAGTGTTTGAGTTGTATTTCTTTTCTATATATCTATATATTAAAACGAATGGTTTCAACATGTAATTAAATTCAAAGTTAAGGGTATTAAGGTCTTTAAAGAAAATTATAAGATAAGATTGAAAGTCTTTTGTGCTTCTTTTGGACCTATCAAAAGTTCTAAAACAAAGTATATTCTTTTTTCATTAATCACAGATAATGTCATATTAGAAATTTACCATAAATATTACTACAGGTGGCTCTCAGGTGGACCCTCTATCCATCATCTATTTTTTATTTTTATTTATCTTTTTTTTCTGAAATGATATAATTATTCTATAAAAATTGTATTCTCATTGTATTTAGGATGAAGGTGAGTATCTACATGCTACTTTTATTTAAGTTGTATAAAATTATTTGAAATATATAATATTTAAGTAAATTGATTAATAAGATAATAATTTATTGTAATAATTAATATAATAAATATAATTAAATACATTTTATTCTTTATTTACATTTCATGTCAAACATATAATTTGTTTTCTTCCTTATTTGTTTCATGGAATACAAGTTTGATTAATTTAAATTCTTAATGTAAAATTAATAAAGCTAATTTAATAAAATAAATTTTTAATAAATATTCTTTTAAAATTTATGACAAGTCAATATATACCAACAAAAAGAAACTAAAGAAAAATATCTAAAACTTTTTTACTTATATAAGATTAAATATAATTCGTTACGAAATAATTCTGCTTTTAAAAGAATTTCATGATGTCGACATCTTGGCTAAGCAGTCAGCATTGCTCTAACGAAAAGAAAATAGACAAAGTTAATGAGCACCCCCTGAAGCTGATCTTTTACACTATTAAAAAAGTACAAATTATTGAACAATGATCTTGAATTTAACTAGAGCTACAAATGACTTTAAATAGAACTCCTTGAATCTTGTTTTGTTCTTTCTTCTTAAGCTTGAAATTGGATGTTTGATCTTGAACGTAAATTTGATTTTTTGAGTGTTTGAATATTTATATCTTGTATAAAATTAGTGAATTTGGAGTTAAAAGGGATACATTTCAGCCTTAGAAGTCAAAACGGACACTACTTTAAGTTTGGATACAAAACGAATATTTTGCTCATTTTTAGGCAAACTATAACTAACACTGTTTGTCAGCCATTTTGGGTGAAAAATTGCTATTATGGTTTGCCCAAAAATGGACAAACTACATTTCATAAACTTCATGTGAATTGCTGGATAGATTCGCTCAGAGATTTAATAGATTTCTGAAAATATTTCAATTTTTTTTTTTTGTAACGTGAATTGCTGAAGAAATTCTTGAAAATGTGAAAGATTTGTTATTTCTATAAAAAAAAAATTCACTTATAAATATGTGTTATTGTTAACCATTTTATCTCATTCATCATGAGCAACATTCATTATTCATTGAAAACTTTTTTATAAGGCTAAAAATAATGAGTTATTGTTAGGGTTAGTTTATTTGGGGTGGAGAAGTTTTATACGAAGGTAGTTTGGTTAGATATAGTTTTCTTGCGAAAACGGTTCAAGTGTTTCCAATGACACTCACATATGAACATCTTGTACGTCTTTTTCAGAGTAAATGAAGGTACATGATGCTGAATTTTCTATTCTTATCACTGATTGATATCCCATATCAATAATGGGTAATGATTATATAATTTTCGAGGAGACTCAAATTTGAAATGATGACTCTTTATCAGCTTTTCTTCACAGTCCTGAGATTTTTCGTAATCAAATGCGTTTAGCAATACTTGATATGTATGCCAAATCTCAAAGTGCTATTCAGGATGAAGAATCATCTGATAATGAATTTAATATTCGAAATAGTACATGATTTACTAATTTCAGTGTTGGTTGGCCAAGCAATTTTATTCAACAACAAACAGTAGTAGGGTTTGATAGAGAAAATGGCAGTTTGACTTCACTAAATCAACATAATGTCCATTGAAGTTGTCAAAATTGTGATTTTGGAGAACCGAGCAATCAAGAACTGACTAATCTATGTAGTCACACTCCAATTGAATTAATGAATAGGTAAAAACATTATATATTTTTTTATATATTCTTTAAAGATCGTTATATACATGTATCAATAAAAATTATTTTATTGAGTCAAACTTAATGTATAGACAAAGATGTTTTTTTTTTTTCAAAAAATAATGAAGTTTGCCCATAAATGGACAAACCCTAATTTTTGTTCTTTAAAAAAAATGAAGTTTGCCAATAAATGGACGAACCATAATTTTTTTTTAAAAAAATGGAGTTGAAAAATCCTAGCAGTGTTATTTTAATTTTACTTTAACATAAAATTATAATTCTATTATTTTTTAGATTAAACTTCTACCCAAACAATCCTACATTGACTCAATTCATAGAAATTGTGAACAACGATGAGCTCGCTAATGACACAGCTGATCATGAGTCTGATAGAGATAGTTTCGAGGATGATGATCAAATGTCGGATGATGATGATAATTCAGATGAGGACGCTAGCACTATTCCTTCACACGATGATAGTATTAATTATCATCCCGATGTCATTTCTTATTTGGATCACACAGAAGAAGGTACAAATGATTTTGCATATTTTAGAGATAATGATTTTGTTTGGGTTGCACTATGGAATTCTGAAAACCCTAAATATCTCAAGTCAGGTAAGATATTCCATTAATCATATTTTATATATTTAGCCTTTTAATTTTAACTATTATTCACATGAAGTTTATGAAATATAGTTTGTCCATTTTTGGATAAACCATAATAGCAATTTTTCATCTCAAAACAACTGATAAATAGTGTTAGTTATAGTTTATCCCAAAATTGACAGACTGTCCTTTTGTGTTCAAACTTAAAGTAGTGTTCGTTTTGACTCCTAAGGCTAAAAAGTATCCCTTTTAGCTCCGGACTCTAAAATTAGTGGTCTCTAATTCAACTTGCTTTTGTTTCTTGTTATGAATTTTGGTTTCCCTTTTAAATTATAAAAACCTTAATTTATGTTGTGAGAGTGAATAACTATAAGGAGGATAAACTCTTTTTTTATTTATTTAATTGATGACTTGACCTATTAATTAATTGCATTGGAGCAATAAGAAGACCATTTTTGGTTGATCGAAATATATTGCTTGGGCACACAATATATTTCCTTTGGTCATTAGTTCGAGTAGGCATATCGTGCCATCCAAAATATGACATGATCTTATTCACTTCTTTATTGGCCTTGCCAAGGAGAACAATTTCTATCATTTGTAGCTCAATCGAATGGACAGGCATCATGAATTTGAACTCTTTAATAAATCTGTATTTATTAAACTTAAATAATTAATACAATTATATTAAGCCCATAATATTAATTTGATCAAATATATTCTGAAATACCATCCAAATTATTTTATGAATAAATTTTTAAAAATAGTGACACATTTTCAAGAATCTCAATTCAACAGAAACCAACATGGATGATCAATCCTGAAAGCAATACAAGTAGTATTACATATCTAACAAACATAAAAAGGCTGACTGATGCAATAAATATTTTTACCACAAACATAAGTTATGCAGAATATTCTCTTTTTTTATCGTTTCTTATTTACTAATCCCCTTTTCTGGAACAAGCTTTTTTAATACTCTTCAGTGTCCTTAAAGAAAACAGAATGAACACACTGAACAAAATTTAATGAACATCTGCCTCCTTGTGTGTGTATATAACACAGTTCGATTTCGGGTACGAAATGCATTTCAGCAAATAACCTTTCTCCATTTGATCATCATCGAGGAATGAATCTTCGGATTGGTCAACTGGACCTGAAACCAACTGTCCTGCACAAGTGGAGCACGAGCCTGCCCTGCACGAGTAAGGCAGCTCCAAACCAGCGTCTTCTGCTGCATCGAGGATGTATTGATCATTGGGCACTTCAATTTCGCTCTCGTTACTATCAGGACCTATCAGTTTCACCTTGTATGCTGCCATTGCACAGACTTTGAAAGAGGATGAGGACTTCAAGACAAATCCCTTCAAGATACTTTTGACAGAACCCAATGAGCATTGCCGTTTGGTAAAGCTGGAGGAGCTTATTGATGGTGCAACCATGAGCAGCGAAGATGAAGGAATGCTTATACTCGACATGCTACACCTGGGACATACATAACATGATCAATTAAAGCTAATTCGTGCTAAAATCCATGCTAGATGAAAAAACTTTCAAGCAAATAAGAATAATTATATCTAATATGCAAGCAAACAAAGTCTAAAGGATGGTCTCCTTCTAGATGAGATTGATATTTCAAACAAAGTCTAAACGATGGACTCTTTCTCGATGAGATTGATATTCTGATTTTCTTCTTAGAACGTATTGATTTAACCCATTAATGGGACCAAGCATGTTGCTGCCCTAAGCAGAACCCCTTATTTCTTTTAGAAAATCTCCAAATTGTTTCAAAGGAACTGGAAACAAATTCTTCAGTGAGAAACAATTCAGTTGAAATGTAGGACGCTTATCTAGAAGCTTTCACAACTCAATCATAGATGATGAAACCTATCATTAGCATACTACTTCATGAATACATTACACAATCAACAAACTGAATGGACAATTCTATATCGCCTCAAATGAGTCATCAGGATATTTAAAAATAATTGTACACTCTCCCTAACAGATAGCTATACAGATGTTGCATTGACAGAAACTATTTTACTTGTCTTTGGTTTATGAAAAGCCAAAAATTATTCCTTAGCTGTGTCGTATTCAAATTCAGGATTCATAAACTTCAAATTATAGATCTAAGTCTTCAAGACGGGGAATTCGTAACATCAACTTGTGCAATGGAAAGATGTGAAAAAATCCACCTTTTTCTTTCTTTAGAAGTGCTTAGATCAATATGCACTAATAAATTTTCTCTAGTGACACACACATATATGAAACATTCCATTATGCCTTTGTTCTTTAAGCTCAGATGTGTCCTTTATGATACAAGTCAAATTACCGCCTTAGTTTTTGATGACATCTTTGAAGGCCAACACCTAAAGGCTCAAGACCTGGTTACCCCGAGAGCACAAGGATATGCAAGGAAGGCTCGTTTTGAGCATGTCATTAAACAAACCCGAGTGTGGTAGGTTGGTTGGAGTCTTGAAGACTTGAGGACTCTCGGGTTTGGACCCGTAATGGCTCACTTCAATTTGGGGAAGCTTCATTAAGGGAATTTTGGTCACTTCATTGTGCCCAAAATACACTCCATAGGCTCCCCTCATGAAGGGTAGGGAGGTCATTTTATCCTTATTTTGTAATAGCTATAAGTAGTTCTTTTGGGTTCATTTTACATTTGGTTGATTATTGTCAAGACATGAAATATTTGTAACACCTAAGTCTCTCTCTTGAGAGTGTATCACTTTAGAGTAGGGATTGGAAAAGCCACCCCCACCCGTAACTAGGGCTTCCAAGTGTGGAGACACTTGTGTTGCATTTTGGCTTGAGACGTTGGTGTTTAGAGGAGGTAAAGTCCCTCTTGTGTCAACATAGGTGTTAGGTGTTTGGTGTGTGTAGTGTTAAGGGTTCAAGAGTAGAATATGCTCTTGGGTTCTTATAATTATACCATCACTTGTCTAACTATCTATCTTGTATCTTGTTTTAGTTTCGGTTTTCCTTGTCTTGTTGTTGAACCCGTGGGGGTCTTCTTGTTGTAACATTGTTGTTCTTAATTTTATTGTTGTAATATAGTTTGGGATTGTTGGCTGCAATAGGTGTTAAACACCTTGTTATATCATGTTCTTCTTGTTGTTCTTGAATCCGAGAGTGGTCACCATCTTGGTCCTTGGTTCTCTTGAACTTGTGGACTGTTTTTTTGGTGTATGTTTGGACTGTTTTGAGTCAATTTCGTGTCTCCCATTGTTGTCTTGTATCACTTTAGCACACATCACAAATTGATATGAACTCTTGATTTTATTAAAAAAACTATTATACTAGGACTACAAAGTGACATGTGTTCCAGACTATGTTACTCGGACTCTCCAACAACGTCGATGCACATGTGTCAGATCCTTCAAAAATGCACTATTTTCAGAGGATTCAGCATGCACTAGCGATCACATTTCTTAAGAATTCGAGCAACATAGGTTCTAGACCAACCAAAGGAGATGTTGCAAAAAAAAAAATGATAAGCTTTTGTAATAGAGTATAATGTTCTTTGTGCTGAACAGAGATACTACTTAGAACTACTGACATGCAAAGGTGGCCTCTGGCTCTTTACTTATCACTTCACACTTAACAGAAGCCCAAAGTTTAGTTAATTTTCCCCAATGGCGACAAATGCCACAATTCACTACAAGAACTTGTGTATTTCACTGTGACAATTAACAAGCAAAGGACAAATGGCCAACGTGGTGGAATGGTTGAGGTCCCTCCATCCTTAACTAGATATCTCGAGTTCAAATCATGGATATAAAAAATATCCTATTGGGAGTGCTGTGCAGCATGGCACTCCATGCGCATGTCGGATACTGGATGGGAAGCCAAAAAACAAAGGACGAAAAAAAATCAAGGCAACAAAAGGAAGAACAATCACAAAATACATACTAGTAAGTACGTTCAATGAACAAACCTTTGCTAGTAAGAATCTGACCAATTTCAGTGCAATGATTGTCCTACTTTCATCAACAACAACTGCTAAGTCTCAATCCTAAACAAGTTGGGATCGGCTATATAAATCCTCCTTGTTCCATTTAATCTCAACTCATGTGACCACCACACCAAGTAAAAATAAATGATCCAATTTCCAAGTGAGTGTAATTTCTTCACATCGATAACAATGTAAAGATCAATCTAATACAAGACTAAACAACAAAAATAACCATTTCTCTAGTAATAACTAAGAAAGACACATGATTGCATAAATAAAGCTCCGAAGTAATCAGAAGATAACTTACTGAAATCCAGTAGAAGAAAATCTAATCTTGTTGAAAATTAATGACAGAATTTAATTAACAGACCAAATAAATAGCTACAGTGCGTCCCAGATATTTCTCATCCTAGTGCTTTATATAGAAAAAACTTCTGACTGTTGAAGTGAGCAAAGAAGCAGAGAAATAATTACTAATTTCTTATTTTATGTGTCTTATTCTCACTGGAAGACGCGAATTACGGCAGAGGATTAGGGCCTGTTCGGGTCGCTAATGTAGGGAGGTAATTGGTGGGGGTGTATTCCTGGTATGATTCCGTATTCAATGTTCTGTTCCGTGTTCCGTGTTCTATGTTTGTTACGAATCTGTGTGCTTTCCTCTGCTTTATATTCCTGCATTCCTGCTTTACTCTGTTTTATATTCCTTATGGCGGCAGTATCTATGTTATGTCATCTGCTTCTGTGCTGTACTATGTGTTTGTTTGATATCTCGTAACTTGAGCCGGGGGTCTTTCGGAAACAGCCTTTCTACTTCATCAGAGGTAGAGGTATGGACTGCGTACATCTTACCCCCCCCAGACCCCACAAAGTGGGAATACACTGGGTTTGTTGTTGTTGTTGTTGTTGTATGTGTCTTATCATTTCTTTTATGAAATGTCTCAAATGAAATATCACATTTTCTTATTTGATAGTTATTTAATGACATTATTTTTATTTTATTTTTATTGAGCTTATTTAAAAAAAAATAATAATAATTAAAAAATAAATATTAAAATACTTTTTAAAAAATAATTTTATAAACTTTATAAAATCATTACTTAATTCTTAAACTTAATATCCAATAAAAAAATGACATATAAAATGAGATGGAGGGTACCACTTAAGGGTACGTGCCCTTGACTGTACTTTCTTGTCCTTTCAATCCTCTATAAAGACATATTTAGGTTCTGTCTTAGGGTCGTTTGGTTGGGAATATAGTTATGTTGGGATAAGTTATAATGTGATAAGTTATACTGGAATTAGTTATGTTAGAATTATTTTTGGTTGAGTGTTTGGTTTATTGTATTCAAAGTAATATGCATGGTATAATTTTTAAGTATAAATTAATTGATTATCAAAATATCCTTCATTTTATTTAACTTTTTTTTTTATATATATTTCTTTTCAAGCTTTAAATATTTATTCTTAAAAAAAAACTTTCATCTTATTTAGCTTAATTTTTGTGTGTGCATTTTCATGATTATATCATGTGTATTTTAAAAATAAAACTTTCATCTTATTTAACATTAATTTTTTTGCGTGTGCCTTCCCATGATTATGGTGTGTGGTTAAAAAGAACTTACTACATCTTATTTAGTTTGAAATAAAAACTTCCAAGTTAAATTTGTTTAAAGTAAAAGAGGATTTGTTTTTTATGTCACTTCAGTTCAACACATATCACTCATATAATAGAATATTAAAATTCATTTAATTGATATATACAATATCAATTTTCAAGTGATTAAAAAACTATTTAATTTAAAATATGTAATTCAACAATGGAGTCGACATTTTTATTATTTTTTTAGAGAAATTAAAATATATAAATAAGCATAATAATTATTCAAATAAATTTAACGTATAATATATTCATAAATAAAATATATATATATATATATATATGTGTGTGTGTGTGTGTGTGTGTGTGTGAAATGAAAATCATAGAGTTTGAGGATATTTTTGTTATTTTATAATTTTATACCAAGGATAAATTAAGTTAGGATAGTAATCCCACTATATCTATGGATAACTTATCCCGGGATTAATTATTAGTTTCGGAATAAGTTATTCCGAATATTAACAATCAAACGAGTGATTAAAATTTTATCCTGAAATTATTTACCTTAATGCCACACACCAAAGGATCCCTTAGTGTGTAATCAGTGACAAATCAAGGACCCTTTGGCTATTAAAATTGTTCACTTTTGTTTTTTGGAATATGTTTTTTTTTTATTTTAAAAAATTATGTCCATGAAAAGTTTCAAATTCAATTTAAAATTACAATTTGAAAACAATTTATAACTTGTTTTTTTCACTCATATTTCAGTTTAAAGCAAATATAATTTCTAATATTCGGGACAATCTAATAATTCAATAATTGATTACTGAACTTTCATTTTATTGACCAGAATTTGATTCCTTATAATCCCCTTTTATTTTTCCCTTACTGTATCCACTTTTTTTCTTCTTCTAAATATTCTTTGTAAATATATAATTAAAGATAACTTCAACTCCATAAATTGATGACATAATGAAGAAGAAATCATTTTGGGAAAGAGGGTATATAAATTGTATATTTTGTCTAATCTAAAATAACTAAATTTTTTGAGTTATTTTTTAATATCTAAAATAAGTAAATTGTTCATTCTTTAAAAAATATGTTGAAACTTTTTTCTAATTTTATCCTTTATTCACATTTTTAGGCTACGTGTTCAAAGAGACTTGATTAACTTTATATTAATGTGGCTGAAACTTTAAAAATAGTTTGATAAATTTAAAAAGAAAAAAATAAAATGTAAAATATAATATATATTTTAACTCTTTTTCTTAATAAATTTACATTGAGATAAAATTTTATTTATTTTGAATTAAAGAAAGTATTATGTAAAATTAAGCCATATATATATAATAGTTAATAAAATAATTATAAGAGGTGGAAGTAAGCAAGTTGGTATATCTTTCGAAAAAGAAAATGACACATATATAGCAAAAATATATTAGTAATATATATCCTGTTTAGCTTTAAAGTAAAAATATTAGTGTTTGAACATAAAAATTATTTCACTTTAGTAAATACTATTTTTAAAACAAGTGAAAATAATCTAAAAAATATATTCTGCCCATAGGCGTGTGCATGTACATAACAACACAACTTATGCAAATGAAATTTATTTGATTTTTTATGTTTCTCAACTTCTAAGAAAATGTTAGGCATATTTTTTATTTTTGATAATACAAATTTATGATTAGTTTTAATAATTTCTAAAATTTATGCATATAAATCATATTTCTTAAAAGAGTGAAATATGTTTTCAAATACTGTAGCTAAAATAGGGTGAAATTTCACTCAATTCTTCACCCAAATATTACTTGCCAAAAATATTTGGAAATCTATGGTCAAACACTGGCTAAGAGTATCCTAGCTCAATTCCCGACCATGTCTAGTTATCTCTGTCCAAATACAAAGGTCAAGATATTTAGTGGTCGTCCGACCATAAATATTTTTTCTTTTTTGCGAAGAATTTCAAAAATCATGTTTGTCCATAGAATTTTAGTCTTCAATGTCAAGTTGAATTTTTAATTTTCTGATATTCAAAAACAACAAAAAGTTGTTTTCACTTGAAATTCCTTATCAGAATCTAAACATATTTTTAATTTATAAACATGACCAAACACGACTTCAATTTATATTTATGATCAAACACGACTTCAATTGTACTCATGATCAAATTAGATTTTCATTTCAAATATCATTTTTGAGCTAATTTATAGAAATATTTCTATGAGACAATAGTCTATGTCACAAAATTTATAGCAGCATGGAGAGTGCAGATTGAAATAAAGGGTTAGTGTCACGATCGAATCAGGGCCTGGACGTGACAGAAATTTCATTCTTCGAGGACTGGGGACCATCCCCTTTGCCTAAACATACAGAACACACACAAACATATTACAGTGGATGAGTTCAGAACATATAACAAGATAGAGTAATTAGTAGCTCAAAAGTCTAGTATGACACCCCACATTTTTTGGATAAAGTTTGAACCGTTCTTTCTATGCGTATAGACCCGAACCTGATGATTCTTTGTTAATATATGTGTGATGATCAATCCTATAGTGTGTGAATACTTTTGAATATGAATTAAGGTCACAAAAATCCCCAAACTCAAAGACTGAGTTGAAAACTCTTCTATCGATTAAGTTTTGATGAACGTCTAAACTTGAATCAACTTCCATGAACCATACCTTCTTGTATATAGAAATTAGAAGGCCAGTTATTTACCAAATAAAAGGTCTTCGAGTCTTCTTTCCAATGCAACTGGTTTCACCTTAATTCAATATTGGAGTATAACGTTATGCTCATTTTACTTTGGAGTGTCTCACTGCCAAAAAGTCACGATGAAGCTAACAACCTGTCACTAGGTGACGACCAAGTTGACGTGCCGTCAACTAAGTGACATCCCATCAACCCTAGTCGTCAGCCTAGGGAAGTAAGTGGTCAAGTCCAGCCCAAAAGTGACGACCTAGGTGACGAGGCATCACCTAAGTGATGGGCCATCAACCTTGGTCATCAACTGTTGAATTCCTGCGACTTCTTGGTTTCTTTAGGGGTATTTTGGTCTTTTCCTCACTCCAAAAACCTTTTCCATGAATTAAATTGCACCTTAAGAGTTACTAATCAACTTTTATCAGGTTTACAACATCTCAAATCCTCTCCACTCTCAAACACAAGATCAAACTAAGGTTTTCCTCTAAGTTCAAGATTTCAAGAAAAGGGTCAAGATTTGAGTTTCAATCCTCAAACTAAACAACATAACGTACGTGGGGTTTTCCTAAACTACATGGGCATGGTAAAATCTTCTCAATTATTTTTAAAAGTTATAAGTTTGTAAGAGGGATATTTTTTAATACCTTGGGTCTATGATTCAGAGAAATGGAGAGATTAATGAGGATGTCTCTCACCATATTGGGGCAGGTTGGTTGAAATGATGGCTCTCTTTGAGAATTTTATGCGATAAGAAGGTGCCTCCCAAGATTAAAGACAAATTTTACAGAGTTTCAGTTCGACCGGCTATGTTGTATGGATCGTAATATTGGCTTGTTAAGAATTCTCACATCTAAAAGTTGAAGGTGGCAGAAAGGAGGATGTTCCATTGGATGTGCGGATTCACGAGGGATGACAGGGTTAGGAATGAGATTATTCGGGAGAAGGTGGGAGTGGCATCGATAGAGGATAAGATTCGGGAAGTAAGGTCGAGTTGGTTTAGACAGGTGATGAGAAGGGGTAGGGATGCCCCAGTTCCTAGGTGCGAGAGGTTGGCATTGGATAATTTCAAGTGGCGTAGCGGTAGACCGAAGAAATACTAGAGAGAAGTGATTAGACGTGACATGGAGAAATTACGGCTCACTGAGGACATGAACCTCGATAGAAAGGTTTGGAGGAAGAGAATTAGGATAGAGGGCTAAGGTGTGTAGTCAAGTTATAGGCTTTAGTTAGGAGAGTTTGGTGTAGCTTGATTGGCAATTCTAGGGTTGGGGGGAAGTAGGTGTCCTTTGTTGGTTAATGTACTTTATTTTTATAGATGTTATATCGCTGTTATTTTTATCATGTTGTATGCTTGCGACGTTTGTCTACGGTCCTTTGTATCGAGCCAGGGGTTTATCAAAAATAACCTTTCTACTTCTTTAGAGGTAGTGGTATGGACTGCGTATATTCTACCCTCCCCAGACCTCACTATGTGGGAATATACTGGGTTTGTTGTTGTTGTTGTTGTTATTTTTAAAGGTTGAGAAATCATGAACTTACAAAGGGGTTTGACTTTATATTTACAATCATGCATTATGAAACCTTCTTGAGATAAATGTTGTGGTCTTGAGGCCTTCCCCCTTAAACTCTATTTTGTTCATATATATATATATATATATGTATGCATGTGGTTTGATAGTTGAAACTTGAATTGAGAGCATGAAGAATTATAATCCCCACCCCTTGTTTTCATATGTGGTGCATTATGCAATTGCATATTGAGAAGCATGATTCAAATGTATTTACTATTTTTAAGCCTTGCTTTTGAATATGAACTGAAGAGAGGGTGATTCTTGCTAAGATAAATGAAAAGTGGCGATTCAAAGAGATTGCATGTTTTTTTACAAAATACTTCACCACCACATGTTTGTTGAAATGTTGAAAAGAGATAGTCTTTGCATAATTTGACATATGTTTTGAAATATGAATTCTCTTGAACTGTTTGAATGATATGGTGGTCCAAACTTTATGCTTTGAATGAAGAGACTAGAACTTGATATTTTATGGCTTAGAGATATGACTTGCAAGTCTTGGTATGACGATAACAAAACAGATGAATGCCATAATAGAGTACGATTTTTAGATTTTGATTTCAAAGAATGCATGTATTAAAAAGTTAAAAATGGGCTTATAGAGAGTTAGGTGGTTACCCAAAGAAGGCTCGAGTTTAGATAACGTATAGCCAGAAATTGTGTTTTGCCGATACGGGTTTATTATGTCCCTAAGAGGGACTGTACGCTGGCCTAGTGCCCCTTGGCGTATTTGAGATAAAGACTCCAACTCTTGCGACAAACTTGGATTGGTGGCTTGGCCGTCGAGTAAAGGGTGGATTCTGTATAACCCGTGGGATTGTAGAGTTGTAGGGTGTACCACCTAGCTCAGAAGTAAAACAAAGAGTGAGTCTTCGCTTCAAAGAAATGTTTCAAAGTCCTTAAAGTGTGCCCATATGTTTCCATATATTATATGTAAAATGATTTATGAATTGCTATCACTTATGTTATGTATAAATACATTATTTTGGATTGCTCTGTGTACCAGTACATCTGTATTGACCCCCTATATTTCAGGATCTGAGGCACAGTCTCGGGGTCCCTAAGCCGTAGACTGGGTTATCCGAAGTTTGCAGTTGGTGAGCCTACCTTATTTCGGAAGGCCTTGTTGATTTGACATTGATATTTCATTTTAGTTAATGGTCCAACTGGTGACCTTGTCCTAATTTTCAAACAAAAGTTGTTTTCATGTTATTAGAGATTTCGCAGACTAGTGTCATGTATTTTTGAATGGTTATGAGCTTATATTCGATTTTGTTCAGTTGAGTAAGAGAATGATCATGTTACCGTTTTGACTATGTTTTCCGCATTTCCTTATAGTATATGAGTTGAGTATATTATTGCCAGTTAGAGAAGGGGAGCTCGGGCCTTTATGGTTTGGGATGCCCGTCGCGGCCTAGGCCTCGGCTCGGGTCGTGACATCTAGGCATGACAACAACCAAAACCATCCACAATAATCCATAAAGCATCTATACCATCAAAACAGCCTATGTTGGGATATACCTCCGATCCTAACAATGACAATGATAATGTTAATGTGAAGTTTTCAATTCTAATTAATGAAAGGAAACCTATGGAATGATCAAGTCTCTCAGAGAATGAAACTCACCACTCCACCATAAATGACCAAAAAATCGAACCGATCCACCTAACACCACGCAGAAAAAGTAGGATTGCCTTCGGACCCTGCATCATGTGGGGATACAACATTCAAAGACGATTAGTGGATTGAGAACTGGCATGTAACTCGGGGGGTAAGGGGTAAAATAATTTCATGACCAACAATTCAAAAATCATCAAAACCCAATGCATACGATCACATTTATATATATATATATATATATATATCAACTATTGGAATAAGGTACACGACTTAGCATGAACTTTGAAATTATTAACCTGGACTGTGTAGCATAACCGTTATAATAAGGCACCCATGGGCTATATGAGTCCAACTCCCTTTAGCTGAAAGGACCCCAGTGTGTGTGGCCACATGAACCAGAGAATAATCACATATGCATATGCACTATAGTGGACTCGAACGTCCCGACATATATCAAGAGTGACTTTAGCTCTCAATCATATAACATGGGGGACTCAAACCAACCGATCATTTAGACCCCCGCATCGGCAACTGTAGTTTTCAGTATTGGCCCCTCGGGACCTCCACTTTCACGGTATTGCTACACAAACCTCATTAAAACCTAATTAAAATAATTTTCACACATTCCCAATAATCAAACAAAGAATCATTTGTTAAGGCATTATTAAGTGGTATCGGCATGTCGACTGTAGCTTGCAAGAATATGTTACTTTGCCAAATTAATTAATTTGCCAATGGGACTCTAACTTCATAAGCCAATGATACTCCAAAGTTCCACGTAGGAACCAAACATGTAGCTAAGTGGGACTCTAACCCAACTAGCCAATGAAAATCCAAAGTCCCAAGTAGGAACTAAATCATCTAACTAAGTGGGACTCCAAAACCTCGGCCAATAGGACTTAGAAGTTTTCAATTCAAATTTAATTCATGGCCATCCAATCGTATTTAAAGACAATTCAGATTCCATTACTCTTTTATACCGTGCAAGGTTTCAAAATACTTTTCAATAAGCAAATTCTCATGTTCAAAGACAATTTCACAAGATTGGGTGGAGGTTATTGCAAGCTTCAAATCATTAACTTATCAAACTTGGGTTCCCCATTCAATTCATACACCGATGCATCAATTGGTTTCAAAACCACCATTTAAAACATAAACAGTGCATATGTAAACATAAAACATCACATAAACAACAATCATTCAAAATCCTCAACCCATATCCAAAAACCAATAATTGAACCACATGAGTAACCACTTAAGCACATACTTTTAATAGAATAAGTTTTGGAAAAAGAGGTACTTGCCTAAAAGGATCACAATTTTGGAGGGAATTTACCCTTGGAAGCTTAGACAATCAACCTTGAGAAAAACCTTAACGCTCTTGCTTCAGACAATTTGTGAGATGAGGGAAGTTATTTTGGTGTTTTATAAATAAGAATGATGTCTCAATAACGTTTTAAAGTCGTGGTTTATGTTTAGGAAAAAAGGGAAATGTCTAAAATGCCCTTAAGTTCTAAGATAAAAAATTATTGCCAGTGACTACCGGTCACTATACGACTCGTAAGGACTCACTATGACTCATAGGGTCTGAGTCGTAATCAAGATAGAAACTTTTGGGTACTTATTGTTCACCTTACGATCGGTACCTTGCGACTCGTATAGAGTCATTACAACTCATTGTGTCTAGTTGTACTCAAGGCAGATCACTTTGGGAATCATAATGGTTTGGATATGGAAGGGGACTATACGACTCGTAGGGAGTCTTTGCAATTTGTTACCTCAAGTCGTCACCAAGGCAGCAACTTAGGTAAATTTGACTAGACACCTACTGTTTGGGTCCTAAGACCTGTCAAGACACCCTACGATTCAAAGGGTGAGTCGTAGTCAGGATAAAGAGTTCAAAAAATCAAAAATTTTCAGTGGTCAATACCTATGGAGTCACGTTCTCACCCTCTTAGGATCATTTATCCTTGAATAATGGGGCAAGGAATCTATTAACATAATTTAACATAGAGCACGACCATATATTTTGTCTACAGCCAACAGTCTTGCTGATCCAAAATCTCAATTGGGACTTCCTCGTAAGACAAGGAATTTGAAATACCAACACTCTCCAAAGAAACTACCAAGAAAGGATTACCCATGCATTTCTTTAACATTGAAACATGAATGACCGGATGAATGGAACCCAAGCTCGCAGACAATTTCTACTCATAAGCTATATTACACACACACTTCAAAATATGATATGGACCAACATAATAGGGACTGAGCTTTCTTTCCTTCCGAACCACATTTATCCATTTATAGGAGACATATTCAAAAACACCAAATCATCCACATCAAACTCCAAGTCTATTTGCCTTCTATCCGCATAGGGCTTTTGGCAGTCTTAAGCCTATCTCGAATTACCTTCATATTCTCCCTAGCTTGGTGAACCAAGTCGGGACCATACAATCTATTCTCGCCAACCTCAAACCACCCAATAAGAGACCTATACCTCCTACCATAAAGAGCCTCGAAAGGATCCATCCCAATACTTGCGTGATAGCTATTATTATATGCAAACTCTATGGGGGGAAAATGATCAACCCAACTACTATCAAAGTCAAGAATATAAGACCTTAGCATATCCTCCATAGTCTGAATGGTTTTCTCTGCTTGTCCATCTGTCTGAGGGTGGAAAGTGGTGCTAAGGCTCACCTTAGTTCCCAAACCTTCCTAGAAAGAACACCAAAAAGTGTGATGAGAATTGAGCACCCCAATCAGATATAATGGAAACTGTAGCACCATGTAACTTTACTACCCTTTGAATAAAAAGCTTAGCATAATCCCTGCTGAATAGTTAGTTTTCACTGGTCGAAAATGAGCGGACTTGGTCATCCTATCCAAAATAACCTAGATTAAATCAAACTGATGGAGAGACCGCAAAATATCGGTAACAAAATTCATATTAATCACTTCCTATTTCCACAGGGGAAACTCAATCTCTTGAGACAAACCACCAGGCCTTAAGTGCTCCACCTTCACTTGTTGACAAACCATACATCTGGCCACATACCTTTTTATGTTATTCCATCAGTATATATATCTTTTTCAAATCATGGTACATCTTTATTGATCTAGGATAAATAGTGTACCTCAACTCATGAGGCTCAACTAAGATCCTCTCTCGCAACCCATTAATATCGGGAACAAATAACTTACCTTAGTATCTCAAGATACCATCACCACCAATCTCAAAAACTTCCACTTTCTTCTAGCCCACGTCATCCTTAATCCGCATCAAGATTGGATCTAAAACTTTCTTCTTTTTTACCTTAGCATCAACAGATAACTTCACTACTTCTTGCATAATCACACCTTCATCCTCAGAGTCCAAGAGACGAACCACAAGATTAGCCAATCGATTAATATCCTTTACTAACTCTTGCTTATCCTCATCCACATGAGATAATCTTCCCATATATAACCAGCTAAAAGTATCATTAACTATGTTATCTTTGCCTGGATGATAATAGAGACTCATGTCATACTCTTTGAGCAACTAAAGTAACCGCCTTTGCCTAAGATTTAACTTTTTCTGGGTAAATACATATTGCAAGCTCTTATGATATGAATAAATGTCAATATGAACCCCATACAAATAATGACGCCAAATCTTCAAAGCAAAAATCACAACCAATAATTCGAAGCTGTGGGTTGGGTAATTCTTCTCATGAACTTGTAATAGTCTAGAAACGTATGCAACAACATTACCATGCTGTATTAACATACAACCAAGTCCCACACGTCACACATCACAATAAACAACAAAGCCATCTATATGCTCGGGCAGGGCAAAAATTGGAGTAGAAGTTAGTTTATCTTTCAACTTTTCAAAACTACCTTCGCAAACATCAGACCACATGAACTTTACCTTTGTAATACCCCATATTTTCTAAGCTTATTTTAACTCTTAGTACATGAGTTATTCCATATAAATTTTTCTAAATACTCAGTATTTTTTAGTTTAGAGCTTAGCAATGCGTAGAAAATTTAGTTATCTTTCCAACGATATAAAGTTTGCTCAAATTCGATACTCGGTGAAGAGTTAGAGACATTTCAGTGAAATAGTGTACAACCTGGTACTTCAGCACATTGCGAAGACCAGCTAAATGAAAATCATTAAATTTTAGTGTTGCTCCACAATATTGTCACGTCACGCCCTAGACCCAGTTCACAATTATTAATTTCCAGTAACGCAATGCAATTCCACTGTGTTGCCAAGGAAGAAAATCGCATCTAGTGAGGCACCGTAATGGTGTCGTGTCGCGCCACCAGTCTAGTTCCCAGTTGTCCATTTTCTAGTGATACGGTGCAATAACACTGCGTCGCGTCGGGTGCCTAAATTGGAAATTTTTAGTTAATTCTGAGTTTTAATTTCCAAGGGATTTTAGGTCATTTTCCTTTATTCCAGTCAGCCTAAATACGAGATTTATACCCTTAATAACCTAAATTGCTCATTATTTCGCTATTTTCTCAAGAATAAAATATTCTCTCTCAAGAGGCAAAAACCCTAGTTTAAGAATCAAGATTAATCATCAAGAAATCCTTTAAGAACTTTAAGAATCCATAAAATTCAGGTATGTTAGATGTTCATCCATGGATTCTTACCTTCCATGGAGCCTAAGAATCCTTTTTTCAAAATACAAGTTTGGATTTCATGAATTCTATGTTTGATTTTGATTGTATCCATGTTTATGATGTTGTTTGGGTTTCAATTCATAATTTATTATAAGTTTCTATGAAATTAAAATAGTTTAAGTGATGAGTTATATGAATTGCATGCTAAACCCTTGAAGTTAAAATTGAGTATTGTATTCATGATGTTCATGTGTTGGCCATTACCATGTGAACTAATCCATGCTCCCCAAATATTTGCGAATTTACCAATGTGAATTAAATAGTAGAATCAAGACAGATCATTATGTGTTCCTAGTCATGTACAAGTTTATATCCTACAAGTGTTTGATAAAATACTTATGTGAATTGATTAGTGAAAGTATGACATGTTATTATGTGATCCCATTCATGTACAAGTTCATGTATATCCAGTGTTTGATAGAATATATAAACGAGTGTATTTTTAACAAGCAGGTATTGTTATGCCTTTATAATCATGCTATGTTTTATCTTTCATTTTATCAAGCCCTGGGGGTATTTTAATACCTAACAATCTAGCTATATACCTAGAGCCAGTGTCAATTATAGAATAGTATCAGTCATGTCATGATCAGTAGTACTCTCATTCAGTTACAGAACTAAGTAGAACTCAGTCAGTTAAAGAACTTAGAAAAACTCAGTAAACTCTGTATCGGTCCAGTTTAATTCAATTTAATAATCAGTGTCTTTCAGTTGGGAGTAGAATTTAGCACCGAGTGAACCCAGGGATAGAGGCATTCCTATTGGTGTAGGGTTTGACCCTTAGTAGCAATCCTTGAGTTACATAACTACGTATCCAGCATAGGTTGAGATGACTTCCTGCTAGATAAGGGTTGCCACATCACTTATGAGTTTTTCTGCCAGTTAAGGGTTGACAAAATGTCTTCCTACAAGTTAGGGTTAACTCACAATCATTGTTAGTACCTGTGGCACAATACTGAAACCCTTCTAATTGGGGTTGCAGATTGGACCCCAATTCAGTTATCTTATTTGGGGCATATCGGTTAGATGATTACCTCCCACAGTTTCAGTCTTAGTCTTAATTATAGAAATCAGTTCAGTTCTATAGAATCAAAATTGTTAGACACAGTCAATCAGTTATCAGTAATCTTAGATTATCAATTGCTCAGTATCAAAACTCAGGACTTAGCTTCAGAAAAGCTCAGTCACCGTATTTATTTATATGCACAGTATTGCATACTCAATATTTATAGCAGTATCAGTTATCGATGTACTCTCATGTTCAGTTACTCTATTTTATTTAGTTACTTATTTTTCATGCACATAAACTCTTGCATTCAGCCTTACCTTATTTAGCATACCAGTACATTTCCACATACTGATCGTATACCTATTTTTTGCGCTATGATGTTTCATATCATAGGTTCGGATGCTCAGGTTCCTGACCGCGTTTAGCTAGATTCAACCAACAGTAGTAGATTTAGTAGTGAGTCCTTATCTATCAAGAATATACTTTTATTTCATTATTTCAGTTTATCAGTAGCTCAGTAGTTAAAGTTAGTTGGAGTTTTGTCCTATCAACTCTACTTTTCAAATAGTTCAGTTAGAGGCTTTTTAGACTAGACTATTCAGACAGTAATTAATTTAGTAGATGTCATTAGCAGATGTTATTAGTATTATCAGTTTTCAGATTTGAACCTTATGGAAATTCAGCCTATTTTTTGCATTATTTCAGTATTTTTATTTAGTGCTCATAACAAATATCAATCATGGGTTAGCTTGTGCTCCCTCGGGGTCGTAAGCATTGTGTGGTGCCCAGGGTGTGTACTCGGGGTATTACAACCTTGTTCTAAGTTAACTTAGTCAATGGGGAAGTAATAGAAGAGAAACTTTTCATAAACCTCTTATAATATCCAACTAAACCCAAGAAGCTCAGAATATCTATTGGATTCGTGGGTCTATGCCATTTCTTAACTGCCTTAACTTTCTGTGGATCCACCATGATCCCCTCACTAAACATAACATGACCTAGATAGGTCATAATATTCAACCTGAATTCAAACTTAGAGAATTTAGCATACAATCGCTGCTCTTTAAGGGTCTATAACACTATACGGAGTTGATCGGCATGATCCGCCTCGCTCTTTGAATAAGCCAGGATGTTATCAATAAATACAATGAAGAATAAGTCCAAAAATTGATCGAAAACTCAGTTCATAAGATCCATAAATTCCACTGGGGAATTAGTCAAATCAAAATACATGACCAAGAACTCATAACGGTCATATAATATATGAAAAATAGTCTTAGGGATATCTCTCTCCCTAATTTTTAGCTGATGGTAACCCGATCAAAGATCAATATTAGAGAAGTTCTTATCACCCTGAACCTGATCAAACAAGTCATCAATCCTAGGATGAGGACATTTATTCTTCACCGTCAACTTATTTAACTGGCGGTAGTCAGTACACATTAGAAGGGACCCATCCTTCTACGTACGAACAACAAAAGAGCACTGTAGACCTCACATTTTCAAACGAGAATTCAAATCATTGTTCCTATGCATACAAACTTGAACCAAATTATTATATGTATATATATGTGCGATTATCAAATATATGGTGTTGGAATATCTTTATATAGAAATCAAGGTCATAATACCCTTCTAACTCAACAATGGGTTAGGGATTTTTCTATTAATAGAGTTTTGATGAATACTCTAGCTAGAGAAAAATTTAGATAATTTTATCTCCTAGATATATTGATTCAGGTATCATACTATGTACCAAATGAAAGATCTTTGAGTTGTCTTTTCAATGAATCTGGTTTCACCTTAATCTGATATTAGAGTGGTAAGTTATGCCCATTTTACCTCAGTATATCTATCTGTCATCAAGGTGATGACTAAATTGATAAGCTATCAACCAATTAACAAGCCATCAACCAAAGTCATCAACCTTAGGCAGAATCATTGAATAAGGTAACGACTAGGCTGATAAGCTTTGAACCAGTTGACAAGCCATCAACTAAAGTCGTCAACCTTAGGCAGTAACTTTGAAGAAGGTGATGACTAGGCTGATAAGCTATTAACCAGTTGACAAAGCATCAACCAAGTCATCACCCATAAATAGAACTGAAAAGGGAGTTGACAACTAGGCTTATACGTTGTCAACCAGTTGACTAGACATCAACCAAGTCATCAATTTAAGAAATTCCTGCAATTTTGATTTAGTTTTATAGGGGTATTTTGGTCTTTTTCTCACCTCAAACCCTACCCCTCCCATGAATTAAAACATCAATTAGGCGTTATTAGCTATTACTTATCAGTTTCAGATGCCATTAATCCTCTCTACTCTCAAGAATAATAAGATTAGGGTTTCTTCCCAAGAATAAGAATTCAAGTTTTCTCTTCCTAAGAATCCAAGAATTCAAGCTTACAAGTTCAAGAAAATCTTCAAGAAACATCAAGAATAAGGTTTCCTTTACAAGTTCATCATTCAAGTCCCAAGCTTCAGACTTTCTTCACAAGTTAAGAAAATTAAGGTATGTGGGTGTTCATTCACGGGTCCCTTTTAACCTATGGAGCCAAAAAACTTTCTTTCCAACCAAATTATAGAGTTTTCCTTTACTATGATATTTTATATAAGCAAGAAAGGTTTAATTCATGTTTTTCATGGTATTTAAAATTCAATTCCCCCCACCATGTATGATCCCATGGAAGATTAGATTTTCTCATGCTTTAAATTTTAGTTTCCCATGTTTTATTTAGGCAAATTCTATGTTAAATCCTTAAATTATGATTTTAGCCATGTAACTATGTTATTGCCTAATACTTTGAACATTTCCATGCCTAAATTCATGACTCCCATGTGTTTGATGAAATGTTTAAATATTGAGTTTTAAGCAATGATTCTTTATTATGGTTTTTCTAAAGCTTCATATGTCCTTATTGTTATTTCATTCAATGCTGGAGGGTTATAAACACCCAATACTTAGCTATTTACAAAATTTTAGTATCTTTAGTATGGTTTCAGACAAACCACAAGTATTGTCATCCAGTTAGTTATCATGATCAATTGTTTGCTTAGTTAAGCTTAGTTTAGTCCTGTAATCAATGTTAGTGTAGTTGAGAGTAGGATTCACTACCGACGAACCCAGGGATGGGGGCTTTCCTACCAGTTTAGCCTGCGTAGGTTGAGATATCTTTCTGCTAGTTTAGGGTTGACACATATCTCAGGAGTCTTCCTATAAGTTTAGGGTTGACAAGATGTCTTCCTGCCCCTTTAGGATTGGCATAACCAGTGTTAGTACCCGTGGCATGGTACTAACACTCATCCAACTAAGGTTATAGGTTGGACCTCAATTATCTCAGATTAGGATATGTTGATTAAATGATACCTCCCACAGTCTCAATATAATATTCAGTGTATTCTTAGTTCAGATATGCTTGACCAAGTGTACAGATTTTTAATTATTCAGTTATATAAATTTCAGTATTTCAGATTACAGATTATCAGAGAAATATATTTATGCTTAGTCTTGTATTCTCAGTTTTACATGTTCATATTTTTATGTACAAATCCTTGAGTCATGTCAGTTTCTACCCCATAGTTTCAAACCCAATATTTGTACATTATCCACAATGCAGTTTTTACAGCATATTCAACTTTACGTGAGATTTACATACAATACTCCTATTTTATCGTATCTCAACTTCAATTATACTCATTCTACAAAAGTAAAGCTTTAAGAAACCAAGTGTAGTGACTCACCAACTTATCATATTTTGTTTGTTAATCATGTTTTAAGATATATCAACTTTCAGTTTGTTTCAGTTTCTTGGTGAGTCTACTTACACTTAGAATGCATGTTTTAAGATTTCATATATAATAAGTTTTACTTATTGCATTCACCCCCACTTACTCATTATATTCTAGAAGTACTGATCCAGATATACATCTGTGCGGCTACATTGTTTCATAATGTAGGTACCAGTTGTAGCCCACACATCATGATCAGACAGTTGCAGTTTCCAATGATTTTTGTTATTTTGGGGACTCTAATCAGATGTTGCTTATGTACTTTATAATTTGTTATTCATGTGTATTTATTAGTGGTAGTTAGAGGCATGTCCTAGTTATTTATAATCAATATAGTAGAGGCTTTATAGATGTCAGTCAGAGTAAGTCATATAATTTGAGTTTCTTTCTTCAATTTTACCATGATATAAATAATATCAACATTAACTTTATTCAAAATTTTCATGAGTATCTGCTCAGCAAATTATGTTTATTTTTAGATATTAAATCAGTTGCTCAATAGTCTATCAATTTACGAGTTAGCTTGGGATCACTTGTGGTTCTGAGCACTGTGTTATGACTAGGGAGTAGTCTCAGGTCATGACAAAACTTGGTATTAGAGCCCAGAGTTCAATTGTCCTCGGGTGTCTATGAAGCCGTGTCTAATAGAGTCTTGCAGAATAGTATGGAGACGTCTGTACTTTTCTTTGAGAGGCTACAAGTTATCTAAGAAATGTTTCCCTTTTTTCATGCCTCAGATCATGCAGTAGAAGTGTTCTCTAAGTAACTTATACAAATTCTCACGTTAAATCCATTCGTGTCAACTCTGCCTTATTCTTGAGGCAATAGAAAATGTGAAGCTTAAATCCTTACAGACAGAGTTTTCTCAGACAGTCCCCAAAAACTATTATGGGATTGTATGAAGGATCAAAAGTATCCCATCAGTGCCCATATTTTCTAAAGTTTGAAAGATTTCACTCATGTTCATGAAAATCGTGTGCTAAGACAAAGTCATATGTGCTTTCAGATCCCTTCTTAAAATCCTTTGATATCATATGATCTATAATTAGAAGCATGAACTCAAAAGATTAGCAGTAGTTGAGTTGGGATATCATTATCTGGATTGAGAAGACTATGTATCAATGGGGATAGGTTTATGAAAGGTGAATGAGTAGGCTTGAAATAGTGTATGCAAGAATTTAGTTTATTAATTTAAAATTAAGTATAATGGTATGATTATGATTTAGAGATGTAATATTAGTAGTCTATGAAGGAAGTTAGTACAAATCATTAAAGATTTATGGATATCCACGTTAAGTGTTAGAATCTAAGTTTGAATCGTTGAAGATCGAGCTAATCGAAAGAAGAGTTGAAGCTCTATGGTGCGAACTCATGGTATGGAGTTACTCTTGAAAATTCTAAGTTAGTTAGTGTTTAAGTTGTTATATGATGGTTGTTGGGGCTATAGAAATCTAAGAATTGTATATCAGAAAGAAGTCCTAGCAGTGGGCCTTACATTATCAGTGTATACTTTCAGGGTGAGTTTATCATTTATGAGTATTGATTATATCTCTGGATCTAGAGTAAAGTGCTTGCAATTAAATTAGAGTTTATTAAGTGGTTCACAAACTTAGTATGATGGCTTGAAACTAAGAGGGAGATGATAGAACAAGTAACCAAGTCAGGTTCTCAAATTCTAGTAATGATGCCAGTGTGTCATATACTAACACTAGGGAGAAAGTTGCCCAACCAATTCTTATTTCAATATTTGTACTTCAGTTATCATGATATATACTCATGCCTAACATGCCAGCTCTATGATCATAGCTCATATTTATGAACTTTCTATAGAATCATGTACGCTTCAAGTTCCTAGTATAAGGAGTTTCAGTCCACTCAGCAGTACAAATTATATTTCATGAATTTATGAACTCATAACTCAGGTCATGCAGATCATGACTCATGTACTCATGCTTACAACATGTCTAGTTCAAGGTACTCATGCTACACTCTTAATGACTAGTGAAATTTAAATTTATGGCATGCGTATCCTCAATTTTGATCTCTATAATAAATTCATGTTATTGATTCTCTATTCCTCAGGCCTCAGTTATGTGTTCAAGTTATGCCTAGTATTCTTTCATGCTTCAGGTCCTCATGTTCTAACCTTTCAGTGATCTCTCCTTATGTCAAGATAGTGATGATGAACAATTATTTAGATGGGAGAGAGTAAGTATTTCTTGTTAGGGAGATATTGTTTTATGCTTAAATTATCTAAGGTTATACATGTGAAGTAAGATCGAGGCCAAGTTTTTGATATTTATTACGATTAGTTGAACATTCCATGTGTGTCTTCATAAGAATAGTGCAAGAAAGTTGTTATTGATTGAGGTTTAGACGATATGAGAGTGATGATTTTATGGGGGTTTTCCTTGAAGTTCGTATGCACTTATAATGATAGGCTTGAATGTCATATTGTTATATAAGTGGATGGATTCATTGTGCGCTAGTGAATTTCTAGTAAGAGGTTGAATTTAGTTGTTGAAGTGGTAATAAAAATTATTCTTAAGATGAAAAGTGGTGAAAATGCATGGGGTGTTGAATTCATGGTTCAAACTAGTATTACAATGTTTTGTGTGCAGTTTGTAGATTCGAGTAGGCTTGATCATAGTGAGAGAATTCAGTTTAGCTCAGACTTCGGTAAATAGAGTTAGCAGTGCCCATGTGAATATGTTAAGTATCCTCAAGTGAAGTACAGTTTTGAAGTGGAGTGTATAGTTAATTATAATCTTTCAGTATGATTAAGTCTGTATAGCCAACAATCCAATCTAGCAGTCAAACAAACTAGTGCCTATGGTTTTCCATCTTTCTATCTAGTTTTACTATCTGAAGTGTCATGAGTATGGCCATTCCAAGAGGTAGTTTTTTCGCATCCATGTAATTAGTAAATTCATTTTAGTTCATGCATCTTGTTTCAGATTCAGATTTTCAGTCATGATTCAGTTCACAAGTGTCCTGTGCATTATCTCAGTCTTTCCTTGGTATTTCATCCAAGTTAGTATCATTCGGGGAACGAATGATACCAAGGGGGAGATGTTGTAATAACCTGAGTTTTTATGTTCTAAACCTCTGATCTTTTCTTCATGAAACTAGATCTATACTGAGGTAATGGTTACTCATAAGTTGACTCTCTCGTTTCTATTCATCCTTATAACCTCATGTTATTGCTTGTGTTCATGAAATCAGTTCAGTTCATGTATCATGCTCAGACTCAGTTATGCAATCATGTTCCAAGTCATTCATGTTCAATATATGATCTCAGTCGCCTTAGGATTCTCAATTTAACCAGTCTCATTCGAGGATGAATGTTCCCAAGGGGGAGATAATCTAATACCCCACATTTTCAAACTAGAATTCAAACTGTTGTTCTTATGCAAACAAACTCGAACCTAATTATTCTATGTATATATATGTGATTATCAAATATATTGTGTTGGAATATATTTGTATATGAATCAACGTCATAATACCCTCCTAACTCAAAAATGAGTTGACTTTTCTATCGATAGAGTTTTGACTAATGCTCCAGGCAGGGCCCAATTTAGATAAGTATAGATACTATAATATATTGATTCAGGTATCATACTATTTATCAAATGAAAGATGTTTGAGTTGTCTTTCAAATTTATTCGGTTTCACCTTAATCCGATAGCGGAGTGGGAAGTTATGCCTATTTTACCTCAGCAAATCCATCTGTCATCAAGGTGACGACTAGGCTGATATGCTATCAACCAGTTGACAAGACATCAGCCAGAGTCATCAACCTTAGGTAGAATCTTTGAAGAACGTGACAACTATTCTGATAAGCTATCAACAGTTGACAAGCCATCAGCCAAAGTCATCAACCTTAGGCAGTAACTCTGAAGAAGGTGAAGACTAGGTTGATAAGCTATCAACTAGTTGACAAGCCATCAGCCAAGACGTCACCCATAACCAAAACATTAAAGGGAGTTGATAACTAGGCTAATAGGATGTCAACTAGTTGACAATCCATCAACCAAGTCATCAACTAAAGAAATTCTAGCAATTTTGATATTGTTTTGTAGGGGTATTTTAGACTTTTCCATACCTCAAACCCTACCCCTCCCATGACTTAATGAATCAATTAGGTGTTATTAGCCATTGCTTATCAGTTGAAAATGCCATTAATCCTCTCCACTCTCAAGAATAATAAGATTAGGGTTTCTTGCCAAGAACAAGAAATTCAAGTTTTCTCTTCCCAAGAATCCAAGAATTCAAGCTTACAAGTTCAAGAAAATCTTCAAGAAACATCAAGAATAGTGTTTCTTTTAAATGTTCACCATTCAAGTCCCAAGATTCAAAATTGCTTCATAAGTTAAAAAAATTAAGGTATGTGGATGTTCATCCATGGATCCCTTTTAACCCATGGAGCTCAAAAACCTTCTTTACAACTAAATTATGGAGTTTTCCTTTACTATGATATTTTATATGAGCAAGAAACGTTTAATTCATATTTTTCATGGTATTTAAAATTCAATTCAGCCCATGTATGATCTCATGCAAGATTAGATTTCGTCATGCTTTAAATTTTAGTTTCTCATAGTTTATTTAGGCGAATTCCATGTTAAATCCTCAATTTATGATTTTAGCCAAGTAACTATGTTGTTCCCTTATACGTAGAACATTCTCATGCTTAAATTCATGACTTCCATGTGTTTGATAAAATTTCTAAATGTTGGGTTTTGAGAAATGATCCTTTATTATAGTTTTTTAAAAACCTTATATGTCCTTATTGTTATTTTCATTCAATGCTGGAAGTTATGAACACCCGATACTTAACTGTTTACATAATTTCAGTATCTTCAAAATGGTTTTAGATAAACCATGAGTATAGTCATCTAGTTAGTTATCATAATCAGTTGTCTTCTTAGTTATGCTTAGTTTAGTCCAGTACTCAGTGTCAATTCAATTGGGAGTAGGATTCAACACCGAGCGAACCCATGGATGGGGGCCTTTCTTCCAATTTAGGGTTTGACCCTTATTATCAATCCCTGAGTTATAGAACAACGTATTCAACATAGGTTGAGGTATCTTCCTATCAGTTTAGGGTTGACACATATCTCATGAGTCTTCCTATTAGTTTAGGGTTTGCAAGATGTTTTCCTGCCAGCTTAGGATTGACACAACTAGTTATAGTACCCGTGGCACGGTACTGATACCCATCCAACTGGGTTATAGGTTGGAACCCAATTACCTTAGATTGAGGCATGTCGGTTAGATGATACCTCCTATAGTCTCAGTAAGGGTATTCAATGTATTCTTAATTTTGTTTTGCTTGACCAAGTGTACAAATTTTAGCGATTCATTTATACCGATTTCATTCTTTCAGATTACAGATTATCTCAAATATATTTATGGTTAGTCTTGTATTCTGAGTTTTACATGTTCATGTTTTCATGTTTAGATCCTTGAGTCATGTCAGTTTCCACCCCATAGTTTTAAACCTAGTATTTGTACATCATCCATAGTGCAGTTTTTACAGCATGTTCAGCTTTACATAAGATTTACATACAATACTCCTATTTTACCGTATCTCAGCTTCAGTTATTCTTATTCTATGAAAGTAAAGCTTTAAGAAACCAAGTGTAGTGATGCACCAGCTTATCAGATTTTGTTTGTTAATTATGTTTTAAGATATATCCACTTTCAGTTTGTTTCAATTTCTTAGTAAGTCTACTTGCACTTAGCATGCATGTTTTAAGATTTCATATATAATTAGTTTTACTTATTGCATTCACCCCCACTTACTCAGTACATTCTAGAAGTACGGATCCACATATACGACTGTTTGGCTACATTGTTTCATAATGTAGGTACCAGTTGTAGCCCACACATCATGATCAGATAGTTACAGTTTCCAGCCAGTAGGGGATGAGTTCTCCTATTCTAGGGACTCTAATCAGATGTCATTTATGCACTTTATAATTTGTTATTCATATGTATTGATTAGTTGTAGTTGAAGGCATGTACCAGCTATCTATAGTTAGTATAGTAGAGGTTTCATAGATGTTAGTTAGAGTCAATCATGTAATTTGAGTTTCTTTCTTCAATTTTATCATGATGTAAATAGTATATGCATTAACTTTATTCAGACTTTTCATAAGTATGCTTCCGCTCAACAAATTAAGTTTTGTTTTACATATTAATTTTGTTGCTCAACAGTATGCCAGTTCATGTGTTAGCTTGAGATCATTTGTGGTTTCGAGCACCATGTTATCACTAAAGGGTAACCACAGGTCCTGACAAGCACCCCACGAGGAAACACTAGGACGAATAAAACCCTTATCAAGGAGATCTTTCAATTGCTCCTTAAGTTCTTTCAACTCAGCTAAAGCCACTCTATAGGAAGCGATAGAGATAGGACGCATGTCCAGAAGAAGATCAATCCCAAAATCAATTTCCCTACTGGGAGGGATACCATAAATATCAATAGGGAACACTTACCATATGGACATATTGCGATGAAGGACCTTCAAAATTAGAATCTTTAACATGCACTAAATAGTATAAACACCCCTTGGAGATCAACCTCCGGGTTCTAAGATATGAAATAAACCTTCCCTTAGGCACCAAGGAACTACCTTCCCACTCAATCACCAGCTCATTTGGGAATTAGAAAATTATCCTTTGGGTCTGACAATCTAGAGAGGCATAACACGAATGAAGCCAATTCATCCCCAGGATAATGTTAAAATTGACCATATCTAATTCTATCAAGTCTACCAAGGCCTCCCTACTACAAATAGATACCACACAACCCCTATAAACTCTTCTAGAAACCACTGAATCATTAATCGGGGTAGACATAGAAAAGGGATAAAAAATACTCTCAGGACCAAAATCGCAAATGCGCAGCCATTTATGGGGTCACAAAAGAAAGAGTAGACCCCGTATCAAGCAGACAATACACATCACAAGAAAAGAGTTGTAAAGTACCAGTGACAACATTCTGAGATGCCTTTGATTCCTAGCAAATGGCAACAACATAAAGGCAATTTTGACTGGTGCCAAAGCCAGAAGTAGCACCTTTGGTGTAAGAACTGAATACATGGCAACCAAAATCTTATTAGCCCAGGTAGCAACCCGAACTGATGAATAATCCCATTGCAAGTGGCCCAATTGACCACACTTAAAGCACTTATTCCTCCCCTTATCACAAAATCCACAATGCACCTACCCACAGAAATAATAAGGGGGATAAGAGGGGGTTGATTGAGCTCTACTAGCCTGAGAATAGACACTCAATGACCTGGAACCATCACGGTTCTGGAAATGGCAATCACCGAACAACTTAGTAAATGGATCACTAACCATTGATTAAGAACCAGAATTTCCCTAGGTCTTCTTCTTAGGCCACTGCCTGCCATCTCTACAACTATTTTTCAGACCTCTACCCTATTCTGAATACTTGAATGTCATACTTTGTCTCTCTCTATTTTCTACCTATGTTTTCTTCCCATCTTACACTTGTTGCGTGTACACCACTAACCTAGAAATATCCATGTCCTTATTTAACAAGGAGGCCTTGCATTTTGACACCAAGTCATGAAATAACCCAGAAGTAAATTTCCTCATTCTTGCCCTCATGAAAGATACTAACTTAGGAGCATAACGGGACAACTGGTGAAACTTCAGCGCATACTCCTTGACAGTCATCCTGCCCTACCTTAAATTCACAAAATCCTTGGCATTTGCTTCCCTTAACTCCTGAGGAAAGAAAAGGTCAAGGAAGGCACTAGAAAAGTCATTCCACTACCTCAACATCATCACCTATCAAATGATCCCACTCCTCATACCACTGATATGTTATATCCTTTACCTAATATGTGGCAAACTCCACACCTTCTAAGTCAGAAGCTTGCATTACTCAGATGATTTTTTACATATTGTTAATGAACCCTTGAGGATTCTCCTCAACCTTAGAACCAGTGAAAATCGGAGGTTTAAGACTCATGAACTGGCCAACACTAGTGGTCTCAGTAGAAGGAGCAACAACACCCTCATGTTCAGACTAGCAAGACTGAGAAGTCACCAGTTGAGTCAATAGATAATAGAGCATCAAAACTCAGTATTAGAAATATCTCCTGAGGGCGGTGGGGCATGATCACAATCAGCCTCAGGGGACTGAGAAGGACTATAGGGACTGGTGGAACTCTATGTGGGGCAGTACAATTAAGAGATGGAGCCCTAGACTAGTCTGAACTCCATAAGTAGAATGAGCTCCGTCGATATTATCCTCAGACAAGACAAAAGAGTTTCCACGTGCATCAGAGCTTTTGGGAGACATGATTTGAAATACGAACAAATGGGTATTAGAGGAGATTCAAGACCTTAGAGTCTATAGCCTAAAATTAGATCACAAGAAAAAGAGAAACATTCCTAAATGCCTTGTAGCCTCTTCCTTATAAGTATGGCACACTGCACACCTATAAAAGATACTCTAATTGACACAAATTTATGGACACCCAATGATACCAAACCTATGCTTTAATACCATCTTTGTCACAACCCGAACAAGGGCCTTGCCATGATGGACATCTCAAGTCCGCTAAGGACTGAGGACCACCCTCTTAACCTAACCATACAGAACATATAAAAACACATGATAGGGGATGAGTTCCAAATATATAACAAGATAGAGTAAATAGTGACTCAAAATTTTATGCATGACAACAACAAAAACCGTCCACAGTAATCCACAAAGCTTCTATACCATCAAAATAACCTATGTCCAGACATGCCCCCGACCTTGAAAATGACAATGATAATATTAATGTGAAGTATTTAATTCTAATTTTTGGAAGGAAACCCATGGAATGATCAAGTCTTTTGGAGAATGAAAGCTAACCACTTCACCATAAATGACTGACGAACCAAACTGATCTACTTAAAACTTGTAAAAATCGTAGGACTGCCTTCGAACCCTACTTCGGATGGGGATACAACGCTAAAAAACAGTTAGCAAGCTAAGCACTAGCATGTAACTCATGGGTAAGGGGTAAAGTAATGGCATGGTCAACAGTCCAATATTCATCAAAATCCTATATACACGATCACATGGATATATATACATGCATACATACATGTATATATTTGTGTGTAGATATGTATATATATCAAATGCTGGGATATTTTACAAGGCTTAGCATGCAATTTGAAATTATTAACCTGGACTGTGTAGCATAACCATCATAATAAGGCACCCACAGGCTATATGGGTCTAACTCTTCCTTAGTTGAAATGGCCTAGTGCATATGGCTGCATGAACCAGAAGATAATCACATATGCATATGCACTATAGGGGACTTGAACCCGACATATATCAAGAGTGACTTAAGAACTCTATCATATAACATGGGGGACTCAAACAACTCGGTCATTTAGACTCTCACATTATGAACTATGGTTTCCAGTATTAATCCCTCGGGCCCTTCACTTTCACAACATAGCTACACCACCCTCATTAAAGCCCAATTAAAACACTTTTCACACATTCCTAATCATCAAACATGGAGTCATTCATTAAGGAATTATCAAGTGGTATCGTCATACCAATTATATCTTGCAAGCATATGTCCACTTTGCAAAATTAATCGATTTGCTAATAGGACTTTAAACTAATTATCCAATAAGACTCCAAAGTTCTAAGTAGGAACAAAACTATGTAAGCAAGTTGGACTCTAACCCAACTAGCCAATGGGAATCCAAAGTTCCAAGTAAAAATCAAATCATCTAGCTAAGTGGGACTCTAACCCCTCAACCAATAGGACTCCAAAGTTTTTAATTCAAATTCAATTCATGGCCATCCAACCCTCTTTAAAGTCAATTCAGATTCCATTACACTTTTATACTGAGGTCTCAAAATACTTTTCAATAAGCAAATTCTCATGTTCAAATCCAATTTCACAAGATTGGGTTGAGGTTATTGCAAGCTTCAAATCATTAACTCATTAAACTTAGGAATGATCATATTTCCCATTTAATTCACACACACATGCATTAAATTGGTTTCAAAACCACCATTAAAAACACAAACAATGTATAAGTAAACATTAAGCATCACATAAACAACAATCAGTCAAAACCCTTAACCCATATCCAAAAACCAATAATTAAACCTCATCATTAATAACTTAAGAACATTCTTTTAAAAGAATAAGTTTTAGGAAAAGAGGTACATGCCTAAAAGGATCATATTTTTGGAGGGAATTTGTCCTTGGAAGCTCTAGAAATCAACCTTGAGAAAAACCCTAATGCTTTTGCTTGAGAGAATTTATGAGAAATGAGAACTTATTTTAGTGTTATGGATGGGAATGGAGTCCTAAAAAAGTTTTAAAGTCTTGGGTTACGTTTAGGGGAAAAGGGTGATCACGCCCAAGCTACACCTTCAATCTAAAGTTTATGATATCACTGTCAAATATAGTAACTCAACCAAGGTTGGGGTTGAATCCCAAGGAAATATGTGGAACTATGGCTCTTAATTGTTGTAATCAACGGGTAGAACTAGAAAAGTAAATAGTTTTTTTTTGTAGTGACAATATTGAACAAACAGCTAATATTAACTCTGATTGTAATTTAGTTGTAGACTAATACTAGGGCGGCGTTCCCCCCAACTCCTAAATCAGTAAGCTTATCATGCTCAATCCAACTATATAACTATTGTGCATGTAAAGTTCGGTAAGCTAGGTATCACCAACAGCCTCTCAGCACCATTTGGTAAATTTTACTCCTCTCCTCTCAGTCTTACAGTGTCTCCTTACTAATCTTTACCTTGGATCCCAGTTACAACTACCTCTTTTCAGTATCAAGTTGATTATATAGGAGTTAACTAGCTTAACAAGATATTACATATAAGCTTATTTCGACAATTAACCCCAAATCACCGTTGTGATTTCTTTTTCACAATCTCTGCCTCCTATTTTGGGTTTGTAGTGAATACAGGCTAGATCCTAACATATGCACCCATTATGAAATCAATCAAATCAAAGAAAACCCCAATACATGCAACAACAATACTCTAGAAGAATTGAATACTTTCCCTATTTTGTTATGTAGCTAGGGTTTCCGCAACCCTAGCTAAGGGAGATTCGTTGCTTGTGCTTTTATAATGATTAAAAGAATTGATATTTAAATAAATTCAAGTCACACAATACTCAACAACTGAAAATCCCAAAACTTTCACTTAATTAACAACCAAAATTAATACAGAATAATTCCAAGACCAAAGATAGATCTCAGAATCAAATATGTATTTGTGAGTATCAAGCGTACATAAATTTTACTAAAAAACACATAAAGGATATTTTTAGTACATGATAAACCCCTAAAAATCAAAGCCTGAGCGAAGAAAGGACAAAAATAGTTGGTGGCCAGATACTTGGGTCACATGCGGTCCACATGTAGACTCAGGTAGGTATCATAAACTTTTCCTGCATTGTTCAATCTCTGGATCTTGTACTTTTAGTACTTACCTTACGCACATGCGATCTTCAAGTACTATATGAAGTTCGCATTTAGACATAGGTAAGTGCCAAAAATTATCCTTCAGCTCTTGTACTCTCAGGATCTTCAATTCTGGTACTTACCTTAGTCACATACGGACCACAAAGGCTACATAAGGTCTACATGTGGACATAGGTAAGTGTCAGGTCTTCAAATTCTTGCAACCAATCTTCTGGACTTCAAGTTATGGAACATGCTTTTGTCACACACACGGTAAAAGCCACAAATGCCCAAAATGCTTAAGTAGCCAAAAACTCCATTTTTCATATTTTTCTTGAACTTAGCACCCAAAAACTAGTTTCCTACAAAACATACCTAAAACACATCATATCTAACAAATCAACCTAAGAAACTTGTATATTTTTATCATTTTAAGTGTCAAAAATGCTACATTTCTATAGCATATTAACACCCTCAACTTAGAATGTTTTCATGTCCTTAGGAAACACAAAAAAAATAAAATACAATGTTTAACTATGAGAATCTAAGCTATCCAAGGTAGTTATTCAATACTTTAAGCTCAAGCCACAATACCCTCTATCTTATCCATTCAAAACTAACTGTGTATAACCCTGAAGCTCAATAATATGACACAATGGGATCAAGGTATGACATTAAATTAGCAACAGATAATCATGCATGTATATACAAGTTACACTACCTAAAATAAGTAAGAAGCTAGCAATATGGCTCATGTGCCCTCACAACAAAGAAGTCCCACTCACTCATATGAAATAATACATGTCAATACATAGATGGTCAAAAGACACTCACACTCAAAAGAGAAGTTCCAATCAATGTGTATCAAATACCTTAGGTTTGCCTTTAATTTCTTCACCTTAGTTTTTAGATAGTTAAGTTAAGATCACTATAGGACTTTATCCGGCTTGTAATATAGGATTGGGGATTGGTATGGTAAATATGGATATATCAAGTAACTAAGCCTCCTTGGCATTACAACTACTCTTGGGGTCCATACTTAACCAATTTTTTTATTCCACCCTTATTTATCCCTTTTATTTTTTATTGCACATTCAGGTTGGGTGTGGTTTTTATTATTTCTATTTCGCTTTTTTTCACAATTTTCTTTTTCTTTTTTATCTATCATACCTAGCCCTACTATCTTTTTTCTCTTATTTTACCGTTCTACATACCCACTTTACATCACACACCCATGCGATAGCCATCCTCAACTTAGGCGATTTACCTGAGCTGAGGTACATAATGTCTAAAGAGGAATGAGCCAAAATAGGTTATTGCAACATAAAAGGGAAGGTGAAAGGTGTAACAAGAAAAATAGGTTATAAGGCTCAAATTTAGGGATCAAGGGATATAATTCACACATGAAAGATTACTTAGGCTAAATGTGGACTAACATAAAAAATGACCTATGATCCTTTCCTAACCATCCTACAACCTAGGCAAGACTAACCGGGCAAGTTCTGGATTTAACACACAAAGAAACTAAGTAGCATCTCACACACATGGCATGAAGTCTATATTACAAGATACTACCTACCCGATTCATGTAATTGTTAGAAAATAATTATTATGTCCCTAATCCTAATTCCATAACAAGATCCACAATGTTCATACATATACACATTTACACAGTTTTGAAGAGGTATCATTTTTCACAAAAATCAATCAAAACATAACAATTGCCCTAAATACTTAAAAGTCTCCTAATTACGAAAAATCAAAACAAAATCCAACACAAATTTTACCCTATACATACCGGTTCTACAACTATTCCACGACCAACAAAAAAGAAGCATGAAGTGTCCCTAATACGCTAAAATAATATAAAACAAAGGGAATGAGGACATACCTAGGATACATGAAGTGTCTGTGTCACGAGCATTCCCAGATGGGGGTATCTTTACTAGAGGTGGTGAATTACTAGAAAAAGCACCCGGTTCTATCTCAGCACGCCTCTATTTCTCAACAACTACAGACTCTACCGACTCATGTATGTCCTTTTTCAAGGCTTGGTCATATGGAATATTGGGATCCTATAGATCCTTCACATGTCCTCTTTTGGTCCTAGCTACTGGGACCTCTTCCTCATTCTTCAAAAATAAATTAAAGTATCTGGGCCCACGAGGAGGTGATATCTAAACCACTAGGGGTATGACTGGAGGAGTAACTATCATATGGATCTCTGTGAGAGAGCATACTTTTGCTCACATGGTTTCCACCTCCTCTTTCATATGGACTAGATTCGATGTGTCAATCTTTATAAACTAGGCTGCAACAGGTCTCCCAAAATCATCAATACGTGCCTACAAATTAACACATAACTCTAACATGGCAGCTTTGTTTGTGGTATCCCATCTAGCCTTTACCATCTCTAGTGTAGTCCGAACACATGGCTAGATCTGTCCATATATAGTAGCCATCTTGGTATCAATAGCCCAAAATTGAGCATCAGTGGCTCTCTTACTGTCTACTAAGATCTATAATATATCATGAGATATCATAGTCATACTTTTCACATCAGCTGTGATGGATAGGAGAGGGGCCCTAAAGATATACCAACTGACTTTGAGGTAGAATATAGGGCCGATGTGGATGTCGTTAGGTCCCCAAACTCTATGTACTAACCTTAGGGGTATCTCTATGCTCCTCTATTATAAAATCTATACCTTCTCTTACATCCTTTCTCTGTACCTTGTTAGGCTCTAAAGGTACTTATACGCCCTTAGACTAGGCCGAAGGCACTGTAGTAGGCCCACTAGGTCTCTTGGGAAGGGCCCGGTGTGCTGGATCCTTCATCATTTTTGTCTGTGTATTGGCTATCACTTGTATTCTCTCATCAACTCTTGATATATATCACACCGACATCATCACACAATCTCTAAATAAGATAAGAAAATGGCAAATTTGTCATCTCCCCAAAGGCTCATTCATGAATCTTGTGTTAGAGGCTGGCAGAAAAGTCAATAGCATATCCAGCCATCATACTAGCAATCAAGGTGGTTCCTTCCAAAGTTAATACATTATATGAAGCAGTTGGGAATAGTCTATATCTGATGATTAACCACTAAAACTTAGCAGCAAAAGTTAATGATGCCTTCTTTATCATGTCCTGTCACTTGATCCAAGGGGTCTCATCACCTAAAAGTGAAATATAGTCAGTGATCTGCCTAGTTATCTCAAATCTCTCATGTCTATGCTTAGTCTCTCTTATAATATGTCTGTCAAGTGTGACTCTCAATCTGTAGTCATACTCTACTGCGGATACTAGGGCAATATAGTCTGGACTAAAGAAAACTTGATGGATAGCCGCTGCTAAAATATCAATCTGACCCTGTCACAAAGGCCTTCTTAAGCTATGGCTACTCTATATAACTTGTCAAACCTATAGATCTGCACATAGGAAGAACTAGTGTGGCACAATATGATGCATAAAACTCTCACACCAAAGTTGGGCTATAAAAATCGAGTGATCTAGTCATCTACTCCAACTAATAATGGTCAAAGGCTACCCACAATTGTGGTACTCTGATCAACCCAAATATCTCAATCCTGTGCTCCTAAAAAGTGAGCCTCTTAGGTCGGTCAGTCTCTAAAATATGTCTGTCTATGTCAAATATCATCCGCTTTCCCTCCATACCCAACCTCGGGTTGTCCTACTCAAGAGGTTCCTCTGAGGCATATGTAGGAGCAAAAATCTATCCCTATTGTGCTGGTGACTCCTTATCTAGAACTGACATCTTATGGTAAGCTTGCCTTTTACCCTTCTCAAACTGAGTTATCAATGATGACTGCTCCTCATCTGCTATACCAGACTCACCCTGGGACCTTTCATCAGACTAAGGGTCCCGTATATCTACTAGTGGTGATGACTCAAAAATTTTCTCCTCATTATCATCATCTCCTCACTCATCAAACTGAGGAGAATACAAGGGTGATCTCTTGGCCGTCTTCATCCTCAGCCTTCCTAAAAACTCAATAGCCTCAGTCTGTGTCATATATTGCATGAAAATGCACATACCAACCACTTGTTCTCAATTTCATCACATAGTACTACATGTAGGAGAGAGCCCAAAAATATTACCTTTTAGAAGCAAAATTGGAAGTGCACTGTAAAAAAGTAAAGTAAACATTTAGTTGGAACATGTGTATAGCACTTTCGATCAAGTTGGTACCATAAACAAGTTCCAATTTATCCTTTTTCTCAGTGTGAGAAAAGTTTAAATTTGAGATAAAAGTTTAGATTCTAAGTGAAAGAATGAAAATTTTGAGGATTTGAATGAGTTAAAATATGCTTAAATAGTAAGAGGGGGAAGATTAGGTCTTATTGAAGCATGGGAGGGCCTAAAATTTTAAATAAAATTTAGGCCCACAACTTGGCCACTTGCATCTGCCAAATGTGGGCCACATGTACTACATGCGGTCCATATGTGCAGACCACAAGTGGGCCATAATTTTATGCACAATTTCTTGCTCTCTGTACTTCACATTTTGATGCTTCCCCTGCTACTTATGGTTCCGTAACTTGTAATTATGACTTCGTAAGTGAGACGATGTATCATAGTCTAAAATTTCCATTAGTATCCTTAAAATTTCATCTTTTTAAGTATCTTGCAACATTATCCCTAGTGGGACTTGTGACCCTGATGAGTTGGTCATAAAATCCCTTTACCTGGAAAATTATATATGTAGAAATCCTACCATATTCTAGGTAAGTACATTAGCTATAAACTTACAAAAGAAAAATAAACACAAGTGAACACTAAAATAGTGGGTTGCCTCCCACCCAGCGCTTGATTTAATATCACATCATGACGTAGCTATGCTGGTTACTTAGACTTCACCAACAAGACCATGGGTTACCTTCTATACAATTCTTGATTTAACATTGCGACACAACATGAGTATCTTGATTACTCAAAATTCATTAATATACCCATGGAATACCCTCTTGGGTAATCAATACAATCTATCACATACACCACCCTCTTATCGGTTGGTTGCTTCATTGTTTTTCGAATGTTGAAAGTGACCTCCTTGCCATTGACTTTGGTTTTCACCTCTCCTTTCACCATATCAACCATCGTTCTACCCGTGGCAATAAATGGTCTCCCTAATATAATGGGTATCTCGATGTTAACCTCACAGTCCAAAATGACAAAGTCATCTAGAAAGATGAAGTTATCGACTTTCACAATCACATCAAATAAAATGCCCACAGGTCTCTTCATAGTGAAATCGGCCATTAAAAGCCGCATCATAGTCCATTTAGGAGGGATCAAGACCAATTGTTTGAATACAACCAGTGACTAGCTCCTAAGTCATATAAGGCTTTTGCGAACCATGATGACCCTTTAGTCTATGTTATAGTGAATTCTCTGGGATCACCTTTTTTCTGGGCTAGAGACTTAGTCATAATTCCACTACAGTGGTGCAATCCACCAATATCCTCAAAAGTAGCCCCTTTCTTCTTTGTAGCCCCATTGCTTCATAAACTTGGCATATCTAAGCATCTGCTCAAACGCCTCAAGAAGAGGGATTTTTAAGTTTAACTATTTTAGAATGCAAATGAATTTATTGAACTTTTATTTATCTCTCTTCTGCTTTAGTCTATGAGGAAAAGGTGGGGGTGGTCATGGAATTTTTCTTATTTCTATCTCAACAACATGACCTTACCTTTGTCCTCACCAACATCACCATTATCAATTATTGACCTTTCTAACTGTACTACAAGTGTATCTTTAACAACAAATTTATCATTCCTTGGCACTTCCACAACAGGTAATGGGGGATCCACAGTATTTATACCACTCCTTGTAGTAATAGCAAGAACATGACCATTATTTTTTTGATTTTGAACAGTGTTCCTCGAAAGGGTACCTGTCTAGCTCTGGTATAGTATTGTTGACATCTTCCCGAACTGGTTCTCCAACTGCTTGATAGTATTGGCATGAGATTCAACCTTCTAGGTCAACACTGAACTATCATCCTTAATCTCCTTAAGGTTGTTCTCCTGATTTTCTTGACCCTTGACTAGCTTGGTCAGCATTGCCTCAATTCTAAATTCTGTATCTCGGCTTCCTGGTGGAACATACATGTCTCCCTTCTCTCTGTAATCAATTTTTTCCTCCATTCACTATCTCGCTCTCTAGTACTCTCTCTGTATCTTTCATAATACTTTCGACCCTGCTTAACTGACGATCCAGATAACTTGCTTCCTCCTCTAACTCTGACTCATAAGCGTTGGAAGTTAAAACCTGTGCTCCTACTGTGTTAACTTTCTCAAAACTTGTTGCAAACTACTTTAGTAGTATCCCAAGATTAGTTATTAGCTGTGTAATTTCTTATGCTACTGAATCATCAGCTACTTTCCAGTCACAAGAAGCACCAATAGCATATGTTCTAGATCCTCTCTTAGGCTTTCGAGTTTTCCACCCTCGGTTAGTGAGTGAGATATGATCTAAAATATCCTTAGATACCTTCCAGTGTAGTCTCATAAAATCTCCCCCAGAGATGGTGTCTTCCATGGATTTGAAACTGAAAGTCAGGGCTCTATAGAATATCTCTAATAAGCTCGACCCTAAAATCCAATGGTTGGGCACCATATTAACATTCTTCTTAAACCTGAACCAAGCCTCGTACATAGATTCTGACTGCAGCTGCATAAAATTATAAATCTTATCCTTAAGATGCAACATCTTGGATGGAGAAAAGAATCGTTCAATAATTGCTTGCATAACTCATTCCATGTAATGATAGATCTTCTTGGCAGTTCCGCCAACCATAAAGATGCTTCTCTTGTAAGCGAGAAAGGGAACAACCTCAGTCTAAGTACCTCCTAATTTACCCCTATATTTGAGTATGAATTGCAAATCCCAATGAAATTTTCAAGGTGCATATTTATGTTATCTATAGGTAAACCCGTAAATACACCCTTCGAATTTAAGAGCTGAATTATTGTACTCGTTATGTTAAACTTAATATATGGGGGCAAAACATGAGGAATAATAACTCTAGTCTCTGTCAACTCAACGTACCCTATATACTCTTCATCATCCTCATAGGGCTGCAAATATTTATATGCTGAGATTACTTGAGCACGGTCACCTCTAACTCTGTCCTAATTAGCATCGAGTGCTACTCGATGGTCTACTTCCTATCTCTACATAGCTAAATCTGCCTCCCAAGCTATGCACTGAGCATCTTCTTCCCTTCTCTGATTAGCAGCTTATGCTAACAGTATCTCCATCTACTGGTCAATAATAGCCTAAACTCATTCAGGAAGAGGAGGAGTCACCTGGTGAGTATCATTACGAACCCCTTTAGAATATCATTTTTTTTGGCTCTGTCATCCTATTAGGTGTTTGTAGGATCCTCTATGGATTTGAATTCAATGGGATTAAGGAATTGCCTCCACTCTGTGTGCTAGGAATATACTAGCGTATACCCAACTAAGAACAAGAAATAAAAGACCCAAAGACTGCAACATCCTAAATTCATAACTCAACACCTTACTCCCCGGCAATGTCGCCAAGATTTGATCATGCCCAAGATACACTTTCAATCTAAAGATTATGCGGTTGCTGTCAAATATAGTAACCAAACCAATATTGGGGTCGAATCCTAAGGGAATATGTGGAACTGTGGCTCTTAACTGTTGTAATCAACTGGAAAAAATGAAAAATTAAATTGGGGGAGGGGTGTAGTGACAATATCGAACAAGTAACTAATATTAACTCTGGTTGTAATTCGGTTATAGATGAACACTAGGGTGGTGTTCCCCTTGGCTCCTAACTCAGTAAGCTTCTTATGCTCAATCCAACTATATTACTATTATGTATGTAGAGTCTAGTAAGATAGGTATCACCAACCGCCTCTCGACACCATTTGGTAAATCTCACTCATCTCTTTTCTCTTTCACAGTATCGTTTTACTAACCCTTACTTTGGATACCAGTTACAACTATATCCTCATAATCTCAAGTTGATTAGATTGGAATTAACTGGCTTAAAAAGATAGTACAAGTAAGTTTATTTTGAAAATTAATCCCAAATCACCACTGTGATTTCCTTTTCCCAATCTCTACCTCTCTCTCTAGTTCGTAGTGTATACATGTGGATGCTAATGTGTTCACCTATTAAGAAATCAATCAAAGTAAAGAAAATCCCAATACATGTAGCAACAATACTCTAGAAGGATTGAGCACTTCCCCTACTTCGTTATGTAGACAAGGTTCCCACAACCCTAGCTAAGGAAGATTAGCAGCTCATGCTTGTATAACAATTAAAAGAATTCATATTTGAAGATATTCACTAATCACACAATAATCAACAACGGAAAATCCTAAAAATTTAACTTAATTAATAACTAAAATCAAGATCAAAGATGGATCTCAAAATCAAATATATATTTTTGAGTATCAAGAGTGTGTAACTTTTACTAAAAACACATAAAGGGTATTTATAGTACATGAGGAAATCCTAAAAATCAAAGCTCGAGCAAAAAAGGACAATAAGGGTTGGTGGACACTTACTTGGGCCATATGCGGTCCGCAAGTACCACATGCAGTCCGCATTAGACCCAGGTAGGTGCCAAAAACTTTTCCAGCACTATTCAGTCTCTGGATCTTGGACTTTTGATACTTACCTTACCCACACGCAGTCTGCAAGTACTGCATGTAGTCTACATGTAGACATAGGTAAGTATCAGGTTTTCAAATTATAGCAACCGAGCTTCTGGATTTCTACTTATGGTACAACTTTGGTCACACACACCTGGTAAAAGCTACAAATGACCAAAAATGCTCAAGTAGCCAAAAACTCTATTTTCATCTATTTCTTAAACTTAGCATTCAAAACCCAGTTTCCTACAAAACATACCAAAAACATATCATATCTTACAAAATAACCTAAAAAACTTGCATATTTTCATCATTTTAAGCATTAAAAGTGCTATATTTCTATAGCACATCAAAGGAAAATGTCCGAAACGCCCTTAAGTTAAAAGATGAAAAATTATCGCCAGTGACTACGGGTCACTATATGATTCATAAGGACTCACTACGACTAATAGGGTCTGATTCGTAATTTAGACAGAAACTTTTGGGTACACACTGATCACCTTATGATTGGTACCTTACGACTTGTATAGAGTCATTGTGACCCGTTGAGTCTAATTGTACTCAAGGAAGATCACTTATGGCATCATACTGGTTTGGCTACGGAAAGGGACTATATGAAAGGAGTCTTTGCTACTTGTTACCTCAAGTCATCACCAAGGCGACAACTCAGGCAAAACTCACTAGACACCCTATGATTTGGGTTCTACGACCTGTCAAGACACTCTATGACTCGCAAGGTGAGTTGTAGTCAGAATAGTGAGTTCAAAAATTTAGAATTTTTCAGTGGCCAACACTTGGGGCGTCATAGTTAGTGGGTAGGAGTCTATGTTAGAAGGGGCGGACCCACCCTGTACCAAGAGGTGTCATCCGACTCTATATATATAAATCATCTGAAAAATTACAGAATATGACTATAAATATATTAAATGACATTATTAAAATGTATGAACTCCTTGGCCTGGTGGTTTGCTACTCCGCTTGTGTAAACGCTCGCGTGTTTCGACCCTTTGTCGGCGCATTTTCTTGTGTTTGATATTTGAGCATTTTTAACGCATTGAAATATGTGATAAAAGTTTGTTGTTAAAGAGTTTCGAACCTTTAAGCTTCATTTCCTAGTCAAATTCAGATAAGTATAAAACAATTAAACTAGGATTCGATCAAAATGGTTTTGTAAGAATTCAATTACTTGTCCAAAAAAATACTGGGACATAAGTTGAAAACTAATTGATTTCACTTTTCCATTTCAATATAATCGTAGAAACAAGGGAATATGAAACTTATTCACGTGTTTCGGCTTGTTAAATTTGTTTTACTTTTGTCAGTTGCTATTTCTAAATACATTTAAGAGATCATTTTCAGTGATGAAGTTGATTAAGACTAATTTACAGAATTAAATGGATGATCAACTTTTAAGTAGTTGTTGGTGCCTTATATAGAAAAGAAATATTTGGTGCTATCTCTAATGAGGCTGTTATGAATACATTTCTAAGAACTTATCAAGGAGTTACAGTAGTATACTTGATTTATGTTTTAATTTAATAATATGATTTAAATTGATTTTTATTAATGTAATGTTATGATATCAATCGTTTAATTGCTTATTTTTTAAAAATATCGACACTGCTTGCAAAAAATTCTGCACACGTCACTGCTTGTTAGTAGGAAGGAGTGCTTTATTTGTAGTCGTAATTTTATGCGTATTGTAGAGAATAGCAGAAGAAAGGTGTAATTGGGGAGACCTTTTGCTAGCCCAAGATTGTTGATTAAGATCGAAAGATTCAACTAAAGAAGAGGAAGCTATGTAAAGAGAAGGAAGAACTTTAATATGGAGAACACTACCTGAATTGATTTTATCTTTGGTTGTTTCTTGGTTGGTTACAAATGTTCAAGATCATCCCTATTTATACTTATTGACGGATGGTTCTAGAAAATCTTCTAGATACATCTACAAGAAAAATCTAGTGGGTCTTATCTTCTACCACTACTCTAGAATATCTAGATAATTCTACAAGAACAATCTAGACAACTTTTATCTTCTAGCTATCTAAGAGTAATCTGGATATTTCTCTAAGATAATTAAATACTATGTTAGAATATTCTACAACCTTTAATACAAAATCTATGATTCCAAACAATCATCTTTATTATTTTTCACACTCCCCCTTAAAGTTATTTTTTGGAAGCTACTCTAAGCTTGTCGCAGAATAACTCAAGTGAAGCTTTGAACTACGCCTTAGTGAAAATCTTGGTAGTTTATGCGTGACTCCTCTTGCTTCTTCAAACGATGAATATTTCTTGTTAATGATTGGCCCGACGAATAGACAAGAATATGTATTGACAAATTTTTCATCTCTATAGCACGATAGCTTGACAATAGTCCTCTTTGCCCTTTGAGAATCATGTGAATCATCACCTTGGAGAGTTTTATCATGTTGGTTTCTCAAACTCCCCCTTTTTATGAACTCCACCATAACTTCATTGTCTGGAGAACACATGTGATGGAAAAGTCTGGAGCTCAAGGATTCCAGATTTTAGAAGTTACATTTTCTGAAACTGCTCCATAACACAAGGATGTTTCATCTGTATTACTCTCCTTAATTGATTTGATGATGATATAATCATCAATTTTTTGTGAAGACTTGGTATTATAATAGAATCCACCACTAGATTTTGTTTCTAGTCTTTCTATCATATTTTATGTCTCTCCATCTGAAATTAAGGCTTTACTTTCAACTCCATCGTTCATTGAATCTTTGGATTCTTCATAAACTTTTAATATTTTCTCTGAGCCAGTGATTGACCTTGATATGATGGATGACTGATCAGAGACTTCAACTTCCACTTCATTTCCCTAAATGCTTTCTCCGATAAAGTCATCACTGACATATTGATTTTCAGACATTGTTTCCTCAAAATCTACTTTAACATCTTTCACGTTAAAACTTTTATGGCCAATTTTAGGATCTTCTTCTTTGATTTCCTTGATAGCAGCTACCATATCTACAGTATGAATGTCTTCAGTATCCACCTACTTCTTATCGATGCCTTCCTGCTCCACATGATGGATTGTATTAGGTTCGATCCTATCTTTTTTCAAATTTATGGAAGCCAAGGAATCTATTGCTCAACTCTCAGCTTCTAAGCATCTTCCCCAATCTTTTTCTTCTTCAATAAATTTATTTTAAGCCATTTTACTCTCCATGGCTCGGTAATATCTTCTTATGTGCCATGCTTTGCCACATCGATAACATCTAAGAGGTTTTTTTACTATAATTGTTAAAAGACTCTTCCTTCTTTCCAGGTGAACTCGAACCACCTAAGAATCGAGAGTGAGACATATCTTTTATTTTTCCTGTAACATTTATCTTGTTATCTACAAGAGTATTTTCTTTCCTTTCTTTGACAAATTCACCAGCCAATTGTTTGGCTAGTAACTCCTGTAATGACAACAAATTCTCAAACCACGAATAATAATTCTTCTTATTTGTGCTTCAGATATAGCCTCATCCAAATTTAATAAAGAGATCTCAGAACATAAATTCTTAATCCTTAAGAAATACTCGGCAATAGAAAGATTATCTTGGTTGGCTTTAGCTAATTCATTCTCCAATAGTTGTATGTGAGCTTCATTTTTCTTGTTGAATAACTGATCATAGGTCCTCCATGTTTTATGAGCTGATTTTCACCTTATAATATGATCGAATAAGCTAGAGGATATGGATCTCTTCAAGATGAACTCCGTCTTCACATTAGTCTGCTTCTACTTCTTGTATGCACCACCATATTCTGGTCCGTTGTTCGGAGGACTTGTGTTACTCCCGTTAACAACATCCCACAAATACTCGCCCATAAGGTATGATTCCATACATGTCTTCCTACCTTATAATTGGACTAATTCAACAACTCTATTCTAGTCCATTAATGCAACCACTTAAATCCATTCAAACAAACAGTTGAATCGACCTCAAACCCAATCTTGAAATAGATACAAGTCAATCTATGACTTTGGCTCTGATGCCATGTAGAGAATAGCATAATAAAGGTGTAATTGGGGAGACTTTTTTCTAGCCCAAGATGATTAACTAAGATCAAAATATTCAACTAAAGAAGAGGAAGCTATGTAAAGAGAAGGATGTACTTTAATATGGAGAAACTACTTGAATTGGTTTTATCTTTGGTTGTTTCTTGGTTGGTTAAAAATGTGCTAGACCATCCCTATTTACACTTATTGATGGATGATTCTAGAAAATATTTTAGATATATCTACAAGAAAAATCTTGTGAGTCCTATCTTCTACCACTATTCTAGAATATCTAGATAATTCGTCAAGAACAATCTAGACAACTTTTATCTTCTAGCTATCTAAGAGTAGTCTAGATATTTCTCTAAGATAATTAAATACTATGTTAGAATATTCTACAATGTTAGAATATTCTACAACCTTTAATAGAAAATCTATAATTCCAAAAAATCATCTTTACTATTTTTCATACGTATGTCTTGTAGCTTTTTGTTCATGAGATTTGGTGATATTTGTGATTTCGAATAGATTAATAGAATATGTATAGTATTAATGTGTGGGTGTATTGTTTCTTTTATTATCTATTAGTGTGTTATCTCATTTTGTTTGTTATTTTTATGCTTTTTATACTTTTATTTGTCCTGAGTCGGAGGCCCTTTGGAAATAGCCTCTCTACTTCGTCTGAAGTAGTGGTATGTACTGTATACAATTTATCCCCCTAGACCTTACTTCGTGGGAATAGAATGAATATGTTGTTCTTGTTATAATTTATATCAGTCCTCAAAGTAACTACCTTGATAAGTGGCTATTTGTGAAATATTATCCCACAATCGAGGCCCCACGTTTTATGAAACGATTTCATATCCCAACCCAATCGGATCAAGTCCAAGTACATATTACAAATGAAAGTCATCACAATCTTCTTCTTCATCTAAATTCTAATCACTAAAATATTTTCAAAAATGAGAAAGTAAGTTTTAAGTTAATGGAAGTAGCAACATCAAGAGTATGCCAGTGTTCTTTCCTCAAACTTGATGTCAAATCTAGTGGTTGTAATGGCTTATATTATACCCTCAATTACACAACTATTCTATGGGATCAAAACAATAGTTAAATTAACTAAAAGAAAAAATAAAAAGAAAATTGGTGTTGCAACATGCTTGATATAGTGACATGAATTTAAAATTTGTTGTTGCAACATGATCGATTTAGAATTTGGTATTGCAACATGTAAAGTTTGCTCATCTATAAATATATGACGAATATTTTAGTTCAAAAACACCGATAAAGAGAGCAATTGGGGGTAGAGAAATCGAGTAATCCACAAATATTCTACTGTCTGTGAGAAAATAGTGTGGGAGTAATATTTCATGAGTTGTGTGAAATAAAAGAGTATTATTTTTTTTTATAAGAGTAGTAGTCTTTTGACACTATCAAGTTATAATTAGTGTTATTGTATTATCTTAGTTAGGTATTATATTAGCCCTGCTACAATATTTGATGGTGTTGTTATTCTCTTGTTATTGCAATTTGTGTGTCTATTATCCTGAGTTGGATTACTATATTTTCAACAACGTGGTATCAGAGACATGACAAATAATAGTCCACTATCTTTTCAGTATCCCTATCTTACAAAACAAAATTATGAAAAATAGTGTCTATAAAAGAAAACCATTTTTGATTCTCAAAATATTTGAGACATTATAGACAAAATATCTGCCAATGAGGAGACAATGTATCAAAATGAAAAATATGACTTGTTAAATACAAGAAAGAAAGATCAACAGGCTCTCACTCTCATCGACCAATATTTGGATGATTGCATATTTGAGAAGGTGGATGATGCAACCACCTCAAAGAAAGCTTGTGAGATTTTTTCAAATTCTCTACAAGGAGTTGATATGGTGAAAAATATAAAACTTCAAACTCTAAGGGTTGATTTTGAAGTCTTAAAAATGAAAGAATTCGAATCCATTTTGAATTTCTATTCAAGAGTGATTGTTTTTGTAAATCAATTAAGATGGTACTAAAAGGAAGTAGAATATATGCGTGTGGTAGAAAAGATCCTTCACTCTTTAGTACTTCAATTTGATTATGTGGTGTGCGCTATCGAGAAGTCTAAAGATTTAGACTCTATGAAGGTAGATCAATTGGAAGGTTCTTTACAAGCTCACAAAGAAAAAAATGAAAATGAGAAAAGAAGAGTCATTGGAAAAACTTCTTAAAACTAAAACATCCTTTAAAGATTTTGAAGGCGAGAAGAATTATAAAGAAATGAAAAATGGTGAGGTCGTGGAGGCCGGGGAAGAGGAAGGAGCTACATTAACAAATTCAACAATGAAGATAATATCCACCAAATATTTAGAGATCGTGGTAGTGAACAATGAGGAGGAAGAGAATGTGGAGCTTATCAAGGTACCAATAAAATAAGGTATGATAAATCTAAATTTGAGTGCTATAATTTTCATAAATTGAAATGTCGTAACAATACGGAAGAGAAAGCTATCTTGTTGACAACAACAATGAAGAAGATGAATCATCATTGTTAATGACACTCAAAGAAGATGATACCAATGATTGCAGTTAATGGTATCTTGATAATGGAGCAAGCTATCATATGTATCAATATAAAGACAAGTTTGTGGAGATCAAGAAGATAGTGAGGGTAATGTGTCTTCTGGAGATACATTAAAGATCCAAATTGAAGGAATATGTATGATTCTAATATTCCGTTAAGAAGGTGGCCACAAATTGGTTAATAAGGTTTATTATGTGTCTAAATTGAAAAGCAATATTTTGAGTTTGGGTCAACTTCTTGTAAAAGGATATGATATTCATATGAAAAGGATTCATTTTTAGCTAAGAGATCAAGTAAAAATTTAATTGTGAAAGTGCATATGGCAAAAAATTGATTTCTTTCATTGAATTTTAAGTTCATTAATGTCAAGTGTTTGAAGTCTAATGTCCAAGATAAATCATAGTATTTGCATATGCGATTTGTGTACTTGAATTTTAAAGCACTCCAATCGGTGGGAGACAAGAAAATGGTTGATGGAGTTCTATCAATCAACCATTCAAAATCAGTTGTGTGAAGCTTGTCTTTTTGAAAAACATGCAAGAAGGAGTTTTTCAAAGCAGTCCACGTCAACAGAAACCAATCTACTTTAGTTTGTTCACACCGATAAGTGTGGTCTAATCGATCCACCATCTTTTGGTAAAATTAAATACTTATTGCTCTTTATTGATGATTTCAGTAGAAAGACTTTCGTATACTTCTTGAAGCAAAAATCTGAAGCTTTTATTGTTTTTAAAAATTTCAAAGCACTTGTAGAAAAAGAAAGTGGATATGAAATAAAAGCCTTGATGTTTGATGGAGGAGGCGAAATTACTTCAAAAAGAATTTAATGACTTTTTTCAATATCATGAAATTCGTCATTCTATGACGGTACCTTACTCACACCGATAAAATAGAGTTACAGAAAGAAAGAATAGATTAATTTTTAATATGACTAAATGTATGTTAAAATCTAAAAATCTGCCAAAATATTTTGGGTAGAGGCTATTTTTTGTGTAGTTTATTTGAGCAACAGGTCTTCAACAAACAATGTGAGAGATCAAATGCCTCAAGAAACATGAAGAGGGAAATCCAATTGTTAAGCACTTGAGAATTTTGGAGAGCATCATATTCCACATCAAGGGAGAGAAAAACTTGATAACCAAAGTGTCAAGTATATGTTTGTTGGCTATGATGCAAGTCAAAAGGATACAAGTTATACAACCCAAGCAACAACAAAGTGGTGGTTAGTTGTGATGTTGAATTTGATGAAGATGTGGCATGAAATTGGGAAGGCCAGGAGGCTTAGGAAGAAAGAACATATGATTTTCTTCCATACTTTAGAGATAAAGAAGATTAGAAGACCATGACACTTGTACAAGATGTAACCCTACTTTCTTTACCAACAAATATTGCATCTCATTCTTCTCAAGAGATTTTAAGGGAAAGACCACAGAGGATGAGAAACATCTAAGAACTCAATAATGACACAGAAGAAGTTACTAATTTTAATTTTTTGTGTTGTATTCTTGCTGATAGTAAACCAATGAATTCTGATAAAGTTTTTACAGATAAAATGTGGAGACAAGTCATGGGGGTGAAAATTCAATCTATAGAGAAAAAAAAACATTTGAGAGTTAAAAAATCTTCCCAAGGATCATCGAGTAACTAGAGTCAAATGGGTATACAAGGCGAAGAAGAATGCTCATGGAGGTTAAGAGATACAAGACAAGACTTGTGGTTAAAATCTACAAGCAAAGGCATGGAATTTACTATGAGAAAGTCTATGCACCTGTTGCCCGTATGGAGATAATTCATCTGCTGATCTCTTTAGCGGCGCAAATAAAGTGAACAATCCATCAACTAGTTTTCAAGTCGGTATTTTTATATGGATATCTTGAAGAGGAAGTCTATGTTGAACAATCATTGTGCTTTGTGGTATTGAATCACAAAGATAAAGTGTTGAGGTTGAGAAAAAGCTTTATATGAATTGCAGTACGCTTTGCAAGTGTAAAATAGTCGCATCGACAAGTATTTTTAAGAAAATGAGTTTACTCGTTGTCTCCATAAATATGCTCTTTACATTAAAGTTTATACTAATAGAGGTGTTTTGCTTGTTTGTCTTTATATTGATAATCTTATTTTGACAGGTAATAACCCTAGTTTGTTTAAAGCTTTCAAGAAAGTTATGTCCCCTGAGTTTGAGATGACAAATATAGGGATCATGCCATATTACTTGGGACTAGAAGTGAAGCAAATAGAGGAAGACATCTTCATATCTCAAGAAAACTATAAAAAGGAGATTTTGAAGAAGTTCAATATGTTCGATTGCAATCTTGTGAATACCCTAATGAAAAGTGGAATAAAATTGCTAAAGTTTGATGATGGTGAAAAGATGGACTTCACTCTTTTTAGAAGTCTCATGAGAAGTTTAAGGTACTTGACTTGTATGAGAACAAATATATTTTTTGCAGTTGAAGTAGTAAGTCGCTTTATGGAAGCTCCTACCTCCATTCATATAAAGGTTGCTAGAATAATTCTTTGTTATGTCAAAAGTACGATAGACCTTGAATTATTTTATTCTTCTTCTGATGATTTTAACCTTGTGAAATTTTGTGATAATGATTATACGGGGGATGTAGATGATAGAAAAAGCACATCATGTTTTGTGTTTTTTCTTGGGTGATTGTGTTGTTTCTTGAATCTCACAGAAATAATCCATTGTTACTCTCTCGATGCGTGAAGCTGAATATGTGGCAACGGATTCCTATATATGTCATGCCATTTGATTGAGAAGATTGCTGAAGGAGCTTAATTTACCACAAATTAAAGCCATGATGATTTATGTTGATAACAAATCAGCACAGACTCTTTTCAAGAATCAAGTATATCATGACCGAAGCAAGTACATCAATACAAGGTACCACTTCATCAAAGAATGCATTGCCAAGAAGAAGGTATAACTCAAGTACGTGACATTAAATATCAATCTGCGGATTATTTTATCAAACCTCTCAAGTTTGAAAACTTTCAGAGACTGAGATCATATCTTGAAATGAAAAAAAAAATCAAAATTAAATAAAAGATTCATGAGATCAAAAAATTATTTAAATAAACTTTAAAATAATAAAAAGAAAATTGGTGTTGTGACATGCTAGATGTGGTAAGATGAATTTAAAAATTGTTGTTACAACATGATCGATTTGAAAGTTGGTGTGGCAATTATAAGGTCTGTTCATCTATAAATAGATGACTTATATATTAGTTCAAAACACACCCACCAAACAAAGGGAGTAATTGAGAGTAGAGAGAGTAATCAACAGATATTCTATAATTGAGAGAGTAATCGATAGAAATTCTATAGTCTGTGAGAAAATAGTGTGGAAGTAGTATTGTGGTGAGTTGTGTGAAATAAAGAGCATTGTTTCTTTTATAAAAGTAGTAAATTGATACTATCAAGTTGTAATCAGTGTTACTATATTACTTTATTTGAATATTAATTTATCCTGCTATAATATTTGTTGTTGTTGTTATTATTACTCTCTTGTTATTGTTGTTTGTGTGCATATTATCCTGGGGGGAGGGGGGTTACTATTTTCCCAACATATTCCCCCGTTTCTTCATTATGTTTTCTCATTTTTCTGTAGAACTTGAAATTTATAATTGATTGCAAATTCTTATTCTGGAGGATACTTACAATAGGTTACAACCATCTTAAAATAAATTAGTTGAAATGATCTGTGGGAAGTGGCAGAAATCGGTGCATGCAAGTTGACATGAACACCACACTTATTTAAAGAAATTAATTGTAATGTTCATTAATCAGTTAAAATATAGAGCCCAGTATCTATGGGTGTGGGTGAGGCCTAGCAGTTAATGAAGTGAGAGGAGAACTATGAGGCCTCAAGTTCATATTCAAGCTAAGATAGAAATATTAAGTGATTTTTTACTATCCATCTAAGTCTTGATGGACAGAAGTACTGGTATGTGTTACATATTGGTGGTAGGAGGTAGAACTTAGAAGTTAACCCATGAGATTAGTCAAAGTGTGCCGCAAGCTGCCTTGGATATCACGGTACAATGAAATAGGAATGGATGACTCTTTTATTCCATTGATAGAAGTCTAACTAGAAAAAGACTAAGTTTGATAAGAGAATTGTTGGTTTGACTATCGGACTACGTGGGAAGATAGACCTTCTTTCTTTGATTTAAAGCAAGAATTTTGAAAGTAACAATTCCATTAAGTTCATTTTCGAGAAACTTGTAGGTCATAGATTCGTTTGTTATGCGCCACCAACGACCTCAACTCCAAGGTACATCTTGTTCTCTCTCGTTGAGGCTGTATTCATTTAATTTATATTCAACTTGACACGTGGAAAGGACTTACTCTACTAGTGGTTCAACTTGGTCTCTCTCCCTTTCCTCACTATTCCTCCCTATAAAAGAGCAATTGAAAATGTCAAAAACCTTTCAAAGTGTCATTCTTCATGGATCAATTGAAAAAGAAAGGATAATTAGAAACTGTACCACCTACTAACATGCATAGACAGAGCTAGGAGTTTGAGTTTGTGGGTTCTGAATTCTTTTTTAAAAATAATTTACTGGATTCAGGATATAAATTATATATACAACTTAGCAATGGTGATTTTGCAAAATAATTTTTGACACATAACCTTTTATTAAAATTTCACACCACCAAATCTAAATAAATCAATATTACCTAATCAAAATATAAAAATCATACTCATTAAAATAAAATTGATCACAATTAATGAGTTTGAATTTTATTTTTAAATAGTCCGATTTTTATTTTTAATAAGTTAAATTTTTACTTTAACTGTGTGGATCAAATTTTATTTAAGTGGGTTCGATTTTTAATTTTTTATTTTAAGTAATATTGGTTAATTTGGATTTGGTAATGTGAACCTCTAATAAGAGGCCACGAGGCAAAAATGGTTATGTAAAATCACCATTATAAAATAATGGATCGAATGAACCTTTCTCTAACGGTATTGGCATATATGAGCTAAACTTTCAAGGATAGTGACATAGATGAGTCAAACTTAAAACGGATGGCATATATAAGCTATTTCTAATACTTCGATGTCATATTTGAGCTTTTTCCTACTTTTAGTTAGTTGTAGATCTTTTTGGTTTTAAGGTCATCTGAAGTTGCTTGCTGGTAAATACGAAAGCTAAGATGTCATTGTAGCTCACATAACTTCAACGTTACAACATTCATTTGACATGATTTTCTTAAAGATCTATCAGAAACTAATATGTCAGAAACAAATAGATTACCTAATATCTACCCCTGTCCCAATATATATAAAACCAACTCTCTCCCGAATACATATAACAATGTATCTTTTTTAACTTTGCTTTGATATGCTCCATGTCTAACTCATCCATACCTACTATCTAATATATACACAAGTCAACTTAACATCTTAAACTTTGTGTCTAGTCAAATAGTGTCAAAAACAATGTGAAGTAGAAAGTATTTGCCTTGTCGTGCTAAAGTTTGACAGTACAGCATTAGAGAGAATGACCGTAATATATCTTGTCTTGGCTTGCTCATTGCCTAATCTAAAACTTCTGCTCCAATGTTGCCTAACCTTACGGACTGATGACTTTGGTTTAAAAATGAATGTGACCCAAAAAGAATGGTTTGGAAAATAAATGCCATATTCCAAGCTCCTTTTCCATCATCCAAGTTTTTTGGAAATGTGCTACCTGTTATTAAATGTTAATTATCTGAATTTGCTAAGATATATCTTGCATCCAGCCCTTTGTGCTTTGGTCTAGTCGTAAGAGCATAGTGCGTGCTGTGTGGATTGAGCATGTCATCGGTCGAACTATATCATTGATAATGGCGGAGGTAGGATTTCCATTAAGGGGATTCAGAAAAAAAATAAAATAAAACATGGTTGGGTTAGGTTAATTATGAGTGGGTTGGATCAAATATAAAACGTGCCGGACAAAATTCAACTTTACCTCAACACACAACAAAACTGGGGGGAAGTTAATAAATTATATAACAATCTCTATTTTGTAGCGTCGCTAAAATATCACAAAATTCATAGTAAAAAAACGATAAAAGGTATCTGGTATTTGACACTACTTATCTTTTTTGGGAGGAAAGAAGTGCTATAAAATCTTCAACTCATGATCAATTGTAAAAATTATCATATGATGTCATTTTTCTATTTCTGGTACTGTGTATTACCACCTATATATCCACTTTCATAATTTTAAGTCAAACTAGTGAAGCTCCTAGTTAATATAAGAAAAGATTGACGCGTACAATGATTCTTGCGAAGAAAAATAGAGAAAAAATAATTTTTTTTGGAAAAACTATCGAGATTTATTTATTTATTATCTATATTTATAATCTATATCTATAATCTATAATCTATATCTATATCTATAATCTATAATATATTAAAAGTGTAAATACCCTTCAAAAGTTATCTATATCTATAATATATTTAAAATGTGAATACCCTTAAAAAGTGATGTGAACTTTTTGCACTTTATTAAAAGATTCTACAATGGATAAAATTGTCATTTACTATTTGTTTATAGTATTTAAGATTTTATTATTAACTAAAAAATCTCATAATTCATTTTTTCCTAATTTGATTTTAGTAGGATGTCCTAATATTAAGGCTTCAAATGTAATCTAAATTTAGATTTTATAAATCTTTCATGTTTAATGCCTCTAGGTGTATGCCTAAGTCAGTTATCCCAACTAATGTTGGGCGAAAATTTCTTATTTGCATCTTCTAAATCAATTAAAACGCTATCTTATTTACTGAAACTATAATTCTATTTAAATATTTTTTTTGCAATGATTATTTACTCAAACAATAATTTTAGCTCTGTCGTTCTTTTTTTTTTTTTTTTTTTTTGCTATGTTTGTCTTTTATTTGGTCTTGATTCAATTTATTTTTCCTGCATTCCATGCGATTTTTTTTCTTGTCTTTTCTTATATTAGTCGTGGTAGGATGATTTGTTAAATTGTAAATTCATAGTTAATGTCCTCCCTACTTCTATACGATGCAGATGATTCGAGGGTTGTCAATTAGAATATCCACCTTAGAACACAAAATATGACTCCACAAAGAAATTGTGAAAGAGAATAACATCATCTTGCAAATTAAGAAGACAACTTCAAAAAATACAATGGTATATCCAAGAAAATAGCAATACTTTGTCATGGAAATTTTTGATGTAAAGAAAAGAATCTACGAATTAAAATTGTGGTGTTATAATGATTTTTTTGGCTACTATTATTATTGCCGAAGAATAATGTTGCATCACTATTCACTGCTCAATTTTTTTTTCTTATATAGAAGCAACAATCACACATTGTTTGTGGTGTTTAGTGTAGCTAAAATGAATGATCTTGGTTATGGCACTAATAAAATAAACATGATAGTTCTTGTGATGATTTTAAATGCCGAAATCAAGTATGATAGAGTTTTTTTACTATCTTAATTGTGAGTGAAAGTAATTGTTGCGTAGTGATTATTTTCCTCTGTTCTTGTTTTCTTTTTTCTTTTTATATGTTATACACATAAATAAAAATACGTTTTATGTTAATTGTTTTTTACTAATTAGTTTACTTATCGTTTGTTTAATATTCTTGTAGTTCTTCTTTAATTTTGATGTTGTTTGTTTTGTTGTAGCAAAAAAAAAAAAAATGGAGACAAAACTAAGTATACTTTTTTACCAATCAGTTTACTAATAGCCTGTTTAATATTTTTGAGATTCTTCTTTAATTTTGATGTTGTTTATTTTATTGTAGTCAAAAGAAAATCGAGATAAAAGTAAGTAAATCAATATTTACTTTTTTGGATCTATGGTACGTGATTTGAATAAAATATTTTTTATGTTATTGTTTTTCAGGTTCTAATTCCTCCTTTTGCTCTTACTTGGAAGGTCACAAGTTAGGGTAGAAGGTTAGTAGGTGGGAATCCAAGAACATTATGTCTGTCGTATTGTGAACCTTATATGTGGAGTCTGCGGAGGATAGAATAGATACCTTATTACTACCTTTGTAGGATAGAGAGACTGATTTCGATAGACTTTCGGCTAACTTATAAAAATTATGATTTAATGGTATGCCATCATTCTCAAGATAATTTTTAATATAATCTCATATGTAGAGTCAGGGTAGAGAGACTATTTTCAATAGACCCTCGACTAACTTACAAAAATTATGATTTAATAGTTATGTCTTCAATTTCAAGATAATTTTCAATATAATCTCATATGTAGCATCTGTGGAGGATAGAATACATAACTTATCACTACCTTAGTAGGTTGAAAAAATTATTTTCGATAAATCGAACCTTCATATACCATTTATATTAAGCAAAACAATTTCTAACAATAGATGTGACAGTAATAAACATCATATAATAAATTGCACATCAATATTATGGGTCAATATATAATAATAAGTTATCTAGACATGAAAATAATATATTTAAGAATAATTAAATCAGCAACGATTATATTGTATATTGATGAACCGTACAATAATATAATTGTAACAATCAGAAAAAAGACAAGAAAACATCCCTTGTTAAGATATGTATCCAATTTATCCGAAAGTTTGATATATCTATGCAGGCAATTTACATGTTTAACAATATCAGAAGAAGCAATGAATGTAATCCCATCATGAAAATATAGAACTCAAAAATATTATCAAAATACATAAAAAGAACTTACTACAAAAAATGTAGAAATTTTAGAATAGAATTGTACATTACATACAATTCTCCTTATGCTTTTCATATATGTTAGGAGTCTTACCATATATTATTTTTTTGATATATATTTAAGAATTTCTAAATTTTTAGGAGAACTTTTCTCATGAAAGAGCTCTTCTCATAATGAAAATGTTTTCATGAACCAAAAAATTGTGTTATGAAAAATAAGCTTATCTCTGTTATGAACTTTCAGATTCTATTGGAAAATGCATTGAATGCAATAGGTATCAATGACTCCATGAAAATATGGCAGTCATGGCTCTTTATAGACATCAACTTTCCTTCTTTCATGTCAATGCACTTGGATAGTGGTTCAAAGTAATGCGTCTATCTTAGCCTATGTCAGCAAGAAAAAGAGGTACTGCATGTTAAACGCAAAAATGATGATCCATCAACAACTTAAAACTTTTGGCGATTAGATATATGTGTGTTTACACTAAAATATATATTTATGTTTAAATTATTATATTAAAGTGTGAAGTATCTTTGAAAGTGATTTAATTTTTTTACACTTTTCCGAATAGATAAAATTATTTAATTTTAAATCAAATGTTACAGGTGGGGGCACACGCGATTTAACTAGTTTATTTTTAAAAAGAGAAACATTTGTTTTTATATGCTTATTTGGTCCAGCCTGGCCTATTTGTAGACTATTTTTTTTATGAATAAAATGAACAAAAAATTACATAAAACAACAATTTAACTATCATTTATTAATCTTTAATTTAAAAAAAATTATCATTTATTACATAATATCTCAATTCTTAAAACCTATTATACATATCTCACTTTTTCAATTTCTATCTCTATAAAGTCTTATACATTACTTTACCTTTATTTATTTACGGGTTTCACTCCTTGGAAGATTCCTACAATCAAGGAGCAACTATCTAGCAGCTATCAATTTTGAATTCTCAACTATGTTTGGTTCAATCTCTTCTTCAACGACTTTTTTTTCTTTAGAAACTCCATTATCAACATTCTTAAATTTAAGATTGGAGGTTAGTGATACAGGCACGATCATGATCATGGAATTTTTTTTGAGTATGTTGAATGCAACCGAGAGAGAGCATAAGTTTAAGTGTGAAGAAGGCTCCAAAGCCGCCTCTATGGTGCACTCCATGAGCGCCATTTTGGAACCCTTTCATTCAAGGGCCCTTTTGTCATTTTATGTCTTATTTGTAATGTATTATAAATAGAACATGTTAGGGTTTTGTTCATTGGTTATTGAATATTGTTGAAAGAACACTTCTCTTGAGAGAGAAAGTCCCAAAATCGAAATTAGGTCTTAGACAAGTGTGGATTCACTTGTGTTTTTATTTTTCTTGAAAACGTTGATTCTTGAGTGGTATATTCCCTTTTGTGTCTTCGTAGGAGTGTGGTGTTGCTATTTTAAATGTCAGGGGTCCTTATATTTGATACATCTTTGGGGTTTTAATCTCGTAATAGTGTATGTCTCACTATTTATCCCTTTTGTTTTGCTATAATCATTGGTTGTTAGTCTTGTCATATTAAACCCATGAGTTTTTGTTGTTATCATATTATTAACTCTTTGTTAGTTTGGATTGTTGGATGAAATAGGTGTCAATACACGTTGATATATTGTCATTCTTGTGTTGTTATCCTTGGCCGAGACTTATTGTTCTTGGGCTCTCGGTTTCTTCATGTGTTGTGGACTGTTTTGTATCATTTTTGTGTGTTCTTTGGGATTATTTATATCATTTGATATCCAAGCATGGCTAGTTTTGTTCCCGAAAAATCAATCTTGGGCTTGCTTGCATGAAAATTCAAAAAACAAGTTGTGTTCTTGAGTTCTAGTTCTTGGTCGAGAGTTGGTATTGTTGTTGGTCTTGGACGAGACTTGTATTTTATGTCTCTATATAGTAGTTTTTTGATGTTTTTTGTTTTTTTAGTGTTAGTTTTTCTCTTCACTAACACCTTTGAGTCGAAATCTAAGTTTGAGCTTACATTGTTGAAGTTGTTGTGAACTTAGCCTTGTCTATGTGTGTGTAGACATTGGTCTTACAGATTTGTTCTTGGATGTGTGGATATTGTTGTTGTTCTTAGTGGTTATTTTGTTGTTCTTGATATTCTTCACCTATCTTCACACCTTGTTGAACATAAAGTGTATATTAGATCTAAAAAGGTGAAGAACCAAGTTGTAGGACTTGTTGGTGAAAGGACTAGCTCACATCCTTCAAAGACTTGACAACCACTTTTCCACGTTTTAAGGACCTTGTTTTGAGGAAAAAGTACGAATCAAATCAAAAACTTTTTTTGAAAATTGAAAAGAGTTCCAAGACTTATAGTTTCCCTCCATTAACCAAATTTCACCATTTCAAATTGTAAAGTAATCAAGACTTCAAATTGGTGAATAAAATTGTTCAAAAACTATGACCAATAGTGGACTGCCATGTCATCATTTTTACTGTTCACGCAATATTTTTAAGGTCAAATTTTATCTCTTAGTTTCATTTTATTGTTTCACTAATACTAACTTACAAGCTAGTGACCATTTACTAGATTGTGAGTTGGTTTTGAACCCGTTCTTCGTGTTTACGTTCCTTGAGTTTTCATTTATTTTGAGTAGTTTTAAATATTTGGTTCACCTCGCGGAGTACAAGCAAACTTACAACACTTGTGATATTAAGTGTGAGGAATCTGAGAGACAAGAAATAAAAAGAGAGTGTGAGGACCTTTCTTTTACAACTAACTTGTTTGTGGTTTTGTAGATACAATGGAATCTGAGGGAATAACCTCATAAACCGTGGATAATAATGTCCTTAGTACTATCTTGGCCGGGATTGAATCCCTAAATTGAAGCATGGTAAAAGTAAAAATGGATATGTCATCATTGGGTGAGAGGTTGGATCATGTGGAGAGTCGAAGAAACTCTCGTGCTTTTACTCCTCGACACCATTTTTCCTCAAGTGGACATGACCAAAACACCTCCACCACCATTACCCCCTATACTTTACAACAAATTCTCAATCCTTCAAGACCATCACAAAATGGCATAAGCCAAGCTCAAAACTACTCTCAAACCCGAGATCATGATAGGCCACTCCACCCTCCACTTCACCAAGTCTAACATGAAGGATTTGGAAACCAAATACCAAAAAAATTGAGCCTTCCAATTCAAACTCCATTGAACAAAGGCCTTACTTTCCACCAAATCCAATCCCACCATTCCAATCTCCACTTTACCCAAATAGACCCGTCCATGTAGAAGGATATGGTAGAGGGGAACAACATGAGGGATATGGGTTGTATGATGATTCTTGCTTTAGGAAAGAAAGGATGAGGGGTAGACATGGTGATAGAGGTGAAGGATGGCCACCAAAACTGAGAAGTAGGCATAAACTCCATCAAAGTTAGCCTTTCGATCTTCAAGGAGTGATCCCGAGGCTGATCTTACTTGGAAGTCATCTTATCACAAAATATTCCAAATCAATGATCTTACCAAAGTAAAGATGAGTTGCTTTGCTATAGGTCACTTTGAAGGGTATGCTAATACATGGTGAAAGTATGTTAAACGGTTTGGAAAGGAGATGATGGGGAACAACCTCCTCCTTGGTTTTGGTTGAAGAGCCTTATACAACAAAGATACTTTCCCGAGACTTATAGGCATGAGCTCCTTTCCAAATTGTATAATTTGAGGCAAGGTAGCAAGAGTGTCATGGTTTACTACGACGAATGACAACAATTGATGTTGAAACTTGATCACTGCAGGGAGCAAGTAAGTCATGACATTGTGCGCTTTCAAGGTTGAAGAACAAATATATTTCTACTCACATGATGCTTCATAAGATTGACACTACAGATAGTATCTTCCAAGCATCTTTGGAGGTTGAAAATGAGATCAAGGAGAACTCATTCGGTGCTACACAACCCGAGGGTAAGGCTGCACAACCCGATACAACCAAAGCTGCCTAAAGGTACCTTCCAAGGTATGAAGGTAAATTGAGTTCTACTTTTAGTTCCAAGGGATTTCAATGCTTTAAATTCCAAGAGTGGGGGCACAAGGCTAGTGAGTGTCCAAACCGGAGGAATAGGATTCTAAGGGAGGGAAAATTATAGTATCTTGAAGAGTAGATAGGCATTGAATCGGATGAGATTGATGGAAAGCCTCACTATGGAGAGCAAGAAGAAGCCGAGGTGCAAAATGAAGAATATGAAGAAGATGTATGGCCGCATGATAGTACATGTGATGTGCCTAACTAAAAGAGGTGAAGCAGTGAATTTGAGGCTAAATTCTTCTCAAGATGGAGAGGATGATACAGGCACAATCATGATCATGGACATTTTTTGAGTATGTTAAATTTGCAACCGATAGAGTGCACAAGTTTAATTATGAAGAAGGCTCCAAATCCGTCCCTATGGTGCACTCCATGGGCGCCATTTAGAACCCTTTCATTAAAGGGCCCTTTTGTTATTTTATCTTTTATTTGTTATGTATTATAAATAAAACATGTTTGGGTTTTGTTCATTGGTTATTGAATATTGTTTAAAGAGAACTTCTCTTGAGAGAGAAAGTCCTAAAATCGAAACTAGGGCTTAGACAAGTGTGGATTCACTTGTTTTTGCATTTTTCTTGGAAACATTGGTGCTTGAGTGGTGGATTCCCTCTTGTTTATTCTTAGGAGAGTGGTATTGCTATTTTAAGTCATAAGGGGTCCTTATATTTGATACATCTTTGGGTTTTTAATCTTGTAATAGTGTATGTCTCACTATCTATCCCTTTTGTTTTGCTGTAATCATTGGTTGTTTGTCTTGTCATAATGAACCCGTGAGTTGTTGTTCTTATCATATTGTTAGCTCCTTGTTAGTTTGGATTGTTGGATGAAATAGGTGTCAATACACCTTGATATACTGTCATTCTTGTGTTGTTATCCTTGTCCGAGACTTGTTGTTCTTGGGCTTTCGGTTTTTTGATGTGTTGTGGACTATTTTGTACCATTTTCGTGTGTTCCTTGGGTTGATTTGTATCAGTTAGTAAGATTTTTTTTCTACTTTACCAAATCAAGATTTTAACTTAATAAGTTATTGCATGTCGTTCATTCATTAACTATTGCTTTGTAATGGATGATTCTCTGTCTTTTAATTTAGGATTAACTCAGTTAGAGCATACTCAACCAACAAATAAGGCTATTGTGTTTGTTCCTAGAAATTTTGATTACAAGGACCTTAATTTAGTGAAAATAGATCAAAATATTGAAATGACCCCGTTAAGATGAAAAAGCTGATGGAAGTTGTTGTCCGAAGTTCAAAATATCAAATTAAAAAATCGTCAAGAAAGACAAAAAAAAGAATACTTCACTGCCCCGTTTACCAAAGGTTTTTTTTTTTTTTTAAATATGCTTGTTATTTGTTTGAAATTTATGTATTTTTTAGTATGTGAGCGCAGTTACTAGTTGTTAGTCCACATACATAACAGTAGTTATGTATGTGTACATCAAATACATAACATTGTTACATAGAAAGGCATACACATAAGACAGGAATTAATTGTTATGTAATGGGATTAACTCCATATATATATATATCATAGAGTTATGTATGTGGACTACATTGTTATATAAGTCCACATACACAACTGTGTGTTATTTATATAGACTTTATCGATACACATGAAGACATACACACAACAATTAATTACATATTTTAGACATTATATACATATTACTGTTTTTTTATAAAAGACATTGCACTGGGATTTTCTTGTTTTTTATTTGAATTTGAGTGGGATATCTGGGACCATATATATATATATATATATATAGAGAGAGAGAGAGAGAGAGAGAGTTATGTATATGATCAATCCAGAAATTTTTAGTTCATATACACAACAATTCCTATGTATATCGATAATATACATAACATTTATGCATATTTACTTTAACATACATAATAATATACTATCTTATGTAGTGTATACAAAGTCACATACATATAGAAGACACATAGTTAACAATATTTCTGTGTTTTTGGAGGCATGTACATTATAATTCATTTTTGTTCTTACAGGATTTGAAATACAGAATAAAAGAATTTCCTCTGCATTCGTTGCATTTCAGCAGTGTGTGCAACCCCGATTTTGGATTAGGTATCAAAAATTATCTTGGCAAAGAAGTTCAAAATATTTTTTGACAATTATTTTTTAGGTTATTTCTTAACATGCCTTAGTGTAACTTTTAGGGGCAAATTTCAAAATATTTGCTCATGCTTGAGATAGAGCAAGATTGCCCGAATGAAATTCATGTTTTTGTGAAGGGGACTATGTTTATGTTTTCTATATTTGAGTTTGCTTTAATTACCGGTCTTAAATGCACCGATAACATAGAGGATAACCTATATCCTGACTCATCCAAGTCTATTTTGATGGAGAAGTACTTCCCAAAAGCAAGAAATTCAATTAAAAAATTGAATTTTGTTCAGTGTTTTAAGATAAAAACTTCGACAACAATACGAATGCTTTGCACATGTCTATTCTATTTTTGATTCACACTTTTTTGTATTCATAATTACGTAATGAAACTATTAGCAGATCAAACTTCTTGATGCATGGTTGAGGACAGACATTATGAACAATTCTCATGGGGGAAGAGTTCATTCCAAAAGCTCATGACAACATGATGTCAAAAGTTCTTTATTGAAAAACAACTATATCAGATGGGAGGAATACCCCATGTGTTGAATGTATGGATGTACGAATGTTGTTCAGAAGTTGACAGTACTATACTGAGTGGGTGAGAAGCTTAATTCCAAGAATTTTTAACTGAAAGGTTGTCGACATCAAGCAAAAATATGAGAATTTTATTGGGTGGCATGTTCAGGAAGGTATTTCTTAGTAATGTTTTGTAAATTACATGTCTTTATTTTTTTTCAGTTCATCAGACTCTTAAACTGTAGCACCTCACATTTTTAAGCTAGAAATTGAACCGTCATTCTTATGTGTGTGAACTCTACTCCCACAATTTATATCTAAATATATATATCATGATAATTATCCTAGTGTGTAAATTGCTATCAAGGTGAAAAATGTTCATAAGAATCACTTAGAGCAAAGTGATCTATGAGCCTTTGATTCGGCCAAATTTTGGAATTCAATTCCACAAGGATTATTTTGGAATGTGTATAAATTCTTACATAAGTGGAATTTCGCATCTCAAGACCCACCAAATTATAAGTAATTGAATTAGCTTTCCAATAATATCAATTTTGCCTTAATTCGATATCCGAACCAAAAGTTATGACCATGCAAAGGCCATGCATCTCATGACAATCGTAAATGGACACTTGATGAGGTATGCTATTGGCACACGCCATGCAACCTCAGGTGTGCGATTGGCATACATCAGCCAGCAATCGATAGTGCCCAAAATTTCTCCACTTTGACTTAGTTTAACGGTGTTGAAGTCTTTTCACACCCCTAAACCTTCCCTAATCATCCCCAAACATATTAAGGGGTTTTAAACATGTTATTTTCACTCCATTCACCCTAAAACATTTAGTACTCACTTAAAAAATCCTTCCCCTTCTTTCCTAAGAACAAATCCAAGCCCCTTTCTAAAAAAATCAAGAATTCAAGCTTCCAAGTTCAACAAACCCTTAATAAATCTTCAAAAAACCATCTATTGAGGTATGTGGGTGTTCATCAGCGGGTCTCTTTTCTCCATTGAGCATAAAAAACCTATTTTAAATTAAAAGTATGGTTCTATTCCTATTTTATGAAATCCTCCATGAAACTCATGAATTAATCCACAAACTTCCTAGTAATTCAAGTACAAGTCATGTTTCCAAGTGTTTCCAAGTGAATTAAGCTATTTCATGTTTTATATTCAATTTCCCATGTCATGTTCAATTGATTTCATGTCACAGTCTCGAATTATGAATTAAACTATGTCAAGATGTTGTTTTTACATGTATTTAACATATCCCCACATTCAAGTTCATGATTCTCATATGTTTGATGAAATGTCATGTTTTGGGTCTTTGAGTCATAATCCCATACTACAATTTTTAATTTTTGATATCATATTTTTGATCATTCAATGCTTGCAGGTTATGAACACCCGATACCTATGTGTTTTACATGATTTCAGAATTTCAAGTACTAAGTCAGTTAAGCCACGAATATTATCAGTATACTCAGATATTTATGATCATGATGCGCACTATCAAAAATAATGTTCAGTTGAATTTAGTTCAGTTCAGTACTAGTGTCAGTTCAATTAGGAGTAGGATTTATCACCGAGCGAACCCAGGGATGGGGGCTCACCTGCCAGTAGAGGGTGTGATCTTTAGTAGCAGTCCCTGAGTCCCTAAACTACGTAGCTATCATAGTTTTGAGATGTCTTCTTGCCAGTTGAGGTTTGACACATCTCATGAGAGCACCTGCCAGTAAAGGGTTACTCCTTAGTCCTTCGAGACACCAGTTTAGTGGATCCACATAGCCAGAGTTAGTAACCATGGTACGGTCCTGACAACCTTCTAACTAGGGTTACAGGTTGGACCCCAATTAGCTCAGATTGGGGCATGTTGGTTACATGATACCTCCCACAGTTTTATTCAGTATTCAATGTATCTCAGCTCAGGTTTGCTTGACCAAGTGTACATATTTTCAATTATTTAGTTATACAGATTTCAGTCTTTCAGATTGCAGGTCATGTCAGAAATATGTTTTATGCTTGGTCTTTCATTATGAAATATTACATTTTTATATTTTCATGCTCCACATCCATAATGACCCTCAGTTTAGTTTTAAAACATATTTTGCTTTACATGGGATTTACATACAGTATTCATGAGTTACCACTTCCCAGCTTCAACTCTACTTATTCTACCAAAGTAAGGATTTAAGAAACTTAGTGTAGTGATTCACCAGCTTATCAGATTATGTTTTTACTCATGTTTTAAGATACTTCAGCTTTCAGTTTATTTCAGTCTCTTGGTAAGTCTACTTGTACTTAGCATGTATGTTTTAAGATTATGTTCCTAATCCGTTTTACTTATTCCATTCACCTCTACTTACCCAGTACATTCTAGAAGTACTGATCTATATATATATCTATGTGCTATATTATCTCATAATGTGGGTACCAGTTGTAGCCTACACATCATAATCAGACAGTTTTCAGCTTCTAACCAGCAGGGGATGAGTTCTCTTATTTTGGGGACTCCAGTCAGTTATAGTCGATATACTTTATTGTGATTAGACATATGTATTGATTAATGGTCATTGGATTTATATCCCAGCTATCTATAGTCAATATAGTAGAGGCTTCACAGATGGCCAATCAGAGTCATTAATGTAATTCAAGTTTTTTCTTTAATTTTTATCATCATGTAAGATTTGTCAGTATTATACTTATTCAGATTTCATTATAATCATGTTTTCACTCAGTTAATTTAGTTTTTATACAATTTAAATTAGTTGCTCAAGTAGTATACCAGTTCATGGGTTAACTTAGGATCACTTATGATTTCAAGCACTGTGTTGCGACTAGGGAATAGTCTTGGGCCGTGACATAAACTTTCGAACATTTATTATTAATTTGAAATAGTAATTTAAGATTCTCTATTTTCATTCATAGTTTGTATACATGAATGTACGTCCAACGCTTGAAGAGGTTCAAAGACTTGATTTTTCCGTGAGAGAGGTATTGAAATATATGAACCCGCCTCTTTCATCCCCATCTACCACTTTGGCAGATTGTAATGATAAAAGAATTGTTGATGATATGATGTCCCATTCGCACTCTGAACCGCAAGGTTTTGAGGATTTAAGTAGAGTACCACCATCTAAAATTTTCAAAAATATCGATATTCGTACTAATACAACATCCGCACAACCTACAAAGAGGAGGAGGATAGTTCACTTTGATGAAAAAATGGTCGAGCTGTAGAAACCACAGAAAACAACAACTACTATTTCAAGAGGAAATGTACCGAAAGAGAAAACATGAATTCAAAAATAAAAATCATGTAGTTTAAAAATATTATTCACTAGAAAGTGACGCAGATAAGTATTTTCCCCCAAATTTCAGTAAGTCTGAACATGAATTCATGATGAAAGTCAATTTGAATGAGATAAAGTCATTTTTAAAGTCCTATGTAAGTATTTTTCTAAATTCAAACACTAAAAACTGTTTATTACTATACCCGTATGTTTTTTAGTATTTATGTACAGGTTGATAAGAAATTTAACAATCTTCATCATCTAATTGTTAAACAACATGTCGAAATGATGCAAACGTTGGCACATAAGAAACATACAGAAAAAAGACAACTTTTATTATATTTTGATTAAACATGTACTCTTACATGTACATCATAGTATTGTATAGGGAGTATATACATATAATAAGTCGTATATCTTGTATATGTAAATGACTTTCTTATACATATATAAATCACATTGGACTATACAAATGGTTTTATTAGACGTTCATTTTCTTCTTTGCCATGACAACTATGTATATGAATTTCAAAATTTTGCCTTTTCCATTGGACATACTGTACAAATATGTGTGATGTATATATACATTTTAGTTATTTCTAAATGACATTTCATAACATCTTAACTTATTTATCTAATGTTATTGATGTTTTATATAGGAGCAGAGATACACAAAAGTTGGTGCTGAAAAATTAGGAGTAAATAACATTCCACAATTGCAACATTATAAGATTAGATTTGTTGTTATCAGTAAAAATGAATGTTATCAAAAAATATTTGACAAATCATTTGAACTTTTAACAGGATTATGAGGGGGCAAGTGCAAAATAGAAGCTGTCTTCTGAAAAGATGAACAAGTTGAAGGGGTGCAGATATTCACAATGAAGCAAGACAAAGGAAAACTAGTATTTTTTTCTATGTCGAGATATGATAAAATGTCACCTTATATAAAAATAATAGGTTATGCATATTATTTCATCTACATAACAGTTATTGTAGTTTACATATAACATATTATACATAAGTCCTTTGTTATTCCCTATGTATATGATTTCATACACATATCAGTTAATGTAGGATACCTGTAACATTCTATGTATATAACTTCATATAAATGTTAATAACTAATGTCATACCCATAATTTATATGTATATGAAGTCATATACATAGAATATGATTTGCACATCAGTTATGTATATGATTTCATACACATACAACAAACTGTCCATTTATTAATAAAGATTTTTTAATTGTTTATATTTTTGTATATTCAAACATATACAAAATAGTGACAAATGCATATTTTTCCTTTTTCAAACTCATTATCGAATCATCTTAACTAATGTAATAGATGAACTTGAGGTTCATATAGGTCATGGAATGTAGGTCCATTTGAAGCTCTTTCTGAAAAAGCACAACATAGATATAGTAGGATATCTTGAAACTAGGGTAAAGGAATAGAAAGCTGCAGCTATCCTGAGAAAAGTAGGTAATGAATGTAATACCTTTTGCAACTACCCAGTAGCTTCAAATGGGAGAATATAGATGCTCTGGAAAACTCATGTAAACGTATCCATCATACAGGTGAAGGAACAGTATATTCATAGTTATATCAGCGATGGTGGTGGGATATTTGCAACATATTTCAAAATTATATATGCCAAAAACAGCATCCAGGAGAGACAAGAATTATGGAGGGGGCTTAGAGACTTGAGAAATACTATTCACGAAGCATGGTTAATGCTTAGGGACTTTAATGTTGTACTGTCTTCTAAAGACAGAATTGGATCTGCTATCACCCAACAGGACAGAATTGGATCTGCTGTCACCCAATAGGAAGTGCAGGACTTCAAAGACTATGTAGAATACCTCCAGTTAACCTCTCTTTAGGCAAAAGGATATTACTACACATTTTGTAATAAACAGCAACAAGAGCATAGAGTATACTCTAAAATTGACTGGGCATTAGGGAGCTATTACTGGCTATAAAACTATAGATTTATGGAGGCTGAGTTCCTACCCGTAGGGATCTATGACCACTCCCCTATCATCATCCATCATGCAGTTCAACTATTGACAAATCCAAAACTATTTAAGCTCTATACAACTGTAATGGAGCACCATAAGTTTCCTGAAATTGTAGTAGCCACATGGAAGAAGTAGGTCTTAGACACATCTGTGTACAGGCTGAATCAAAAACTCAAGGCCCTGAAGACTGAATTGAAGGAATTGAATAATCACCTTGCTGCTTGTGCCTAGAAGATTCAGCTGACAAGAAAAAAACTTGAGATCACATAGAACAGGCTGATCACAGAACCCATGAATCAGGAGTGGATATAGGAAGAAAAATATATCATTTAGGATCTCTTTCATTGGAACCTGATAGAGGAGAAAGTTCTAAGGCAAATGTCTAACGCTGTGTAGATCAAATATAGAGATACAAACTCAAAATATTTCTATGATCAATGTAGACTCAAAGAAAATAGGAGCAGTATTTCCTCTATTTATGATAATAAAGGTAACAAGATCAATGAACCTATCCTTATTGAAGATGAATTCATTAGTGTTTTCTCAGGTTTAATGGGTACATCTGCACCTGAGATCCCATGTCCAAATTCTGAGCTGATTAAATATGGACCTTGCCTCACATACACTCAAAAATAGAAACTGGTGCAAGATATTACTGATCAAGAAATCTTAAGTGCTCTAAAAAATATGCCAGTAGATAAATCTCCTGGGGTAGATGGCTATCCAGTAGAATTCTTTACTGGTCAATGGAATATTATTAAAAATGATGTACAAAAGATAGTTCATGAGTTTTTTGTGACGAAAAATGCTGAAATCATTTAGTTGTACAGCTGTGACTTTGATTCTAAAATGTGCCAACCCCACCATGGTCAAAGACTATAGACCTATAGCCTGCTGCACAACCTTTTATAAATTGATAACTAAGATACTTACCAACAAGATGAAAAAAGTTATAGGATCTATTATAGGACCCTCATAATCTTCTTTTATTGAGGGAAGAAGCATTATTGATAATATCCTATACAGCCATGAACTCTTCAAGTGGTATTTTAGAAAGGGTCTTTCCCCCAGATGTGTGTTGAAAGTGGACCTTAGGAGAACCTATGACTCAATAGAATGGAGCTTTATTAGGAGTATGTTAGCTGAGCTAGGTTTTCCAATGAAGTTCATAGCCTGGGTCATGGAATGCATAAGCTCTGTCTCCTATTCTTTAGTTTTAAATGAGGGTCTCACAAAACCATTCCAAGAAAGAAGAGGTATAAGACAGGGTGACCCCATGTCACCCTATCTGTTTGTGATAGCCATGGAATATTTGAATAGGGAATTAGGTTGTATAGATAAAGAAGAGCTTCCAGTACCTCCCAAGATGCAAAAAACAGGGGGTAAAGCATATATTCTTTGCAGATGATTTACTTTTTTTCTGCAAAGCTGACTTAACCTTAGTTACTCTAATCCAGGATGCTTTCTACAGGTTTTCCAAATCATTAGGATTACAGGCAAATATTGATTAAAGATCAGTCTACTTTTCAGGTGTAAAACTGTAGGCAAAGCAACAAATCCTTGAATATTTAAGATACAAGGAAGAGATTCTATCCTTTAAATACCTAGGGGTACCCCTCTTAGAAAAAAAGGTAACTATTGATCAATGTATGCCCTTGGTGGAGAAGATTGTTGAAAGAATGGTAGGCTGGAGTGCAAAGTTACTGTCATATGCAGGCAAAGTTCAATTAATAAAGGTTGTGATATTTGGTATCCAAGCATATTGGTCTCTGATATTCATACTTCAAAACAGAATTATGAAAATGATAAATGGGTTATGTAGAGTATTTTTGTGGACTGGGAACATTCTGACATCAAAAAAAGCACTAGTGGCATGACAGAAGATCTATCTTCCAAAGGCTGCAAGAGGACTAAATGTCATGATCTTATCAATGTGGAATGCAACTACTATTACAAAACAACTCTGGGCTTTAGCTGAAAAGAAGAATAGTATATGGATCAAATGGGTTCATAACTACTACATAAAATATGAAACTGTGGAGTCTTATATAGGCCCCAAAAAATGCTACTTAGGCCATCTGGAAAATCATTGAGGAAAGAGAGTAGGTCATGAGGGCTCCAGGATTACAAGGGAACCTACAGACTAGGTTGGCAGCATGTGTCAAAGGCTCCAAGTTCTTGATAAAAAAGTTTTATGATGCTTTGTCACCTCAGTACCCAAAATTTCCTTGGAGAAGCATTGTAATACACCCATGTATACACCTCAGAAATAAATTCACTTTGTGGCTAGCTTTACAATATAGACTACCTACAGTGGAAAGACTAGCAAAAATTAGAATACAGGTACCTATTGAATGTGTACTATATCGAAGTGCTGATGAGACTCATGATCATCTGTACATGGAGTGCAATATCACTAGAAGTTTATGGAGACAATTGCTGCTATGGATGGGTGTACAGAAGAATGTGGGAGACTGGAGCACTGAAGTAGAGTGGGTGGCAAAACAAGCAAAAGGAAGATCAGTCAAAAGCTCCATCATTAGTAGTGTCTTTGGAATGGTGATCAATTTAATGTGAAGAACAAAGAACTCTATTAGATTCCAATAGGGAAGCTATGATGAAGATCAAATGTGTAGGGAAATTGCTATCTGTGTCCATATTCAGAGTAAAACTCATAGAAAATGGGAAGGCCCTCTGCAACAGCAAGCTGCAGTACCGTAAATAACACCACCTGAATTGTTGATACAAGGTTTACATTGTAATGTTGGTTGGAAAGTCTTGTTTAGTTACTACTAGATCAGTTCCCTAGCTGAATAGGTGATGTCTTAGAGATAGTATAAATTTGTTACATGTATGAGAAACAGAGGGTCTGACCCTGTTTGGAACTATGTAAATCTTCTTTTTGGTGAAATAAAATGTTTATTTATCAAAAAAACATTATAAGATAAAAATTATCTCTTTTAAATTTGTTTAATGCATGGAGGAATTTTTTATTCTATATCTTTTGTGTTTAATAGGATTATGAAGGGTGTAGTGCTGAAATGGGTGATATCCCAGATGAACTTGTTGATGTTGCGACCAATCTTACTGATTTTTAAAACCGTGTAAATATAAAAGTTGAAAAATTAGAAGTCGTACACATCCATAAAGAACAAATGGTAAATACCCAAATAGAGTAGTTTCCTTATTTTTTTTTAATAAATTTATATATGAAAAAAATTCAGATACAATGTATATGAGAATTGACATACATGTTTTCATTTATGCTTGACATCAAAGCTTAAACATAAAAAATAATTTTACGAAGAATTTTCAAGTTGAATTACCGAATTTGTTCAAGGTGATATAGACACAATCATAGCCGGATTGACAACACCTATGAATGCATTTCCTTTGAAATCTGTTAGTCTACCTAAATTAAAGTCCAACCAGTTTTTTATCCTCTAGTTTATTTTCTCCTAATTTTTCTAATGCGGCAGAACATCAAGCTGTGAAAACACCAATTCAAAGGATTAGTCAAAAATTGAGGATATTCAAGTCACTATATTTAACAAAGTTTGACTCTGGTTCACAAAACAAGAAAGATAAGACTACAGAATTGAAACAGAAGTATGCATTTGATGGATTCTTGATCTCTAAAGATATGCTGGGTGAATTTATTGAGTTGTACAAAGAATGGATAGAGGAAGATCTATTAAAATTTCATGCTAAAAAATAAGTTTTTTTTAATTAGCTAAGTGTAGTTTTTTTTACACAATTTTGTGTTTTATTTTTCTGATTTTTATGCTATCTTAGGAAAATAAAAGACGACCACCATAGAGCTAAAGGGATGTTTATAGGGGGTTACAAAAATTAATTTTGTCATTGTTCATGCACGTTCAAGAAACTTATTCTACTTCATGTCAACCGAATACATGCTAGAATGACGGGATAAAAAATTCATTTATTTTTTAGTTAATAGATTTTACTATATGCAATATGAAATTTCAACATCATGTTGCATTTAGGACATATTTGATTATTAAGCTCAATATGTGTTGTACTGTTATATATATGCAATAACTTGTTAATGTATGTGAACATCATATACATAAAATAGTTATGTCTATGGAACACAAATACATTATAATGTTAAATTTTGGAATAAACACAATATGTGTTGTGCTGTTATATATATGCAGTAATATGTTAATGTATGTGAACATCATATACATAAAACAGTTATGTATATGGAATACAAATACATTATAATGTTAAATTTTGGAAATTTATTTACTTAAATATATAATGTATATGAATTATAAAGAACACCTTAAGCTGATATATATAACTTATTTTAAACTGCAGTCAAAATCGTATACAACTTTTTATGCTACGTACATGTAGTTTCATAAAAGTTAATCTGACATGTATAAGTAAAGCACATACATCATAGAATTCACAAAACTTTATGTATATTTTTATTCATTCCAACTTCTTAAGAACATACTTACATCATATAGGTAATGAATCTTTGATGTACTACTTCAGATAAGTATATATGTACAAAGTTTTGTTTAGTCATAATAGTTTTTATACCTTTCAATTTATGTGCAGCATATAGATGTGATCTTTTACCACTTGCACAAGAAATTCAAACTACAAAGTGATAAAAAATACAGGCACACAACTACAAACTTCTTGTTCAAAACATACATTGGGAAGATGTACCATAAATATTATTCGAATGAATCAGATATGGTAATTTCTAAACAGCGGTATTATGCTCAGTCATGTATTGTTGTCCAAAATGAAGAGTCCATAACAAACATCATGATCAAGGATTTCTGTATACTAACTGGTTCACCATGGCATCTTATGGATAAGGTGTACATCCTTGTGAATTATGATGAATAGTTTCACTGGGTATTAGCTATTATTGCTCTAAAAAATGATGCATACATGTACATGAATCTTTGTCTAAGCTAAGGAATAGGGAACCATCGCTTGAGATTCATAAGCTACCAGTAATGTTGCCAACATACTTGTCTGACAATGGATTTTTTAAAGAAACATCACGCACAGAATAGGCAGAAGTTGAAGCATACAGGGATAAGATGAGTCAACAGACACAGATAGTGAATAAACACCCATTTGAGGTAGACTATGTAAAAATATTACACATCAAGAATATGGTAGTTTGTAAGTATTGTTTTTAATTTAATCAATAATTGGTAATGTATTCATACTTATACTATTTATGTAATTCTTTTCGTTAACTTAATTTACTTAACAATTTAGAAACTTTGGAGTCTTCGTTTCTAGGTATGCAGAGTATCTCATAGAAGAAATTGAAGTGACTTTAGATGATTTTGAAGCAGAATTGTATCGACTGAGATACACATCACTTCTTTGACATAACGGTGTACGCATGACAGATAAACCTTATTTTAGTGAACATGGCAATCCTCCAAGACCAAGCCAAATTATATTCCTCCACTTGATGAATCAGGAATAGTTAACATAGAATAGGCTTACAGTTGACTTTGATGAAGTACTTTTTTTGGTGCAAATTTCTTATCAAAACATTAGTGTTGATTTGTATGGAGTCTGGATGACTTAAAGACTTTTTATTTGTTAGTATTGTATAAAGAGATTATAACATATTAACTTATGTCTTGGATGTTATCTTTTTTTAGATTTTTGCATGCTATTATTTGGACTATCTATTACTTGTACAAGACTATGTATATGTGTTTTTTTAGTTAGTATGTGATTTTCATATATACATATCTATAAGTAAGGTACATGTAAGTAATTTACATAGCCCTTATGGTATAATATATGTAACATATTAAGTATATGATATGTATAAATTTATCTGATACAATATATATGATATGTATATGAAGATAATTTGAAAGGTATCTGATACTATGAACTTATCTCCTATGAATATGACTTCATATATAAAGAAGTCAAGGATATGAAATTACTTATCTGTATGTATATGAATATCACATAGATTTCTAAGTTGGATTTAAAAGACATGTATGGATAGATAACTTTCACATATGTAGTATATGTATAGGATACTAACATATACATTTTTATGAGACATGTATATTGTAACTCCCCGAGTCTGCAACCAAGGCGTCACATGGTTCTTATGACTCTGAAGGACCACAAGCTAACCCATGACTGGTACCTGCTGTGAATATTAGATGATACTGTTGAAATAACGTAAAAGTTATGCTTAAATACCTTAAGGTTCATAATATGAATACTGGTAAATATAACAACTGATAATAATATCTAAAAGCTGAATACTATCTGAATAAGTCTAGTCTGAAAAGCCTCTATAGAACTGTCTGAATATGGAGTTGATGGGACAAACCCCCAACTAACTCCGTCTAATAAGATACTAAATCTACTGTATTCCTAAAATTAATAATATCCTTAATGGATAAGAACTCACTACTAAATCTGTTGCTGCTAACTGAATTAAGCTAAACGTGGTTAGGACTTTGTATGTCCGAACCTATGATATGAGACATAATAATACAAAGAAAAAGTATAGGTTAGTACCTAGAATGTACTGGTATGCTAGATTAGGTAGACTTATATGCATGGGTTCATATGAATGAGATAATAACTGACTGAATGATATGAATATACTGGATATGAGAACATAGATAACTGAAACTGTTGTAAATATTGGTTATGCAATACTATCCACACATACACACACACACACACACACACATATATATATATATTATATCTGTATCTAATATCATACTAAAACTGAATACTGAGTACTGACAACAGTGTCTGATATCTAATAATACTAATAACTGTATTACTGATAACTAGGTAACTGTTTCTGACAGTCCTAATTTTGTAGAACTAAACTGAGTTCTATACTGAGTCTAAAGCTGAAACTATAACTGAGTTTCATCTATCTAACATACCCTGATTATAACTGAGTTGGGGTCCAACCTATAACCCTATTTGAAAAGGTGTTATCACCTTTCCAAGAAATATAAATAATGTTGGGTGAACCCTAATCTGGTTGGAAGACTCACGAATTATATATATATATATATATATATATATATATATATATGGTTGCATCAACCCTAGTCTGGCAGGAGGACGTCTTACCCTATGCTGGCTACATAGTTCTGTAATATAGGGACTGCTACTAAGGGTCAAACCCTCTGCTGGCAGGCATACATCCCTTCCCTGGGTTCGCTCGATGCTGAATCCTACTACTAACTAAATGGACGCTGAATTGATCACTAGACTATACTAGGCTTGACTGAGTTGTTATTGATCGTATTTACTAACTGAACTGGACTGAGTTCACTAAGTTTAGTAGCTTACTGAGTACTACTGTTCGTGATGTTACTGAGAATATTCTGTGGCTACTTTAATTCTAGGTAAATAGCTAGATTATTGGGTATTGATTGCCCCAGGACTCGATAGCATCAATAGTAAAACATGGCATGCTCTTGAAACATAACAATAATTGCTTGTTAACAATGCATTCACTTAGACATTTTTTCAAACACTTGAGAGACATTAACTTGTACATGAATGGGAACACATGCTATCTTATTATGATATGACTATTCAATTCACATAGGTATTCTATCAAACACTTGGGGAGCATAACTAATGCACATGATAATGGTCATCACATAAGCATCATGAATACAATACTCTACTTGTAATTAGAAGGTTTAACATGAGGATCACATAATTCAACAAACACACTATCTTGATTTTCATAAAACTTGCAATTAATTATGGATTAAAACACCAAACATCAATACATACATGAACACAATCAAAATCCAATGTATAAATCATGAAATCATAATCTTGTAGTTTAAAAAAGGTTCTTAAACTCCAAGGGAGTAAGGAAACCTAAGGATGAACACCAAACATACCTTTGTTAATTCTCTGAAAGTTGTTGGTGATTTCTTGAGCCTACAACTTGAAATTGTATGACCTAGGGTTTTCTTCTTGAGAGAAATTGAGAGTCAACAATGATTTTTTCCCTTAAGATGGCTTAATCTTGTGTTTTTAGGATGAATAAAAGTGGGAAATTGACCTAACTACCCCTCTGAATGTGGAATTAAAAGAGCAAAAATTGTGTCTAGTGATGCACAGACCGATGCATAACATCGATGGGGTCAACAATATAGCCGATGCATTGTATCGAGATTGTGTCAACTCATTGAAATTTTCATGCTTGAACTAGTAACAACACTATCGATGTGATGCGTCGAGATTGCATCGATCCACTAATTTGGACTCCCAAACGTGCCTCAAACAACGTCCGAAAAATCTAAAACTTATAAAATAACACCTATTGACATTCCTGATCATGAATCAATCTAAGAATCGATATTTTAAGGTTGTAAGGGTCAAAAATAAAGTCATTGAACTATTGATGCCAAATATGACACTAAGTACCAATACTTAGCTGAAGTTTTCTAAGTCTGGGACCTCTTTTCATGCTATATAGGGCTAAATTAGACTAAGACTTTTACAGGGTCTTACAATATCTCCCCCATGGGAACATTCATCCTCTAATGAGACTTACTAAGATGACAATACTTATAGGCTGAGTTTACATACTGAACATGCATAACTGAAGCATGATTATATGACTGAAACTACTGATAAACTGAGTTTTCATACTGAATATCCATAACTAAAGAATGACTAAATTATGAAGACGTGACACATGACTGAGATATTTCATGAAGGTATGTATGATATGAGAATGCTATACAACTGAAATTGATACTAAGTTTGTAAAGGTAATCTGAGCATGGAACTAAGTAAATCTAAGAAAGTCTGTTACCTTGAGCTGAGTCTGAGTTCGCGAAGAAGAGGTGAGGATACTTGGCTCGCATATATGCTTTTTTTTCCTAGTACGTCCCTCAATGGACTGATTTTGCCAAAGAACTTTGACCAATGAAATTTCTTTGTTCCTCAATCAGTGAATCTGATGATCAAGGATTTCGATTGGGATTTCCTCATAAGAGAGGCTGTTCTAAACATCTATACTCTCTATAGGTACTACAACTGCTGGGTCACTAATATATTTCTTTAGTAAGGATTTGTGAAATACTGGGTGTACAGAAGCTAAGTCTGAAGGCAACTCAAGTTCATAAGCTACTTTTTTAAAATGGCTAAGAATTTGGTAAGGACCAACATATCAGGGACTGAGCTTCCCCATCTTGCCAAACTTCTTCATTTCTTTCATTGGAGAGATTTTTAAGTACACAAAATCACCAATATCAAATTTACGATCTTTTCTCCTCACATCTACATGTGATTTCTATTGGCTCTGAGCTTTTTTAAGCCTTTCCCTAATCAACTGAACTTTCTCTAAGGCGTCAAAGACTAAGTCAGGCCCTACTACTGTGGCCTTACATTCTTCAAACTTACCAAGGATAGATCTATATCTCTTCCCATAAAGAGCCTCAAATGGAGCCATATGAATACTGAAGTGATAACTGTTATTATACGAAGACACAATAAAAAGCAAATGGTCATCCCAACTACCCTTAAAGTCAACAACACATGCTCTGAACATATCTTCTAAAGTTCTAATGGTCCTTTCTACTTGACTATCTGTCTGAGGGTGAAAGGTTGTACTGAGGTAAACTTGGGTACCAATACCCTTTTGGAAGGCTTACCAAAAATGAGAGATGAACTGCATACCTCTATCTAAAATGCTGGATAACAGAACTCCATGAAATCTGACAAAATGTCTAGCATATAGCTTGGCATAATTCTTGGCTGAATAAGAGGTATAGACTAGTAAGAAATAGGATGATTTGGTCATCCTATCCACAATAACCCAAATCGAATCATGCTGATGATGATTATGAGATAGACCCATCACGAAGTCCATGTTTACTTCCTCCTACTTCTAAGTGGGAATATTGAACTCCTGCATAGACCCACTAGGCTTCTGATGCTCAATCTTAACCTGCCGATATGTTGAGCAGTTAGGTACAAACTCTGTAATGTCTCTCTTTATCGCACTCCACCAATAGACTTTTTGCAAATCACGATAAATCTTAGTGGCCTCTAGGTGAATCGAGTAACGCGCACCATGCGTTTCTGTAAGAATCCTCTACCTCATGCCATCCATACATAAAACACATAGTCTACCCTGGCAACGCAACACACCATCTCCTCAGGAGAAAACCTCTACTTTTTGATCTATGACTGACTCTTTCAGCTTCACTAAACTAGGACATCTGTCCTGAAATAACTTTTTATTACTATCCTCAATGTGAGTAACACTACCCATGAACAATCTACTTAGAGTATTAGACACTACATTGGCCTTGCCCGGATGATACAACACATTCATGTCATAGTATTTTAACAACTCTAACCACCTCCTCTGGTGCAAGTTCAAGTCTTTCTGAGAAAATACATACTACAAAATTTTATGGTCTATGAACATATCAACATGCACCCCATACAAATAGTGCCTTCAAATCTTTAAGGCAAATACTACAACTGCTAAATCAAGATCATGAGTGGGGTAACTATTTTCATGGGGCTTAAGTTGTCTAGAGGCATAGTCTATGACCTTACCTTTCTATATTAAAATAAACCCCAAACAAAATTTGGAAGCATCACAATACACAACAAACCTATCTGAACCATCTGGTAAAGTTAAAATTACGGTTGTAGTGAATCGAGTCTTCAACTCCTGAAAAATCTTATCATAAGAATCTGACCACTGGAACTTGACTTTCTTTTTAGTCAATCTGGACATGGGGGATGCAATAGACCAAAATCCTTCAACAAATCATCGATAATAGCCAGCCAAAGCCAAGAAACTCTTGATATCTAACGAAGAGATGGGTGTGGTCCAATTTCTAACTACATTGGTCTTTTGAGAATCAACTCTAATGCCATCACCGAAAATAATATGACCAAGGAAAGCTATTGAACTTAGCCAAAATTTGCACTTACTAAATTTGGCGAATAACTAATGGGCTCTGAGGGTCTGTAATACTATTTTGAGATAGTCTGCATGATCATGTTCACTGCAGGAGTAGACAAGAATATCATCTATGAAGACTATGATGAATATGTCCAATTACTTCCTGAACACTCTATTCATCAAGTCCATGAAAGCTACTGTGTCATTGGTAAGACCAAGTAACATGACTAGAGATTTGAAGTAACCATACCAAGTTCTGAAAGCTATTTTTGGAATGTCACATTCTGTGACTCTGAGCTGATGATAGCCTAATTTGAGGTCTATATTAGTAAAGAAACAGAAACCCTGAAGTTGGACAAATAAGTCATTAATTTTGGGAAGTAGGTACTTGTTCTTGATAGTGACTTTGTTTAACAGATGGTAGTCAACACACATTCTGAGAGAACTATCTTTTTTACATATGAATAGTACTAGTGCGCCCCACAGGGAAACACTAGGTCTGATAAATCCCTTATCTAGAAGGTCTTTCAACTATTCTTTTAGTTCTTTGAGTTTTGCTGGAGCTATTCTGTATGGTGGAATAGAGATAGGTTGAGTATCTGGAAAAATTTCTATTTAAAAGTCAATTTCCCTCCCGGGAGGAACTCTGGGAAGATCTTTGAGAAACACATCTGGGAATTCACATGCTACTGAAACTAACTCAAGATTAGGGGTCTCAGAATTAGAATATTTAACTCGAATGAGATGATAGACACACCTCTTTGATATCATTTTCCTCACTTTAAGGTAGGAAACAAGTTGACCCCTTAGTGCTAAAGTACTACCCCTCTATTTTAGGATAGGTTCATTCGGGAACTAAAAATAGACAACTCTGTTTCTAAGCCAACTGAAGCATATCATAAATGAAGACAATTCATACTGAGAATGATGTCAAAATCTATCATATCTAACTCTACTAAGTCTACTAAATTTACTTTCTGAGATACCATAATTAGAAAGTTTCTGTATACCCATTGGGCTATGATAGACTTACCCATTGGGGTTGAGATTGAGAAGGGCTCTACTAGGATTTCAACACTGACTCCAAAGTCAACAGTTATATAAGGAGTTACAAAGGACAAAGAAGCTCCTGGATCTAGCAAAGCATAAACATATAAATGATAAACTTATAACGTACCAGTGAACACATCAGGAGAACTTTTTTAATCCTATAGGTACTAGATTGTATAGAGTCTATTTAGGCGTTTCCTATTGGTGGCACTGGAAGAAGCACCCTATTGACATCCCTGATCATGAATCAATCTAAGAATTATTATTTTAAGGTTTTAAGGATCAAAAATAAAGTCATTGAACTATCGAGGCCAAATATGAGACTAAGTGTCAATACTTCATTGAAATTTTCTAAGTCTGGAACCTCTTTTCATGCTATGTAGGACTGAATTAGATTAGGACTTTTATGAGGTCTTACATATATATATATATATATATATATATATATATTTTTATATATTATAGATTTTATTTATGGTAGGATATATTTAACATATATAGATTATATTATTTTTTTTCATATACTTGTCTAATTTTTTATATATATATATATATATATATATATATATATATATAAGTATATTATATTTTATGTATATGACTTCATATACATATATGTTATAGGTATGACATTAGTTATCAGATATTTATATGAAGTCATATACATAGAATGTACAGATATCCTACAATAACTAATGTGTATATGGAGTTATATACATAGAGAATAACATAGGACTTATGTATAATATGTTATATGTAAACTACAATAACTGATATGTATATGTCACAATTCAAGGCTATCCCCTAGTTGCAACACGGCGCTTAAGGCCACGAGTGGCCCCAAGATAACCCATGGTATAGTACCTGTTGTGCACTAAATAGAATAATAATGGAATAACCTATGCGGAATATAATCTGATAAAATACTTGTACGATGTAATACTGAAATACAATTCAACATGTCTAAAAACAACTGAATAGCCTGAAAAACTAACTGTCTATCTATTTATCTGAAAGCCTCTAAAAATCATAAGGAGTTTATGGGACAAATCCCCAACTAACTCCGACTGACTGAATATAAAGAGATGCTGATATAACAATAATAATATGCAATATCCTCGATGGATGAGGACTCACCACTATTTTTGCTGGGATATGCTGAACTGTCTAAGGATGGTTGAGGAACAGAGCATCCTAACCTATGTTATAAGAGAACATAGTGCAAGAGAAAAGTACACGGTCAGTACTTTGAATGTACGTGAGGTAAATACTATCTGATATATATATGGTAACTAAACATGGATGCATGAACATGTAAAACTGAGAATACAAGACCAAGTTAGGCATGGGTTGAATGTAATATATAAAACTGACTGGCTGAATCACTGATGAAACACCCTGGGTTGTGATCCTTAGAAAATTTTCTTGGATTTTAGCTTCTGGATATCATACGACTAGGGTTACATCTCGTATGTCAGGGTACAAGTCATATAGTGGTGGTCATATGTTATCCAGTGTTGGGTGTTGTAGGTTGGTTGGTTTTTTTCCAAGGTATGGTTACAACATATTGGTCGTATGTTAGGGTACGATTGAAACATACAAGTCATATGTTAGGGTACGATTGGTAAGGTTTCTCTCGTATGTTTTCCAAAGTTTGATCTATGTGATTCTATTCTACCTAAGTTGTGACTTCATGGTACTAGTTGTATGGTTGGATACTGTTTGGCTTGTTTGGTCGTATGTTGGAAAGTTTTGGGGTCCAAGGTGGGTCCTAGGGTATGAGTATAAGGTACCACTCGTACCCTAGGGTATAGTTGGTATGGGGTGGTCGTACCCACCTACGGGTATTTTATGTAGTTTAAGTTGGGGGTAATCTGGACATTTCTCCTTTAAATTATATCGCTCTTGGGATGTTATTTACCCTATTATTCCAATCTTAAACACTTAGAATCTCTCTTTAAATACTCTAAAACTCTCTCAAGGTTTTTGGGTTAAGGAAGGCTGAGGTTTTATCAATAGGATCAATTGGGGCTTGCTAAGGTGATTCTCTCCATCATCTTCTAATCTAAGGCAAGTTACTCCTTCCTCATTGTTAATTCCAACTAAAGGCATATTTTATGAATTCATTTCAAGGCATAAATATTGTATAATTTTGGGTTTTCAATTATATGTTGGGGTTTTTGGTTATGATGGTTGGTTATTGTTTTCCCATGTCTTTTAATTATGGTTTTTATATTATTATGGTGTTTTGAATAGCTGGTTTCATGGAAATGGTTAATTGGTAATTGGTTTTGGCTTTGGAAACACTATGCCTCTAACGTGTTTGATAAAATGCCTATGAGAATGTATTTGGTCAAATTGTTGGTTTTTCATTGATCTATTACATAGTATAACTTGGTAATGGAACCCTTAATGGTATAAATGGTTTGGAATGGTTAAATAGAAAGGTTTTGGTGGTCATGGTTGGTCTAATTGAAAGTCTTGTGGGGTACAAAGCAATCCCCTAAGTAAACATTTCAATGAACATCTTGTGGGGTATATGGGAATCCCCCAAGTAACTAAATAAGGTAATCTATAGGTACATGGGAATCCCTTATTCTTTCAAAGGTTGGCTAAGGACATTGCTAGCAAGCTACAATCGGTATGACGATACCACTATTTATAGCCTTGGTTAACAATAAATGGAATGATGGTGTGGTTTTGTGATAATGGTTTTAATTGGGCAGTAATGGAGGGTGTGATAGCTAATCATGAAGGTGTAAGTCTAATGGACGGACACGGAAAACTCATGTTTTCCGAAATAAAGATTATTTATAGTGACCATATATGATACTTATGGGGTACACGGGAATCCTCTAAGTACACCTGTACATAGGTATCATGGAAAGCGAAGGGTACTTGGGAATCCCCTACTCTTGTGGTATCTCCGATTCATATGGCTACACATATCGGTACCCGTTCATGGGGTTACATTAGACCTTATATAGACCATGGGTGGTTCTAGAACAATTAATCTACACATACCTAGGTTAATGGTTTTAAATGCATTCTAAACCCAATTCTCTTTCCCGGCATAGTTATATATATATCTGCATGGTTGTGAATGCATATGGTTGGTTTACTTGGTTTTAATGGTTGGCATTATTTTATCCTTATCTTGAGTGCTTGGTAGTGTTCACCTGCTAACCTATCTTTAGGAGGCTATATCCCTATGTGATGTAGGGACCAGCCATTCATGGGATATCAAGATCAGCTCGGTTAGATTAAAGTGGTGAGCTTCTATATTCTAGAAGGTTCCATTATATATTATGGATGTCTATACATACTTTGGAAATATTGGTTTTGGCTATATTTGGGGGCATATTCCAACAAGATATTATTTTTCTTTTGGTTAGAGGATTTGTGGGACTACTATGGGTTGGTATGGGCGGTGTCGGCATTGGTGTCAGACTTAGTATTGACATTGGTATTGAGGCTGATACTAGTAGACTAAATTTAATTTATGATAGTTCCATTTTATTTTGGAAATATATATAATTATATTTGGAACTCATTTGGTATGGTATGTATGGGTTGGTTTATGGTATGGTTGTTGGTTGGGTTCGGATGCTTAGACTCGTTTGGGTCGGTCACGGTTATAGATATATCCCAAAGTCTGGATTTGTATTGATATGCTATCTTTTTATATGTTTGGAATTCACCTAACTCAGGGAATGAATTTGTATAGTTGGGTTGGGTAAAGGGGGTAGTCCTCGATCCTGGTTAGATTTTGAAAGGTCATTACGACAAAGCCTTAGGTTGGGTCATGTTAACTAACAAATTAACTACTTGGTCAAGAAAACCTGAACTGATATATACTGAGTATTGACTAAGACTTTGGGAGCTATTGTGTAACCAACAAGCCCTAATATGAGCTCATCGAGGTCTAACTTATAATTATAATGCCCTAAAATCTAATCTCAAGATGTGACACGGTGCCCAAGACTACGAGTAGCCTTAAGCTAACCCTGTCTTCCTACTACTGAGCCTAAATATCATAATAAAGGAACTATAGACATAAAAGTCATACTGAATGCGGAAACTGGCTGAAATAACTAAGAATAATGTCTAAAACATCAATACTGAATAATCTAAATTAAAACTAGCAGTCTGACAAGCCTCTACTACTACTAATAAGAGAGTTATTGGGACAAACCCATAGCTAACTCGAATTGTCTAAAAAGAATACTGAAATCATGTAAACTACTAATCTGCAAAATCTGAATGAATAAGTCCCCAAACTATGAGGACTCACCAACTGTTGGATGTAGATAGAGATGCTCAAACTACTCATACTACTGATACTGAGCACCTGAACCTACATTATGAAATAATATAGCACATAGACATATATGTGGATCAGTACTTTGAGGATGTACTAAGTATATGAGGGTGATATACATAAGAAAAACATCATTTCATTATCATAATTAATAAAACAATGCATGCTAAATGAAAATGACTCACATAAACTGGAATATCTAAAATACTAAAATCTGAAATCACAAATAGCAAATCATACTTTATAAATCTAGTGAGTCACATCATTTAGTTCTAAAAGTTTTACTTGTATTCTCTCTTTAAATCATACTATCTAAGTGTAGCAAGTACTCACTCTAAAATCTAAAGGAAAAAATCTGTAACTATTATCATTCTGTAAAGCATAATCTGAGTAAAAACTGTGAGCCTTTACACTTAGTTTTCTGAAAGCTTTTCTGTAAATATTTTACTTTAACTAGCAGGGAAAATACTTTATCTGAAGCTTTTCTTTACCAGTAGAGAGGTTCTCTTAACTGACATAAATCGTGTAAGCTAATCATGGATTACAACATCTCGTCCTCCTAAGGAAGAAACCTCACATTGGGGGGAGGTTTCATACTCTTGCCAGGGAGTATAACCTACTTTCTATGTTATTGATCATAAACTAAATCTATCATCCATATTGGAATAGAAATAATCTGATAATTTGTACCTATGTTCGCTATGTAGTTTTGTGGAAGATAGGGCACGATAATCCCACACTTCCCACTCGGTGCTAAATACTACTCCCTTTAATCTATATACTTATTCTGTTGGAAATTCACTATAAAACTAGCATACAGATTTATCTTAAACCAATTATGCATTTATCAGAATTCTTTAATCTATAATAATCTAAAAAGTGACTTCCATAGCTAAATCGATGATCGAAAGATCAAAGATTTACTAAAAAACTGTAAATAATCTAATAATAGGATGCTTTACGCATCATCTTTCTTGAAACAATAATATTCAATCTTGTGATAGTAACTCATGCATTAATCTCATGTCAAAATATCATTATAATCATGCTTGGTAGTGAGAACAATGATAATTAATCTCAAAATCTATAAATTACTGCAATAGGCATGAAAGTATGAAAATAGACACACAATTCATCTTTAAAATCTCTCAAAACTCATAATCTTGCAAATATCAATAATGGGCATGAACCCTAATTCAAAACTCATATATAATCATTCAAAATCATATGAATTTGTAGTAAAAGCTTGGTTTTGGGCACAAGGATGGAAGAAGATCATTGTTCATAAACCCTACATACCTTGATAGATGATTAGATGAAGAAACCTTGAATTTCGGAGTCCTATTTGATTTCTTGGAGATAAGTTTTTGATTATCTCGTTTTGAGAATCCTCAATTTTAAGCTTTCTTGGAGAAACTATGGAGGATTTTGATTTCTTGGAGAAGAAGCTTTAGAGATCTAGGATTTTTCTTTGAGAGAGAATGGATGTTTGGACATAAAGTGCCTGGAATATGCTTAATCTTATGTTTTGGATGGATTTGGGGCCTAGGGAATTGACCAAAATACCCATTTTAATACTTCTAAATTAATCAGGAAAAAGCAATATTTTCTAAACTGGTAGGCTACCGCAACATGCCACTATCGTGGTGTTTAACTGGAATTAGGACAATTGGGAAATGGACATGCAATGTGATGCACCACTATCGCGGTGCCCTATAGAAATGCCATTTTGGCCACTGGCGCGATGCGACAGCATCGCGTTGGTCTATTGGATTTTGAGAAATAGGAAATTTGGACCTCTTCGCAATGTGCCTATATGACAGAGGTCAACTGGAATGTGATGATTGTCATTTTGGCATCCACCGCGATGCGGTGAGTGCCCAGGTAGGACACTACTTTACTGAAAATACTCTAACTTGTTCACTGAGTGTCGGATTTAGGCGAATTTGATATTGATAGAAAGCTTATTCAATTTACCACACAGTGGAATGTCTAAATCTGGAAAATTCTGTATGAAATAAATATTATTCATTTTGGAAGATATCCCTTAACATTCAAGGAACGAATATAAGCTAGGAAACGTACGGGATATTACAATATCTGCCCCTTGGGAACATTCGTCCTCGAATGTGGCTAGTCAAGCTTGAAGTAATGAGGAATCTAAGGCTATAAGATATAATGCACAACTGAGATAAACTGAATGACTGATTCTCAACATAATGATCTTATTGAACTGATCTGCGAGTGCATGAATTTACATAAAAATAGCTATATAGCTGAATTTGAGACTGGAAAAGAACTGAATGAAGGAAAACTATTACCTTTTGTTGAATCTGAGTTCGTGAAGAAGAGATGAGGATACTTGGTACACATGTCTGCTTCTGCTTCCTAAGTAGCACCCTCAACAGACTGATTTCGCCACAGAACTTTGACCAACGGAACTTTATTGTTCCTTAGCCTACAGATCTGATGATCAAAAATCTCTACTGAAACTTCTTCATAAGAAAGGCCATTCTGAATATCTATACTTTCTAAAGGAATTATAACAGCTGAATCGTTCATGCACTTTTTCAACAAGGACACATGGAATACTGGATGAACTGAGGATAAATCTGCGGGTAGCTCAAGCTCACATGCTACCTTCCTAATATGACTCAAAATACAGAAGATACCTACATATCGGGGACTAATTTTCCCTTTCTTTCCAAATCTCTTCACCCCTTTCACTGGTAAAACTTTCAAATACACAAGATCGTCAACCTCAAACTCGAGATCTCTTCTTCTTTCATCTGCATAAAATTTCTGATGACTCTAGGCTACTTTCAATCTTTTTCTAATCAACTAAACTTTCTCCATGGCCTCAAACACCATGTATGGCTCAATCAATGTGGCCTCACCACTTCAAACCAACCAACTAGCGACCTACATCTTCTCCCACAAAGAGCCTCAAACAAAGCCATTTGAATAATAACATGATAATTTTTATTATAAGCGAACTCAATCAATGGCAAATGCTCATCCTAACTACCTTTGAAATCAAGAACACACGCTCTCAACATGTTCTTTAGTGTTTGAATGGTCCTTTTAGCCTGACCATCTGTCTGCTGATCAAAAGTTAAAATAAGATGAACTTAGGTACCAAGACCCTTCTAAAAGGCTTTCCAAAACTAAGAGGTAAACTAAGTACCCCTATCTGAGATGATAGACAAAGGAACTCCATGTAATCTAACTATCTCTCGAATATACAACTTTGCATAATCTTTAGCTATATAGGACGTATGAACTAAAAGAAATACGTTGACTTAGTAAATATATCTACAATAACCCAAATTGAATCATGTTGATGACACAAATAAGGTAGACCCACAAAATTCATATTCACCTCTTTCCACTTCCAAGTGGGAATGCCAAACCCTTACAACATACCATCGGGTTTTTGGTGCTCTACCTTAACCTGTTGACAAGTTGCACACTTGACTACAAGTTCTGATATATCTCTCTTCATACCACTCCATCAGTAGATTTCCTGCAAATCGCGATACATCTTGGTAGCCCCTTGATGAATAGAATAATGTGCACCATGCACTTTCGCCATAATTCTCTTCCTTAAATCATCTACACATGGCACACATAATCTATTCTGATACCTCAACACACCATCGCCTTCTTATGTGAAAACCTCTACCTTTTGGTCCTTAATCGACTCCTTCAGTTTGACCAAACTAGAGTCCTTATCTTGCTTCTATTTCACTTCTAAGACTTGGGATGATTCAGAACTACTCTGAACCCAAACATTCCCTTCAGCTAAATCAACTAATATCACACCTAATCTATCTAATTGATGCACTTCCCAAACTAACTCGTTCTTATCATTCTCCATATGAGCAACACTGCCCATATACAATCTACTAAGGGCATCTGCCACTACGTTGGCCTTGCACAAATGATACAACATACTCACATCATAATCTTTCAACAAATCCAACCGCCTTCTCTAATGAATATTCAACTCCCTCTAAGAAAATACATACTGCAAGCTTTTGTGACCTGTAAACATATCAATATGCAGCCAATAAAGATAATGGGTCCAGATTTTCAAAGCAAACACAACATCTGCTAACTCAAGGTCATGGGTTGGGTAATTCTTTTCATGAGGCTTAAGCTGTCCAGAGGCATAGGCTATGACCTTACCTCTCTACATCAAAACACAACCCAAACCAACTCTAGAGGCATCACACTACACCACAAAATTATCTGTACTATTTAGTAATGCTAAGACTAGGGCTGAAGTGAGTTAACTCTTCAACTCCCGAAAACTCTTCTCGCAAGAATTTGACCACTAAAACTTAGCTTTGTTTTGGGTTAATCTAGAAATAGGAGACGTAATAGATAAGAATCCCTCAACACAATGTCTATAATAACCATCTAACCCCAAGAAACTCCTAATATTTGATAGAGAGATAGGTCTAGTCTAATTTCTTATGGCTTCTGTCTTTTGGGAATTAACTCTAATGCCCTCGCTAGAAATAATATGACCAAGGAAAACTATGTACCTTAGCCAAAATTCGCACTTGGTAAATTTGGCGAACAACTGGTGATCTCTAAAAGTCTGCAACATAATTCTAAGATGGTCTGCATGATCATCCTCACTACAAGAATAGATAAGAATATCATTGATAAAGACTATGACAAATATGTCTAGATACTATTTGAACACTCTGTTCATCAAGTCCATGAAAGATGTTGTGGCTTTGGTTAGACTGAGGGATATGACTAGAAATTCAAAAAGACTATAACGGGTTCTAAAGGTTATCTTTGGAATATTACGTTCCCTAACTTTAAGCTGATGATAGACGGATCTAAGGTCTATCTTTGAGAAATAACTCGCACCTTGGAGTTGATCAAATAAGTCATCAATTCTAGGAAGAGGATATTTGTTTTTAACTGTTATGTTATTCAGCTGACGATAGTCAATGTACATACATAAAGAACCATTTTTCTTTTGCCCGAATAGGACGGGAGCACCCCATGGGGAAAAACTAGGCCTTATGAAACCTTTATCTACAAGATCTTTGAGTTGTTCCTTTAACTCCTTAAGTTCAGCGGGAGCCATGAGATATGAAGGGATAAAAATAGGCTGAGTATTTAGGAGAAGGTTAATACCAAATTCTATTTCCCTATTGGGAGGTACCCCTAGCAAATCTAAGGAAAAAACATTAGGAAACTCATTTACTACACTGACTGACTGAACTGCTGGAGTCTCAGACTTAGTATCTTTGGATTGAACTAGATGATAGATACACCCTTTGGAAATCAACTTTCTAGCTTTAAGATAAGATATGAAATGACTTTTAAGAGACACTGAATTACCTAACCACTCAAAGACTGGCTCATCTAGAAACTGAAACTTCACCACTCGGGTGCGACAATCTATAGATGCATAACAGGAATGGAGCCAATCTATATCAAGAATAAGATCAAAGTCAACCATATCTAACTCTATTAAATTTGTTAACATAACTTTATAAAGGATAGTGATAGGACACTTTTTATAGATTTGCTTAGCAACAACTGACTCACCCACTGGGGTAGAAACCAAGAAGGGCTCAGGGATCTTTTCAGAATTATCTCAAAATTTACTACAACTAATGGAGTCACATAAGAGAAACTCGACCTAGGGTCTAACAATGTATAAACATCAAGATGAAAGACACAAAACATACCTGTAATAATGTCTGGTGAATCCTCCTGCTCCTGACGGGATGGTAACGTATAGAACCGATTTTGGCATTGACCGCCATCGGTAGTGGATGATACACCCTGAGGAGGGACTGGGCAACCTAAAAGAGCTAGTGCTCTAGTAGTCTAAATTTGGGGACATACATCTATGTTTCCCTGCTTAGCACATGGACAATCTCTAATACCATGACCCAACATACCACAACCAAAACAACCCTTCTGTCTAGCTAAATACTCACCAGGATGAATTTTTCCACATTGTCATATGGAGGATAATTATGCCTACCACCCACACTATTTTGGGATCTAGACATAGAATACTTACCCCACTACTCCTTTCTATCGCTGGGAGTGAGAGCACTAGCTGAAGATGGTGCTAGCATAGATGAATAATTCTGAGACTGTGAATCATTTCACTCTTGAGATCTAGCCTGGCCATACTTAAACTACCCTATTTTAGCCTTCTTACTTTCTCTCTCTCTCTTCCCTTCAACTTTTATTCCTTAATCTATTGAGCAAGCAACATTAACATAGCAAGATCTATGTGTCCAATAATCATAGTAGTCCTACACTCCTTGACTACCAAGCTAGACACTCTAGTAACAAACTTACTCATACTTTCTCTAGGATTAGCCATCGTATCAGGGTCACACTTAGAAAACTAATTGAACTTAAGGTAGTACCCTTCACTGTCATTGAACCCTACCTCGAATTCAAAAACTCTTGTAACTTAGCTTTCCTCATCTCACGTGGGAAGAACCTATCTAGAAAGGCATCCTAAAACACCTTCTAGATTATAAGAGTTGCATTCTTACCTCCACCATTCCTCTACATCACTACCCAATAATATGCTACATTCTAAAACCTATAAGATGCTAACTCTACACTCTCCTTCTTAGAAACATGCATAATCTGGGTGATCTTCTTTACCTCATCTAAGTAAAGTTATGGGTCCTTACTTGCTTTTGACCTAGAAAACTTTGGTGAATTTATTCTCATGAAATATCTGATTCTGGCTACTTCTAAATCCCCATTCTGTTGAAGTGGGACTGCAGCCAGATAGTGGGCCTAAATATTAACAGTCATAGCTTGGGCCAACGCCTGAAAGGTAGCCCTAAACTTAACATAGGATACATTCTCATTAAAAAGATCTGTGGGCTGGGGTGCCTGGCTACCATTTATGCAGGCATTAGCTCGATGAGGATGCATATTCAATAGTCACGTGAAAGCATAAGTTAAAAGAAGGTAGAGATACTATAAGCACAATAGATCATGAAAGAAAGAGATGATTTCCTAAGAACGTCCCATAGCCTCTTTCTCATAAATGTGGCACGCTTCACACCCATGATCAAGAATTTACATAACGTGGCTTGTCTGACTCCCTACGACCCTTAAAAATATTAGGCTCAAATACCAAGTTTGTAATTCCCCAAAATATAATCCCCAGATGTCACACGTTGCTCAAGACTACAAGTAGCCTTAAGCCTACCCTCTCTGCCTACTACTGAGCCTAAGTCTCATATAAAGAAACTATAGACATAAAAGTCATACTGAATATAGAAAATGGCAGAAATAACTAAGAATAATGTCCAAAACATCAACACCAAATAATCTGAATTAAAATAAGCAGTCTAACAAGCCTCTAATACTACTAACTAGAGAGTTACTGGGACAAACCCCCAGCTAACTCGAACTGTCTGAAAAAAATACAGAAATCATGTAAACTACTAAGATGTAAAATATGAACAAATAAGTCCCTGATCTATGTGGACTCACCAACTATAGGATGTATAAGGAGATGCTTGAACTTCTAACAGAGCTGATACTGAGCACCTTAACGTACATTATGAGATAATATAGCACAAAAATATATATGTGGATCAGTACTTTGAGGATAGTATATAGGGGTGATCTCATCGTTATAATTTGTAAAAAAAGTCCATGCTAAATGTAAATGATTCACATAAGCTGGAATATCTGAAATACTAAAATCTAAAATCACGAATAGCAAATCATACTTTATAAATCTAGTGAGTCACAATATTTAGTTCCTAAAGCTTTACTTGTATTCTCTCTTTAAATCATACTGTCTAAGTTTAGAAAGGACTCACTTTAAAATCTAAAATCTGAAAGCTGAAATCTGTATCTATTATTTTTCTGTAAAGCAAAATCTGAGTAAAAATTGTGAGCCTTTACACTTAGTTTTCTAAAAGCTTTTCAGTAAATCTTTTACTTTAACTATCAGGGAAAATACTTTATCTGAAGCTCTTCTTTACTAGTAGGGAGGTTCTCTTAATCGAATAAATGATGTGAGCTAATCATGGAGTTCAATGTCTCGTCCTCCTAAGGAAAAAACCTCACATTGGGGAAAGGTGTTATACTCTTGCCAAGGAGTATAACCTACTTTTCATGTGATCGATCACAAGCTAAATCTGTCATCCATATTAAAATGGGAATAATCTAATAATCTGTACCTTTGCTGGCTATGTAGTTTTGTGAAAGATAGGGAATGCTAATTCCACACTTCCCACTCAGTGCTAATTACTACTACCTTTAATCTATATGCTCATTCTGTTGGAAGTCCACTTTAAAACTAGCATAAAGGTTTATCTAAAACCAATTATGCATTTACCAAATAAAATCTATAAATAAAGCTAATCTAATTATATAATTTGTAATAATCTGAAAAGTGGATTTCATAGCTAAAATGATGATCAAAAGATCAAATTTTTACTGAAAATCTATAAATAATCTGATAATTGGATGCTTTAAGCATCATCTTTCTTGAAATAATAATATTTAATCTTGTGATAGTAACCCATGCATTAATATCATGTTAAAACATCATAATAATTATGGTTAGTAGTTAGAACAATGATAATTCATCTCAAAATTTGTAAATTACTGCAATAGGCAAGAAAGTATGAAAATAGATATGCAATTGGTCTTTAAAATCTCTCAAAACTCATAATATTGTAAATAGAAATAATGGGTATGAACCTATAAGATCCCAAAAAATTCTAAGCTCAATTTAGTCTTTTAAAGTTGGTCAAGGGGTCCCAGACTTAGAAAACTTTAGCTAAGTGTCCATACTTAGTGTTATTTTAGCCTTCGAAAGTTGGCAATCTAATTTCATGACCCTTGCGACCTTAAAGTATCGATCTTTAGTTTTTTTCATAATTATAAAGCTCAATAGGTATTCTCGAATAAGTTTTGGATTTTTCGAACCTCGTTTGAAGCAACCTTGAAATCCTAAACCAGTGAGTCAATGCAATGTTGATGCATTGGCTCGACTACCGCATTGATAAATCTTTTCTCTAGCTCCCAGCATCAAATTCCAATGAATCGACGCGGACTCGATACAAAATGTTGGCTATAGCATTGATACCAATGATGCAGTAAGTCGGTCTATGTGTCAATGGTTTAGTTTATAGTCATTAAAAAGCCGCGTCTAGAGGATAAAAGGGTCATTTTCACACCCCTATTCAGACCCCAAAATATGAAATTAATCATTCCTAGGGCAAAGTATTCATTATTTCTCTCAAATTTCTTAAGAACAAATCCTAGGGGATCTAAATTCAAGCTCAAGCTTCAAGAACACACCATTAATATTCAAGAATTTAGCAACCAAAGTATGTGAAGTGTTCATCCAAGGGTTCCTTCCACCTTTGGAGTCCAAGAATCTCTTTAAAATTTTAAGTAGTTTGAATTCATGATTTCCATGATTTGAATTAAATTGTATTCATGATTAATATGTGAGTTAGATCTCTATTTCATGCATTATTATACGTTCGTGGGATTGATTACTGTGTGTGTAGATTCATATGAATCTATGTTAAACCCCTTGAATTGTGAAATTTGAAGTAAATATTAAGGCTTACTTATTATGTTCATATATTATGCTCACAAAGTGCTTGATGAATTGTTCATGTGAACTAATAATGGAAGAAATCATGTCATGCTAGCTTATTTGCAAGTTATACCATGCTAGAGTTTGATAAGATATCTCTATAGATGTATTATGAATTCAATGTGCATGTTATTCTGAGAAAAATCATATGATTCTTTATTTTCATGCTATCGAGTCCTGGGGGTATTTAATACCCGACAATTTAGCTGTTTTCCTAGAACTAGTCTCAGTTACAAAATAATCTCAGTCACGTCACGATCCTAGTACTCTCTGTCAGTTATAGAAATTTGGAAAATATAGTAGACCTAGTATTAGTCCAGTCTAGTTTAGTATTCAATTTAGACCTAAGTAATCTCAATCAACTAATAGAACTCAGTAGTATTCCATCAATCCACAGAATTCGCTGAACTTAGTTCAGTTTAGTCAAACAGTAATATCAGTAACAGTTCAGTCCAACCTAGTACAAAATAGAAATTAGTTCAGTGTCTATTCAGTTAGGAGTAAGATTCATCACTGAGGGAACCCAGGGATAGGGGTATTCCTATTAGCAGAGGGTTTGACCCTTAGTAGCAATCCCTACATTACAGAACTATGTAGCCATTGTAGGTTTAGATAGCTTCCTGTCAGATATCAGGGAAAATACTTTATCTGAAGCTTTTCTTTACTAGTAGGGAAGTTCTCTTAATCGACATAAACCATGTGAGCTAATCATGGAGTCCAACACCTCATCCTCCTAAGGAAAAAACCTTACATTGGGGAGAGGTGTTATACTTTTCCCAGGGAGTATAACCTACTTTCCATGTTATCGATCACAAGCTAAATCTATCATCCATATTGAAATGATAATAATCTGATAATCTGTACCTATGTTGGCTATCTAGTTTTGTGAAAGATAGGGCACGCTAATCCCACACTTTCCACTCGGTGCTAATTACTACTACCTTTAATCTATATGCTCATTCTGTTGGAAATCCACTTTAAAACTAGCATAAAGGTTTATCTTAAACCAATTATGCATTTATCAAATAAAATCAATAAATAAAGCTATTCTAATTCTATAATCTGTAATAATCTGAAAAGTGGATTCCATAGCTAAACCGATGATCGAAAGATCAAATCTTTACTGAAAATCTGTAAATAATATGATAATTGGATATTTTAAGCATCATTTTTCTTGAAATAATAATATTCAATCTTGGGATAGTAACCCATGCATTAATATCATATCAAAACATCATAATAATTATGCTTGGTAGTGAGAAAAATGATAATTTATCTCAAAATTTGTAAATTACTGCAATAGGCATAAAAGTATGAAAATGGACTTGCAATTCATCTTTAAAATCTCTGAAAACTCATAATCTAGTAAATAGCAATAATGGGTATGAACCTGTAAGACCCCGAAAAATTCTAAGCTCAACTCAGTCTTTTAAAGTTGGTTAAGGGGTCCCAGACTTAGAAAAATTTAGCTAAGTGTCCATACTCAGTGTTATTTTAGCCTTTGGAAGATAGTAATCCAATTTTACAACCCTTAGGACCTTAAAGTATCAATCTTTAGGTTGTTTCATGATCAGGAAGGTCAATAGGTGTTCTCAGACAAATTTCAGATTTTTCGGACTTGGTTTGAAGCACCCTTAGAATCCTAAACCAGTGAGCCAAAGTGATCTTGATGCATCGTGTCTACTACCGCATTGATAAATGTTTTCCCCAGCTTCCAGCGTCAAATTCCAGTGAACCTACATGGACTTGACATGGCGCATTAGCTATCGTGTTGATGACAATAACGCGGCACGTCGTTCTGTATGTCGATGGTTCAATTTACAATCATTACAAAGTCCCGTCTAGAGGGGTAAATGAGTCATTTTCCTACCCCTATTCAGACCCAAAAACACAAATTAATCATTCCTAGGGCAAAGTATTCATTATTTATCTCAAATTTCTCAAGAACAAACCCTAGGGGGGATCTAAATCAAGCTCAAGCTCCAAGAACACACCTTTAATATTCAAGAATTTAGCAACCAAGGTATGTGAAGTGTTCATCCAAGGGTTCCTTCCACCCTTGGAGTCCAAGAATCTCTTTTAAATTTCAAGTAGTTTAAATTCATGATTTCCATGATTTGAATTAAATTTTATTCATGATTAGTATGTGAGTTAGATTTTTTATTTCATGAATTATTATACGTTTCATGTGGGATTGATTACTATGTGTGTAGATTCATATGAATCCATGTAAAACCCCTTGAAATTATGAAATTTAAAGTAAATCTTGAGGCTCACTTATTATGTGCATATATTATGCTCACCAAGTTCTTGATGAATTGATCATGTGAAATAGTAAGGGAAAGAAATCATGTCATACTAGCATATTTGCAAGTTATACCATGCAAGAGTTTGATAAGATGTCTTTATAGATGCATTATGACTTCAATGTGAATGTTTATGCTAAGCAAGATCATGTGATGCTTTATTTTCCTGCTATCGAGTCCTGGGTGTATTAATACCCGACAATTTAGTTATTTGCCTAGATCCAGTTTCAGTTATAGAATAATCTCACTCATTTCACAATCCTAGTTCTCTTAGTCAGTTATAGGAGTTAGGAAAACCCAGTAGACCCAGTATTTGTCCAGTCTAGTTCAGTATTCAATTCGGACCTCAGTAAGCTCAGTCAGCTAATAGAACTCAGTAGTATTCAGTCAGTCCATGGAATTCACTGAACTCAGTTTAGTTCATTCAAATAGTAATATCAATAACAGTTTAATCCAACCTAGTACTGACTAGAAATCAGTTCAGTGTCTATTCAGTTAGGAGTAGTATTCAGCATCGAGCGACCCTAGGGATGGGGGTATTCCTGCAAGCAGAGGGTTTAACCCTTAGTAGCAATTGTTGTATTACAAAACTATGTAGTTAGCGTAGGTTGAGATATCTTTCTTCTAGATATTATGATGGTTGATACATCTCATTTGAGTTATCCTGCCAACGAGGGTTGACAAAAGATCTTCCTATAAGAGAGGGATAACTCACAGCTTGTCTCTACCCATGGCATGGTATTGACACCTTTCCAACTGGGTCACAGGTTGGATCCCAATCTATTTAAAAAGGGGAATATCGATTAAATAATTACCTCTACAGTCTTAGTTTCAGATTTAGTCTCAAAATAGAACCCAGTTCAGTTCTATAGATTCAAGACTATTAGATATAGTCATTCATTACAGTATGAAACTCAGTATAGTTCCACAGAATTAGGAATGTCAGATACAATCATTCTAATATCAGTAAATCAGTTTCAATATTTAGACTAAGTATTCAATATTATCACGATCTCAGTTATGGTATACGAATTCATGCATGTACTCTTATTTAGTTATACTCATATTAGTTAGCTTTTTTCATGCATATGAACCCATACATCTCAACCTACCTCATTGAGCATACTAGTACATTCAAAGTAGTGATACATGTTTTTATTTTGTGCTATGATGTCTTATATCATAGCTTTAGACGCACGAGCTTCAGAGCACCCTCAGTAGTTCAGATTCTCAGCAGATAGAGTCAGTGATGAGTCCTCATAGTTCAAGGACATGATTGTTTTCAACATTTTAGTTTACTTTTAGCAATCAGATTTAGTTAGGGGCTTTTCCTATCAACTCCATATTTTAGACTATTTAGAGGCTTTTTCAGACTAGAGTATTTTCAGACAGTTGTTCAAATTTCAGTATTGATGTTCAGTTTTGGTATTATGATACCATAAATAATAAATATTTTAGTTTTGAACCTTATGGGCAAGTTTCTACCTAAATTTTGTAATCATTATAGTATTATTATTCAAATATTGCAGCAGGTACTAGACATGGGTTAGCTTGTGGTCTTTTAAGATTATGGACATCGTGTAGCGTCTGGGGTATAGAATTGGGGCGTTACAAACTTGGTATCAGATCCTAAGGTTCAATAGAGTCCTAGGAAGTCTAAAAGACACATATAGTAGAGTCTTGTGCATGGATGTGTTGCCCACCACACTTATGGACAGGAGGCTATGATATGTTTTAAGAAAAGTTTCCCTTCTTTCAGTATTCATGTCGTGTGAGTGAGCATGAGCTTCAGTTAAATTCTCAGTGTAATCCTTTCTCTTTCATTTATAGAATATTCCTATAAAAAGGACTAAGGGAAACAGAATGGGAGACCATTCGAAACCCCAACCCATCCAGCCAGATCCTCTGGACAAACACATCTCTAACGTTGAGTTTGGAGTAGCCTTCACCACCCTAGCTCATTCTATGGTAGCCCAAAATGAATGCCCAGCTACTGTTTTAGCCAACCTAATGGCCAATATTACTGTTGCCAGGTTTTGGGACTTCACCCAAATGAACCCTCCATCGTTTACCAGGTCTAAGTAAGATGAAGACCCTCAGGGATTTCTTAATCAGGTGCAGAAATTTACTAATATTATGGGGGTGACTGCTATCGAGAGCGTTGAGTTGGCTGTATATCAGTTACAAGATATGGCACACTCATGGTTTAAATAGTGGAAAGCAGATAAGGCCACAGATGCAGGGACCATATAATGGGAGGATTTTGTAGTTGCTTTTCTGGATAGGTTCTTCCCCCTAGAGTTGAGGGAAGCAAATGTGTTGGAGTTCATTAATCCAAAATAGTGCAATATGACAATATAATAGTATTCTCTCAAGTTTACTCAGTTAGTTAGATATGACTCACATGTGGTAGCAGATAGCATATCTAAGATGAGTAAGTTTGTGTTAGGGGTGTCTAGCACTATGGTCAAAGAGTGTAGGACCACAATGTTGATTAAGGAGATGGACATATTTAGACTCATGGTCCATGCTCAGTAAATAGAGGAGGCCAATAATAAAAAGAATGAGAGAGAGAAAAACAGCAAGAACATGTAGTTTTAACTTTGCTCATCCTAAGTTAGAAGGTGGGAATCATTCTCAGTTCTGCCTGAAATATTCCATCCCAACTCTGTCCTCATATAGTGCTCCTATTCCAAAATTCAGAGACGGCAACAGAGATAGGGCATCAGGTCCTAAACCCCAGGCTAGTGTTATCAGTGCTCAAACCAATCTCCTTTGTCAGAAGTATGGTAGAAACCACCAAGGTATCTGTAGAGTGAGTAGTGATGTATGTTTTAGATGTGGCAAGCCAGGCCCCAGGGTGGACAGTGTTCTTAGGTGGGTTCACAGAGTCAGCATAATCATTCCCTAGCTTAGTCCGGTCGCCCAAATTAGTAGGGTGCCTCTTTCAGTGCCACCAGTGGGCAACACCCAAACTGACTCTATACTCTTCAGTCCTAATAGGATCAGGAGAGTTCTCTTGATGTGGTCATTGGTAGTTATAAGTTTTCCATTTGCATGTTTATGCTTTGCTAGATTCAGGAGCTTCTTTGTCCGTTGTTACTCCATATATTGCAGTTGATTTTGAAGTAAGTCCCAAAATTCTAGTAGAGCCTTTCTCAATCTCTACCCCAGTGGGTAAATCTATCATAGCCTGGTGGGTATACAGGAACTGCCCAGTTATGATATCTTAGAATGTCACTTTAGTAAACTTAGTCGAATTAGAGATGACTGATTTTAATGTCATTCTTGGCATGGATTTTCTTCATTCATGCTATGCCTTAGTCGACTATAGAACAGAATTGTCCAATTTCAATTTTCAAATAAACCCATCCTAGAGTGGAGGGGTAGTACTTCAGAACTTAGGGGTCAGCTTGTTTCTTATCTTTGGGATAGAAAAATGATATCTAAGGGATGTGTCTACCATCTCGTTCGAGTCCAGGACTCTAGTTTAGAAACCCCTACTCTTGAGTCAGAGTCAGTAGAATGTGAATTCCTAGATGTGTTTCCCAAAGATCTTCCTGGAGTTTCTCCCAAAAGTGAAATTGATTTCAAAAATGATCTTCTTCCATATACTCAGCCCATATCTATTATGCCATATAGAATGGCTTTGGTAGACCTCAGAGAATTAAAAGAGAAGTTAAAGGATCTCCTAGATAAGGGATTTATCAGACCCAATGTGTCCCTGTGGGATACACCAGTTTTATTCGTGCAGAAGAAAGACGGTTCTCTCAGGATATGTATAGATTACCATCAACTGAATAAATTCACTGTCAAGAATAAATATCCACTTTCCAGAATCAATAACTTGTTTGACCAACTTTAGGATTCCAGTTATTTCTCCAAGATAGACCTCAGATCAGGCTATCATCAACTCAGAGTCATAAAATAAGACATCCCAAAAATAACTTTCAGAAATTGGTATGGTCACTTTAAATTCTTAATCATGTCCTTTGGTCTTACCAATGCCCCAACAGCCTTCATGGACTTGATGAATCGGGTGTTCAAATAGCACTTGGACATGTTCATCATAGTATTCATAGATGACATTCTTGTCTACTCGCACAGTGAGAATGATCATGCAAACCATCTCAAAATAGTACTACAGAAACTTAGAAATCATCAGTTATTTTCCAAATTCAGTAAGTGAAAATTTTGGTTAAGATTTATAGCTTTACTCGGCTATATCATTTCTGGTGATGGCATTAAAGTTGATCACCAAAAGATTGAAGTAGTGAGAAAATGGCCCAGACCCATCTCTCCATTAAATATCAGGAGTTTTTTTGGGTTTGGATGGATATTACCGATGGTTCATTGAGGGATTTTTGTCAATTGGATCTCCCATGTCTAGATTGATGCAGAAAAATGTCAAATTCAAGTGGTCAGATTCTTGTGAGAAGAGTTTTTAGGAGTTGAAGGGTTGACTCACTACAGCTCTAGTGTTAACCTTACCAAATGGTTCAGATAGTTTTTTTTGTGTATTTTAATGCTTTCAGAGTCAATTTGGGATGTGTTCTGATGCAAAGAGGTAAGGTTATAGCCTACGCCTCTACACAACTTAAACCATATGAAAAGAACTATCCTACTCATGATCTTGAATTAGCAGCAGTAGTTTTTGCCTTAAATATTTGGAGCCACTACTTGTATAGGGTGCAAGTTGACTTGTTCACTGACCACAAGAGCCTACAGTATGTGTTCTCTCAGAAAGACCTAAAACTCTGTCAGAGAAGGTGGTTGGAGTTGTTGAAAGACTATGACATGAGTGTCCTATATCATCCAGGTAAGGCCAATATAGTTGCTGACACTCTCAGTTGAATGTCTATGGGTAGTGTTGCTCATGTCGAGGACAGTAAGAATAAATTAGCTTAGGAAGTTCATCAGCTAGACCAACTAGGTGTCTGCCTAGTCGATTCAGCAGAAGGTAGTGTATGGGTGTAGAGTAGTTCAAAATCATCCCTAGTTTCTAAAGTGAAGGAAAAGAAGGATATGGATCCTGTCTGGTCAAGTTAAAAGAATCATTCAGAGATCATAAGGTAGAGGTTTTCTACCAAGGGAGATATGGTGTTTTACGTTGTCAAGGTCGACTATGTATGTCAGGCGTAGATGACTTGAGGTAGCGAATTATTGCAGAAGTGCATGGTGTGCAACTCTATTCATCCAGGATCAACTAAGATTTACCGTGATATGTGGAAGATCTATTAGTAGAGTGGGATGAAGAGAGATATTGTAGAGTTTGTTGTTAAGTACTCGACATGTCAACTGGTTAAGATTAAGCATCAGAAACCTAGTGGATCCATGAAAGAGTTTAACATTCCCACCTGGAAATGGGAAGAAGTGAACATAGACTTTGTGATGGGTTTGCCTCATACTCATCATCAGCATGATTCAGTTTGGGTCATTGTAGATAGAAAGACCAAATCAACTCATTTTGTACCATTCCATACCTCTTTCTCAACTGAGGATTATGCCAAACTCTATACTAGGGAGTTGGTCATATTGCACGATGTTCCTTTGTCCATTATCTCAGATAGAGGTACTCAGTTCACCTCTTATTTCTGAAAAGTATTCCAAAAGGGTCTTGGTACCTGAATCCACATCAGTACATCCTTTAAACCTTAGATACATGGTCAAAAAGAAAGGACCATTCAGACTTTAGAGGATATGCTACGAGCATGTGCGACAGACTTTAAAGGTAGTTGGGATAACCACTTTCCTTTAATTGAGTTTGCATACAACAACAATTATCATTCCAGTATTCAAATGGCTCCATTTGAGGTGATTTATGAGAGGAGGTATAGATCTCCCATTAGTTGGTTTGAAGTGGGTGAGGCCATAGTGGTAGGGACTGACTTAGTATTTGATACCTTAGAGAAAGTTTAGTTGATCAGGGAAAGGCTTAAGACATCTCACAGCCGATAGAAATCATATACAGATGTGCGCAGAAAGGATCTTGAGTTCGAGATTAGTAACCATTTGTACTTGAAAATATCTCCTATGAAAGGAGTGAAACATTTTGGCAAAAAGGGGAAGCTCACTCCCCGATATATTGGTCCTTGCTGAATTCTCAGCAATTTTAGAAAGGTAGATTATGAGCTTGAGTTGCCTTCAGAACAGCCTCTCTTACAAAGAGATTCAAGTCAAAATCCTTGATTATCAGATTCAAATACTGAGGAACAAAGTAGTCCGTCTAGTCAAAGTTCTTTGGCAGAATCAGTCCGTTGAGAGATCTACTTTGGAAGTAGAAGCAGATATGTAGACCAAGTATCCTCACCTTATCTCTGTAAACTCAGATTGCGCTTAAGGTAATAGTTCACCTTAAGCTTATTAAACTTCATGCTTAGATTTTCCATTACAAACTTGGTATCAGTTACCATTGCATATTCATCCATATGTTCATGAGTCAGTTCAGTCATGTATCCATGCATCAGATATGCATGTTCAGTATGAGAAACTTAGCTTATTAGTAATCCTAGTCATGTATTCATGAATCATGTTCAGCTATGTCCCCATGCATCAGATATGCACGTTCAGTATGATAATTCAGTATATCAGTAATCTCAGTCATGAAATCATGCTTCAATTGTGCATGCTTAGTATCTAAATCCAGTCTCTCAGTTTTCTCAATTATTCAGTCTCATTCGAGGACGAATGTTCCCAAGGGGGAGATATTGTAAGACCTCGCAAAATTCTAAGCTCAATTCAGTCTTTTAAAGTTGGTCAAGGGGTCCTAAACTTAGAAAAACTTAGCTAAGTATCCATACTTAGTGTTATTTTAGCCTTCAAAAGTTGGAAATCCAATTTCATGACCCTTACGACCTTAAAGTATCGATCTTTAGGTTGTTTCATGATTAGGAAGGTCAATAGGTGTTCCCGAATAAGTTTTGGATTTTTCGAACCTCGTTTGAAGCACCCTTGGAATCGTAAAACAGTGAGTCAATGCGATGTTGATGCGTCGCATCAACTACCGCATTGACAGATATTTCAGTGAATCTATGCGGACTCGATGCGGCGCGTTGGCTATCGCATTGATACCAATGATGCAGTACGTCGGTCTACGCATCGATGGTTTAGTTTACAATCATTAAAAATTGCATCCAGAGGGGTAAATGGGTTATTTTCACACCACTATTCATCCCCAAAAACACGAAATTAATCATTCCTAGGGCAAAGTATTCATTATTTCTCTCAAATTTCTCAAGAACAAACCCTAAGGGGATCTTGAACACCATTAATATACAATAATTTAGTAACCAAAGTATGTGCAGTGTTTATCCAAGGGTTCCTTCCACCCTTGGAGTCCAAGAATCTCTTTAAAATTTCAAGTAGTTTGAATTCATGATTTTCATCATTTGAATTAAATTGTATTCGTGATTAGTATGTGAGTTAGATCTCTATTTCATGCATTATTATACGTTTCATGTGGGATTGATTACTATGTGTGTAGATTCATATTAATCTATGTTAAATCCCTTCAAATTGTGAAATTTAAAGTAAATCTTGAGTCTCACTTATTATGTTCATATATTATGCTCATAAAGTGCGTGATGAATTGTTCATGTGAACTAATAAGGGAAGAAATCATGCCATGCTATCTTATTTGCAAGTTATACCATCCTATTGTTTGATAAGATGTCTCTACAGATGCATTATGAGTTCAATGTGCATGTTTATGTTAAGAAAGATCATGTGATGCTTTATTTTCATCATCATAATTATTAAAGCATCTCTCCAAGTAATTAAAAATCATAACATACTTTCCCTCCTCCCCCTCAAAATCCTTAAGGCATCACATCGAACATTTAGGAAACATAGACCTCTATTCATCATAACAATCACCAAAGGGTCGCTTTAATTATCTCGGGATATTAATCACATAATAACATAGAGGAAACATGCTATTAGATCGTACTCCATTCAATAAGGTTTTACCTCAACTATTTCATACCTATATTGGTCATAACATGTATTTGGATTTAACACCGCTTGGTAAACTTCATACTATCATGTCATAGCTTACTTTCTAATCACTTGGAATATATTAAAAACTTAGCATATATCAAAGGGATCATAATGAGGAATTTACAACCATCACATCTCCACTCGTTCACTAAGGTCCTTCAACAAACACTAGACATGCATAGGTTCACACTTATGTGGGGATTTCCTACTAGCATAGAATAATTCATTCACTTGGTCATTTTATCAAACACTAGGCATGCATAGACTAGCTCACAATTTGGGGCTTCCTATTCAACATTCTATAACTTCTAAGCTTTTATCAACTTATGGGAGACATACTCTGCTAAATCAACCAATTCTACACCCAAAAGTCATGAACATATCAGCAATCGTAAATCATAATCATATCTTAGAAGTCATTAGATCACGATTTAACTACAATGCTTAATTTCTAGTCCCTTAGACATTTTATTGAACACCTCACATGTACAACTTAGGCATAAGTATAATAACCCAACTACTCATCATGAACAACCAAATTTAGATGTTTCCACTCATATATTATCATACATTTATACAAACCACAAAAGTATCCCATCTTGGAGGTCATTCAACATCAACAACACGTACATAATCCATTTACCATACAAATACCACATACTAAAGCCAAGGCTTGATAATCTTGTAGACAAACATGAACCACAACTCAAGCATAGCAACAATATCAATTTTAGCTCACAAGAATCACTAAAAATTCATAAACATAAATCTTGGAGATTTAGAAAAAGGTACTTGAGCTTCTTGGATGAAAGAGACCCAAGAATAAATATATACATACCTTGGAAAAACTCTTTTCTTGAAGGCTCTTGGAAGAATTCTTGATCCTTGCTCTTGATTCTCTCTTAATTTTTGGTGGAAGAAAACAGAAGTTTTGATTATAGAAACCCTAGTTTTTGGGTGAAAGAAGAGAAAATAAAATGAGGCCTTCAACACTTAAGTGGTAGGGAAAGAGTGGAAAAGACTAAAATGCCCTTTAAAGAAAAAGAGTTGAAAACTGTTGATCGGGGTCTGTGACGGTCGATCTGACGATCCATTAGAGGGACTAACGGTCCACCAGGTCATCCATCACTCAAGTGCCAAATCTGGATCATTCTGCCTCATCGTGACGGTCGAAGTGATGGTACATCAGGAATTTGGTGGTCCACCAGATCATCCTTCACTCGGGGGTCTGGAATGGGCCATTCTGTTTTGACCTGATGGACCCCTTGATGGTCCATCAACTTATTGATAGTCCACCACTTTGGCCATCACATAATGACCAAAAAGAGGGGTCAATGCCTTGTCTTGATGGGACACTTGACAGTCCACCAAGGACCTGACGGTACACCAGGTCGATCGTCAAACCTGGGCGATTTCGATACCATTTAGTTAAATGGCCATAACTCCCTCGTCCGATGTTGGATTTTGATAAAAGTGGTATCGATGGAAATCTTATTCAATGTTCTACATGACTAAAAGTTGAAATTATAGAAGTACAATACGATTCAAAGTGTTTCATACATGGGAAGATATTTCTGAAATTTTTAGACTAGGATTTTTGTTTTTTCGAAAATGCTCTAAGGCTCAGACTAGGAGAGAACTTAGCGGGATATTACATTATCTCCCCCTTGGAAATATTTGTCCTCGAATGTCTCTTTGATAGACTAAGAATACGGATCAACAGAACTTACTCAAGACACAAAAATATCTCAAGGTGTGACTACGCAACTGGAATGACTGACATACAGAGTTCTCACACTGGGCATGCATATTTAATGCAAGGAATACTTGACTGAATCTACTCATAGCTGAATTCTCATAACACATATGCATATCTGATGCATTGACTCATAACTAGAATGATCTCATGAATACATGACTGAACACACGCTGACTAGCTGAACTCTTTCTACTAAATATGCATATCTAATGCATGAATGTCTGGCTAAGCTGACTTCTGAAAGCACAATTTGACAATGCAATAATGACCAATGCTAACTTTATAAATAAAATCTAATCATGCATCGGAATGAATCTATTGGCATGCAACATCATGATACTATGGGGTATCTCCCCCTTGGGACTCTATGTCCCTCTAAACACACTTCACTGAAATACTGGAGCGGTGCGCGAGGAACCCACGACTGGGTCATAATTGATCGACTGAGACCTAAAACTCGGGTATGACTTATTCTACTATATAATCTCAAAATTAAAGCAAAAGATCTAATAATGCATATTATAACAGTGAAGAGCACATATCTTACCCGGGTCTATTTCAGGGGATCTTTCCCAATCAAGGAGAGCCTGAAGGATGACTGTGCTGACTCTGGGGACCTGGATTAGGACAGTCTCAAACTTTGTGACCGGTCTTACCACATCCAAAGCACGCATCGCTACCAATTCTACATACACCTTTATGATTCTTACCGCATTCTTCACACAACGGGTAGGTATGAACACCACTAGTACTACTCCAGGCTTTGGAGCTTGGCGCTCCCCCAACTCTGACACCCCCAAACACAGGTGCGAGTACACTAGCCGAAGACGGAGCTGGAACTAAAAATCTTTGACCATACTGAGAACTACTACCACCTTGACACCCTAACTGCGAGAGACCATGACTTTCTGTCTTGGCTTTTTTACTCCCCCTCTCTCTCTCATTCATCTTAAATACCTCAATCTATTGTGCATGAATCATTATCCTGGAAAGGTCCATATCTCTATTGAGCATGGAAGCTATACAATCTTTTAATACATAACTCGATACACCAGACAAAAACTTACTCATACTCGCTCTAGGGTCAGCTACCAAGTCAGGAGCATACTTAGCTAATTGGTTAAACTTAAGAAAATACTCTTTCACGGTCATGGAACCTTGCCTTAGGTTCATGAACTCCTCTACCTTATCCTCTCTCATCTCTATATTGAAAAATCTATCTAGAAAGGTACTCTAAAACTCTGATAAAGTCACAAGAGCTATATTCTCCCCTCTACTCTCCTCTCATATCACTACCTAATCATGAACAATATCTTTCAATCTATAAGATTCTAACTCAATAATCTCCTCCGCTATCACATACATAATCTGGGTGATCTTCTTTACCTCCTTAAGAAACAACTACGAATCCTCACCTACTACTGACCCAAAAAATTTAGGCAGGTTCATTCTTATGAAGCTTCTAATCCTTGCTGCGGCAGAATCCCCATCTTGCTGAGGTGGGAATGCAGCCTGACGGTTCCCATAAACATTAGTCACAGACTGGGCTAGCGCCTAGAAAACTTCTTGAAACTCTGCATGTGACACACTCTCATTTTCAAAATCTACTAGTTGAGGGGACTGGTCATCAACCCCATGGACAAAATCTCTGCGAGGAGGCATACTCTATAATTGAAAGAAGAAAATGGATTAGATTGAGAATCAACTTGAGCTCATGCTCACTGGCACGACTGATTATTAAAAGAAGGGAAATTACTCTTAAGTACATCCTGTAGCCTCTTGTACATAAATGTGTCTTGCTACAACCCATGCACAAGACTCTACTAAATGCGGCTTTTCAGACTCCCTAGGATACTATTGACCCTTAGGCTCTGATACCAAGTTTGTAACGCCCTGAGATCCCATCCCGAGATATCACACGGTGCTTATAGACCCAAAGGACCATAAGCTAACCCTTTTTTGATATCTGTACCTGTACACTGCATACTATCTAAAATAAATGCAAAAACTGGCCATAAGGTTCAATATATCTATACATACCCAAACTGAAAACTAAATACTAATACATCAATTTCTATCTGAAATGCCTCTAAACTGTCTGAACTGTGGAGTTGATGGGACATGCCCCTAACTAACTCCATTAACTGACAATATAAACAAAATCTGATGCAATAATAGTAAACTGAGATTTATCCTAGAAGAAAGAGGACTCACGGCTACTGTTGCTAACTGAGATTGAACTGCTGAGGAAACTCTTAATCTTGTGCCTCTAAAACTATGGTGTCAAATAAATCACCATAGCGCAAATACATCAGTACAAAATATACTGAGTATATAGACAAGGTAAGGCTAAATGCAAGGGCTCATACATGCACAATGTGTAAACTGAATAATAATGAAAACATCGCATGAGAACACATACATGAATGCATAGGTCATAACCACAATCATTACAACTCTAGAGACTGGAACTCAGATACCACTTTCCTGCAAAACTAAACTCACTATTGACACTGGATACTGAATCACAGACTCCTCTCACATTGATAACTGGGAAATATGGATGCACTTTCATCAAGGAGTGAGTTCTAAAATCTCTGAACATACTGAGATTATGAGTATCTAAAACTTCTGAAATGGATAGCAACCCTATCTAACAGGTTGTCTTTGAGTCTGTGGATAACAATATTTCATCATAAATGATTTTAAGATCGGCCTATCTAGTAGTGGATCTTTGAATTAGCAAGTAATCAAACTTAATGGCTTGTATCTAATAGCCTTAAATTTTGTACACTGAACTGAACTCTTTTTTGAAGTCTGAGACTGATTCTGAAACTGAGATCGTAGGAAGTAGTTACTTAATCAATATGCCCCTACTATCTCTTAGGGGTCCAACCTCTAACCCCAGTTAGGAGGGTGTCAATACCGTGCCATGAGTAAAGACATTATCTTTATATGACCCTCATCTATCAAGTCCTCATACGAGAACGGTGAAGCCCTCATCTAACAGGTCAAGCCACCTCATCTACCCTTATCTAACAGGTATGATGTCTCTCATCCACCCTCATCTAGTAGGTATGATGTCTCAACCTACGCTGGCTATGTAGTGCTGGAGCACAAGGATCGCATCTAAGGATCAGACCCTCCACTAGTAGGTGATTCCCCATCCTTGAGCTCGATCGGTGCTAGTTTCTACTCCCAATTGAAAAACACTGATTTGATTCTTAACTGAACTTAGACTGAGCTGAATCTAATACTAATTATATTTCTTAAGAGATCTAATTGATTTATGATAAGATTACTTAGTTTCATATCTGACCAAAAGGTATCGAATCATAGCATCTGATTGACGATGCAGAGATTGAATACATTATTCAAATCACTTCTTAGATTAGAATTGAATTACTTGAATACTACTAGATCTGATCTGATTATAGGACAGAGGCTAGATTACTAGAGATACAGAGATTACAGAGATAACTGAGATTATATAGCTTGATTAAGCTCTGCACTTGTCTGAAGATATATAGTTCAATAGTTCACTGATTTCTGAGAATCGTGGCTCGATTGGAATTATCGCAAAACTGATATAGGCTCTAGACAACATCTCTATTATCGGGTATAAATACCCCCAGGACTCGATAACATAAAAGTAAAACATAATCATTCTCACATCATCACGATCATCCATGCACCATCACAATCATTCATGCATTAACATAAGCATTCATTCATCATCACAATCATTCATGTATTATCGCAATCATTCATGTATTATTGCAATCATACCTTAATCGTCACCATCATTAATGCATCATCACAATTATAAAAAAATCTCTACAAGTAATTAGAAATCATAATATACTTCCCCCCTTAAAATCCTTAAGGCATCACATCGAACATTTAGGAAACATAGACCTCTATTCATCATCACAATCACCAAAGGGTCGCTTTAAGCATCTCGGGATATTGATCACATAATAACATAGAGGAAATATGCTATTAGTCGTACTCCATTCAACAAGGTTTTACCTCAACTATTTCATACCTATATCGGTCTTAACATGTATTTAGATTTCATACCGCATGGGAAACTTCATACTATCATGTCATAGCTTACTTGCTAATCACTAGGCATATAATAAAAACTTAGCATATATCAAAAGGTAAATAATGGGGAATTTACAACCATCACATCTGCACTCGTTCACTAAGGTCCTTCACAAACACTAGACATGCATAGGTTCACACTTATTTGGGGATTTCCTACTAGCATGGAATAATTCATTCACTTGGTCATTTTATCAAACAATAGGCATGCATAGACTAGCTCATAATTTGGGGCTTCGTGTTCAACATTTTATAATGGCCCATATTCTTCTTCTAAGCTTTTATCAACTTATGGGAGACATACTCCGCTAAATCAACCAATTCTACACCCAAAATTCATGAACACATCAACAATCGTAACACATAATCGTATCTTAGAAGTCATTAGATCACAATTTAACTACAATGCTTAATTTCTAGTCTCTTAGACATTTTATCAAACACCTCACATGTACAACTTAGGCATAAGTATAACAACCCAACTACTCATCATGAACAACCAAATTCACATGTTTCCACTCATATATTATCATACATTCATACAAACCACATAAGTATCCCATCTTGGAGGTCATTCAACATCAACAACAAGTACATAATTCATTTACCGCACAAATACCACATACTAAGGCCAATGCTTGATAATATTGTATACAAACATGAACCACAACTTAAGCATAGGAACAAAATCAATTTCAACTCACAAGAATCATTAAAAAGTCATAAACCCAAGAATCAATATATTCATACCTTGGGGAAACTCTTTTCTTAAAGTCTCTTAGAAGAATTCTTTATCCTTGCTCTTGATTCTCTCTTAATTTTTTATGGAAGAAGAGAGAATTTTTAATTTTGGAAACCCTAGTTTTTGGGTGAAAGAAGAGAAAATAAAATGAGGCCTTCAACACTTAAGTGGCTATTTATAGAGGTTGGGGAAAGAGTGGAAAAGACCAAAATACCCTTTAAAGAAAAAGAGTTGAAAACTGTTGATCGGGGTCTATGACAGTCGATCTAACGGTCCGTCAGAGGGACTAACGGTCCACCAGGTCGTCCATCACTCGAGTGCCAAATTTGGGTCGTTTTTCCTCATTGTGATGGTTTAAGTGACGGTCCTTCAGGAATCTGACGGTCCACTAGATCGTCCGTCACTCAGGTGTCAGGAATGGGCCATTCTGTTTCGATCTGACGGACCCCTTGACGGTCTGTCAACTTATTAACAGTCCACCACTTTGGCCATCACATGATGAACAAAAAGAGGGGTCACTTCCTTTTATTGATGGGACACTTGACGGACCACCAAGGACCTGACGGTCCACCAGGTCGATCGTCAAACCTGGGCAATTCCGACACCATTTAGTAAAATAGCCATAACTCCGTCGTCCGATGTCGAATTTTGATAAAAGTGGTATCGATGAAATGCTTATTAAATGATCTACATGAAAAAAAGTTGAAATTATAGAAATACAACATGATTCAAAGTGTTTTATACTTGAGAAGATATTTTTGAAATTTTTAGACTCGAATTTTCATTTTTTCGAAAACGCTCTAAGGGTCAGACTAGGAGACTACTTTGCGGGGTATTACAACTTAACACCATTATCATTTATAATAAAAATTGGTGATTCATTACCATCGACAGCATAATGGACATTAATTATTTTTTGAGATTCTTCAATGTTTAATTCACCAGCAATTGACGAAATCAACTTCAAATAAGTTATTGTTTCTGCAACAACAATTTCTTCACTTTTTTATCCTACATATTGAATTTCAGATTTCCATTCACCGGAGTGCCTTAATAAAATTACAGTATTGTTCTTGTTGATGTTCTTTATCAAAAAAAAATAATCACCTTTTTGCAATAAAACTGAAAGCAGTGGCTTTGATCATTGTCAGTTATGTTTTTCTTGATATTTTTTTTGTATTTGTGTTTTTCCAAATTTTAAATTGTATAGCTATTACAAATTTTAATGGATACAATAATCCAACATTAATGAAAGTGGTTTTAATTTCATTCTTTAATAATAGGGACATCTGTTGTTTTGCCTTTTATTACATTGCTATAATTAGTCTATATACATATGTTTGTTATGTGTATAGTCGGCTAGTTATGTATAAGAAAAGGGAGAGAGAAATTTTAATGATAAAAGATGGGAGAGAAAGTTAATAAGTTTTAAAAGGATGGGATTTATGTTATTTATACTGAAATGAACTGCAACCCAAAAGCTTAAAAGAATATTAAAAGACTAAAGCACAAAAAAGAACAAAAGGATATTATAGTATGCACAAAGTTGATCCCCCTTATCACAGAGCTAAGCACTTCATTATTTTTCCAAAGGGTTCATTTTTAATACAACCATGTAAAACAAAAAGTTAAATCCTATATATAAAGTGTAATTTTTCGACGAAGTTTGGAAGAACCCCCTAAATTCTACCTAGATTTGCTCTGAGGTAAAGATGGGCTAGGCATCATCCCCTCCCACTGCCTTTTTACACATACTGACATTGCTACTAGAATTTGAAGGCCTGACTTGGTTACTTGTTCTACTATCTCCGCCTTAGCTTAAAGACATTATTCTGAAACTGTGAATAAAATAAATTAACAACCCTAAACTGAACTGTCACCACTTTACTCTAAAGTCTGTGATATAACAATACTTATAAACACTAAACTTATTCTGAAGGAATACACCTGATAACGAAAGGTCCACTGTTAGTGCTTTCTTCTGATACGCAATTATTAGCTTTCTATAGCCCCAACAATCATCATATAGTAAACTCAACACTGACTAACTTAGAATTCTTACTCTTCTTTCTATTAGCTTAATCTTTAAAAATTCAAACTCAAATTAATTAAAACTAAGGTACTACCCCTTTATTAAATGATTGGTCCATCAAAAAACTGAAATGTAAAGACTCTTTTATTGGGAATTAACTTAAGGAATTTTTTAAAGTACTGTAACCGATCAATTTTTCTATATACTCGTGTGGCTGGGATAGGTTTACCTACTGAGGTAGCACTAAGAAAGTTTCTATTAAATTTGATCTACCCTTAAAGTTAATTGTTGTGTAAAGAGTTATAAAAGACAACAAGAATCTGGATTTGATGAGATATAAATATGTAAATAGAAAATTTATAACATACCATTGGATACATCAGGATAACTTTCCTAATCTTTTTTGGACTGAAGTTCATAAAGATTGTTTGGGTGTTGTCTACTAGTGGCATAGGTAGTGGCACCCTGCTGGTTCGGGCAACCAAACTGAGCTGAAGGATGGTTGGACTGGCCCTGAGGACCTAGATGAGGATAATCTCTAACTCTGTTGACTGGCTTGCCATACCTGAAAGAAATATCACTGCCAGCTCTGCAGATACCTTGATGGTTTCTACCATATTTCTGACAAAGAGGGTGGGTATGACCTTTTTTCATGCTTTTTTAAGGTTTAGAGCCTGACGTGATACCTCGAGTATCATTTCTAAACTTTGGCACTGACACACTATCTACAGAAAGATTTGGGGATGAGAATTTGTAATGGAACTAAAAGCGGTTACCACCCTCTAACCTTGGCTTAAAACCACTTATTCTGACTCTTTTATTCTCTCTTTTATCCCTCCTATACTTCTCCCTCTTGCTCTGCTGAGTATAAACCCTAAGCGTAGATAGGAAAACAGCCTATAGGTTGTTTTGAGAAACTACAAAATAGGATAAAGTAGTGAAAGTAGCTCTGAATTCTTCATGAGAGACATACTCGTCCAGGGGATCTGTTTGAATGGGCCAAGGTGCTGATTGATTTCCTGTTCTCTCTCCGTTAGTCTTTTTGTGAAGCATGTTCTAGAAACGAATTAGACTGGGAGTTTACTTGAACCCATGATCACTCGCACAACATGAATACTAAAAGAAGGGAAACTTTTCCTAAAAGCATCTCATAGCCTCTTACCCATAAGTGTCGCGCGCAACACACCCATGCATAAGACTCTACATGACGTGGATTTTAGACTCCCTAGGACTCAGTTTAACCTTAGGCTCTGATACCAAATTTGTAATCCCTCAAGTCTGTACCTCGGATGCTACACAGTGCTTACGACCTTAAAGGACCACAAGCTAACCCATGACTGATATCTACTGTGAGCGCTGAATATATATACTTTAATAAATGCAGAAAATGGGTTGAATTGCCAAAAGGTTCAAATCTAAAAATTGATAATAATAATAATAATAATAACATTTGATAATGACATCTATTAAACTGAATAATATCTGAATAGTCTAGTCTAAAAGGCCTCTAACTGAACTGTTTGAAAAGTGGAGTTGATAGGACAATCCCCCAACTAACTACATCTACTGAAATACTGCATCTACTAAAAATCTAAAATAAAAGAATATCTTTGAATGATGAGGACTCACTGCTAGATCTACTACTGGCTGAATCTGGATCTATCTATGTGCAGTCAGGAAGCTGAGCATCCAAACCTATGATATGAAATATCATAACGCATGAAATGAGTATGCGATCAGTACGTGGGAATGTACTGGTATGCTAAATGAGGTAAGGCTGAATGCAAGGGTTAATATGCATGAACAATAACTGACTAAATGATATAGAGTATCTAAAAATGAGAGTACATATGAAATCTGTAACTGTTGTAAATACTGAGTATGAAATACTATGCATATACATGAATATTGTAACTAAGCTTTTATGAAGTTAAGTACTGAGTTATGATAACTGATTTACTGGTACTAATTGACTACATTCGATAGCCCTAATACTGTAGAACTGAACTAAGTTCTAATCTAATGAATGAAACTAAAACTGTGGGAGGTAATTATCTAATCGACATGCCCCAAATAAGATGACTGAGTTGGGGTCCAATCTGTAACCCTAATTCGAAGGGTGCTAGTACCTTGCCATGAGTACTAACAATGGTTGTGAGTTAACCCTAACTGGCAGAAAGATATTTTATCAACTCTCACTAATAGGAAAACTCATAAGAGATGTGTCAACCCTTATCTGGCAAGAAGTCATCCTAACCTACGCTAGCTACGTAGTTCTATAACTCAGGAATTGCTACTAAGGGTTAAACCTATAATAACTAGAATTCCCCCATCCCTGTGTTTGCTCGATGTTGAATCCTAATCCCAACTGAAGACACTAAACTGATCACTAGACTGTACTAGGCTTAACTGAATTTTTACTGAGCATGTTAACCGACTGAATTGGACTGATACTGAGTTTTACTGAGTTCTGTAACTGAAGAAGTACTACTGATCATGAAATAAATGGTACTACTTTGTAACTGGCACTGGCTTTAGGTAAGTAGCTAGATTATCGGGAATTAAATACCCCCTGGACTCAATAACATGACAGATAAAACATAGCATGATCATAAAGGCATAACAATACTTGCCTTCTAATAATGCACTCATTTAGACATCCTGTCAAACACTGAATATGCATGAACTTGTACATGAGTGGGATCACATAATAACATGTCATACTTTCACTAATCAATCCACATAACTATTTTATCAAACACTTGTAGGGCATAAACTTATATATGATTGGGAACACATGATGACCTATTATGATTCTACTATTTACTTCACATAGGCAATTTAGCAAACACTTGGGGAGCATGGATTAGTTCACATGGTAAAGGCCATCACATGAACATCATGAATACAATACTCAATTTTAAACTCAGTGGGTTTAGCATGCAATGCATATAACTCATCACATAAAATATTTTAATCTAATGGAAACTTATAATAAATCATGGATTGAAACCCAAACAACATTATGAACATGGATACAATCAAATTCAAACATAGAATACATGAAATCCTAACTTGTATTTTGAAAAAGGATTCTTGGGCTCCATGGAAGGTAAGGATCTATTGATGAACATCTAACATACCTTGGAAGGTTAATTCTTGAAGTTCTTGAAGGATTTATTGAGCTTGACCTTGATTTCAGGAAACTAGGTTTTTATATTTTAAAGAGAAAGCTCTTGATTTTAGACAAACTTTTATAAAATAATGACAATTTATGCTATTAAGGGCATAAATCACGTGCTTAGGCTGACTGAAATGAGGGAAAATGACCTAAAATCCCTTAGGAATTAAAATTCAAAATTAACAAAAAAAAACCGATTTTGGCACCCGACGCGATGCGGTGCTATCGCGTCGTGTCATTGGAAAATGGACAACTGGGAACTAGACTGGTGTCGTAAAGCGGCGCCATTGCGGTGCCTCACTGGATGTGATTTTGGTCCTTGGTGCAATGCGCCAATATCATGGAGCAACCCTTGAATTTGAAGATTTCCATTTTGACATACTTCGCGATGCGCTATTGGCCTGAATGACGGTGTTTAATGACTGAAACTTAAAATAGACATAACTTCTTACCCGGTAATAGGATTTAGGCATATATTATATCATTGGAAAGATAATTAAATTTCCTACGCAATGGCAGGCTCTAAACTGAAAAATACTAAGTATTTAAAATAATTATATCGGATTACTCCTATACTAAGAGTTAAATTAAGCTAGAGAAATACGAGGTATTACAATATCTCCCCCTTGGGAACATGCATCCTCGAATGAGACTGATTAAGCTTAGAAACGTTGATAGAATGAGTTGACCCATTGTGCATGCATTACTGAAGCATAACTATATGGCTGAACTACTGACAAACTGAGCCTCTATACTGAACATGCATATCTGATGCATAGAATATATGACTGAACTGATTTAGGAATGCATGACTGATTATGCAATGTTAAAAGTACCAAGATTATAACTATAACTGATCATGGAACTGAATAAAACTAAGGAAGGTAGTTACCCTAGGCTAAAAATACCGATGAACTTGAGATCATTTACTGGACACGTATGAACAGGAATACGAGAACATAACAGAGTCTAAAAAATACTACATGAACTAAGTTTCATGAACTGAACTAATTTCTTGAATACATTTCATACGACTGAGATTATAATGAGAGAGCCAACTTATGAGTACTCATTACTCCCAATTGGATCTTGTTACGTGAAGAGAAATTCGAAGGTTTAGGTCACGAAAGCTCAGGTATTATAGAGCATCTCCCCCTTGGGATACTATGTCCCTCGAAGAATGCTGACTGGGCTGAGATACTAAGGAAAAGCTGAGGTGATGCATAGGGCACCTACGAACTAAATCATGACTGAATATCTGGGATCTAAAACTGAGGCATGATACATGAACTGGGATGAACTTTTAACTAAAAGGATGCTCTATCTTGGAACGATCATATTCATAAAACTTTGGATAGTACGAATGGGTGGAAAGACAGGGAAGCCATACGAATTTGTCTGCTGACCATTAAACTAAGTTGTTTCTTTACGGACTACTCATACTAAAAACTTCTACTCTGTTGGAGAATTTCTGTGACATCTGGAGTTAACTGATTATTAGGAGCGCAGCATGAGTCATGGGAAATGAGCATACTATAAGGTACAAGTAACTGAGTCATGAGCTGCATGACCTAAGTTTGGAGTTTCTTTATCATGGAACATGATTTGTAACACTGAGTAAACTAGAACTCCTTATACTAGGAACTGTAAGTATACATAATTTTCGTTAATGTGTACGGATATGAACTAAAATCATAGAGCTGACATGTAAGGCCTGAGTAGATATTGTGATAGCTGAAGTACAAGACTTTTCACTGAGGTAAAGATGGGTTGGGAATCATTCCCTCCCACTTCTTTTATACACATACTGACATTGCTGCTAGAATTTGAAGGCCTAACTTGGATAGTTGTTCTACCATCTCCCCCTTAGCTTAAAGACATTATTCTAAAACTGTGAACAAAATAAATTAACAACCCTAAACTGAAATGTCACCACTTTACTCTAAAGTCTGGGATATAACAATACTTATAAACACTAAACTCATTCTAAAGGACTACACCTATTAACAAAAGGTCCACTGTTAGTGCTTTCTTCTGATACACAATTATTTGCTTTCTATAGCCCCAATAATCATCATATAGTAAACTCAACACTAACTATCTTAGAATTCTTACTTTTATTTCTATTAGCTTAATCTTCAAAAATTCAAACTCCAATCAACTGAAATTAAGGTACTACCCCTTCATTCAATGATTGGTCCATCGAAAAACTAAAATAGAATGACTCTTTTACTGGAAATTAACTGAAGGAATTTTCTGGAGTACTATAATCTATCAATTTTTTTGTATACTCATCTAGCTAGGATATGTTTACCTACTGAGGTAGGCACTAAGAAAGGTTCTTTTAAATTTTGGTCTGATCTTAAAGTTGATTGGTATGCAAAGAGTTATAAAGGACAAAGAAGCTCCTGGATCTTATGAAGTATAAACATGTAAATAGGAGATAATTAATGTACCGGTGGATACATCAGGAGAACTTTCCTGATCATGTATGGAATGAAGTTCATAAAGCTTGTTTGGGCGTTGCCTACTAGCGGCACTGGTAGTGGAACCCTACTAGTTCGGGCGACTGAACTGAGTTAGAGGACGGTTGGACTAAACCTGAGGACCAGGCTGAGGACAATATTTGACTCTGTGGTGTGGCTTCCCATACCCAAAAAAAATCACTGCTAGTTCTGCAGACAGCCTGATAGTTTCTGCCTTATTTCTGACAAAGAGGGTAGGTATGACCTATTTTCATGCTTTCCTGAGGTTTAGAACCTGACGTACAACCTCGAGTGTCATTTTTAAAATTTGGCACTGGCACACTAGCTACAGAAGGATTTGGGGCTGAGAATTTCTGGCCTAAAACCACTTGTTCTGACTCTCTTATTCTTTCTATTATCTATCTTATGCTTCTCCCTCTTACTCTACTGAGTATAAACCCCAAGCCTAGATAGGACAACAACCTGTAGGTTGTTCTGAGAACCTATTGAATAGGCTAAAGTAGTAAAAGTAGATCTGAATTCTGTAAGAGAGATATGCTCATCAAGGGATCTTCTTGAACGGGCTAAGGCGCTGACTAATTTCCAGTTCTCCCTCTGTTAGTATTCTTGGGAGGCATGTTCTGGAAGCAAAAGGGAGAAACGGATTAGATTGTGAGTTTACTTGAGCTCATGCTCAATTGCATGACATGATTACTGAAAGAAGAGAAACTTTTCCTAAAAACATCTCATAGCCTCCTGCCCATAAGTATGGCATGCTACACACCCATGCACAAGACTCTAATTGATGTGGCTTTCAGACTCCCTAGGACTTATTTGAAACTTAGGCTCTAATACCACTTTGTAACACCCCGAGTCTTTACCCCGGATGCTATACGATGCTTACGACCCTAAAGGACCATAAGCTAACCCATGACTGATATCTGCTGTGAGCACTGAATAAATACATTGTAATAAATATGGAAAATAGGATGATTTTCCATAAGTTCAAATCTAAAAACTAATAATAATAATAATAATAACATCTAATAATGACATCTACTAAATTGAATACTATCTAAATAGTCTAGTTTGAAAGGCCTCTAACTGAACTTTCTGAAAAGTAGAGTTGATGGGACAATCCCCTAACTATCTCTATCTACTGAAATACTATATCTACTAAAAATCAAAAATAAAAGAATATCCTCAAATAATGAGGACTCACTTCTAGATCTAATGCTAGCTGAATTTGGATCTGTCTATGCACGATCAGGAACCTGAGCATCTGAACCTATGATATGAAATATCATAGTACAAGAAACAGGTATGCGATCAGAATATGGAAATGTAATGGTATGCTAAATAAGGTAAGGATGAATGCAAGGGTTCATATGCATAAATAATAACTGACTAAATGATATAGAGTATCTAAACATGAAGGTACATGAAAAATCTGTAACTTCTATAAATACTAAGAATGCAATACTATGCATAGACATGAATACTGTAACTGAGCTTTTCTAAAGCTAAGTACTGAGTTCTGATAATTGAGTTACTGGTACTGATTGACTGTCTCTGATAGCCCTGATACTGTAGAACTGAATTGAGTTCTAATATAAAGACTGAAATTGAAACTCTGGAGGTAAGCATCTAACCGACATGCCCCAAATAAGATGACTAAGTTAGGGTCCAATCTATAACCCCAATTGGAAGGGTGCTAGTACCTTGCCACCAGTACTAACAATGGTTGTGAGTTAACGCTAACTGGAAGGAAGACATTTTGTTAACTATCACTGACAGGAAAACTCATAAAAGATGTGTCAACCCTTATCTGCCATAAAGTCATCCCAACCTACGCTGGCTACGTAGTTCTATAACTCAGGAATTGTTACTAAGGGTCAAAACCTATACTAACAGGAATGCCCCCACTCCTAGGTTCGCTCGGTGCTGAATCCTAATCCCAACTGAAGATACTGAATTGATCACTAGATTGTGCTAGGCTTGATTGAACTATTACTAAGCGTGTTAACTGACTGAATTAGATTGATACTGAGTTTTACTAAGTTCTGTAATTGAAGAAGTACTACTGATCATGACATGACTATACTACTCTGTAACTGACATTGGCTCTAAGTAAACAGCTAGATTCTCGGGTATTAAATACCCCCATGACTCGATAGCATAACAGATAAATCATAGCATGATCATAAAGATGTAACAATACTTGCTTGCTACTAATACACTTATTTAGATATTCTATCAAACACTGGACATGCATGAACTTGTACTTGAGTGGGATCACATAATAACATGTCATACTTTCACTAATCAATTCACATAAGTATTTTATCAAACACTTGTAGGGCACAAACTTGTATATGATTGGGAACACATAATGACTTATCATGATTCTACTATTTACTTCACATAGGCAATTTAGCAAACAATTGTGGAGCATAGATTAATTCACATGGTAAAGGCCAACACATAAACATCATGAATACAATACTCAATTTAAATTCAATGGATTTAGCATGCAATTCATATAACTCATCACATAAACTATTTTAATCTCATAGAAACTTATAATAACTCATGAATTGAAATCCAAACAACATCATGAACATGGATGCAATCAAATTCAAACCTAGAATTCATGAAATTCAAAATTGAAAAGATAATTGAATTTCCTATGCAATGGCAAACTCTAAACTGAAAAATGCTGAGTATTTCAAAAAAATTTATACTGGATTACCCCTTTACTAAGAGTTAAATTAAGCTAAGGAAATATAGGGTATTACACATAATCAAATGGAAATATGCATCCTAAGTCATATTAAAACAATATTAATGTTGGTATACATAAAGTTTTATGTGGAAAATACAAAAATAAAGTGTTTATGTTGTACAGTATATATCTAAAGTTAACTAACAGAACAACCTAATTAAGTTGTTATGTATAATAAACAAACATAAAAGTTGCATATAACCATTACATATACTAATCTGCTATAAGTTAACTAACAGAACAACCTAATTAAGTTGTTATGTATAATAAACAAACATAAAAGTTGCATATAACCATTACATATACTAATCTGCTATCTATACGGACTATAAAGTATGTGAAATTATTATATATAGCTGAATTAACATCATATCTATTTGAACTTCAAATACAAATATGCATTTAACCTTTCATTTTCTCTAACTCTATATATAATTATACATATTTTAAAAAAATAGAAACTACACAGACCTGCACCATCTAGTAAGCTTGCCGAAAGGAACATTCCTTTATATGGATCACTTTAATGAGCGTTGTCAGCAACTACAACTGATATGCAAAACTCAAAATTCCTTATCATTGGATGCAATGCTATAAATAGATACAAGAAATCATTATCTACTGACTTGTTCATTCTAATGTGTGAATTAGGATAAACATTATTTAACATGTAAATGTATCTCAGCATTTGCATATATCCATCGTCTGTCCCACCTCTAAGCATCTTTATAGCACACTCATTTGCATGTCATACCTTCATATAATTAATATCAATACCATAAACTTCTTTCATTTCTTCATTGATATCTCCTGGAGTGTCTTCCTCTTATAATTGACTAACTCAGGGGCCGTGAATTCACTTATAAAAGACATTGTCGCCAACACAATTTTCTCTACCTCATCACTCAATCGACACGAATGATAGTGTTAAATCTCCGAATGATAAAAATATCAGTTTTTTGAAAGTGGATGCTTCCACACTCCATTTACAATCCTCATTATAATAATGAAGAACATAACTGCAGAATACAAATATGATATGAGTAGGCTATCTCAAATGTGTGATGAATTTAATAACGTTATAACTTGTTTTGAATAGATATGTACATGAAACAAGTATATAGAACTCATATACATAATATGAGACGTATTTGATGACTTTCATACCAATATTTCACTTTTGTATACATGACATACTAACATATTTTTTATTTATATACAAAACAATCAGCTATACTTAAAATACATTGACTGCAAAAACGAGTGCATATACAAAACAAGTAAACAACAGTATAATAAATAGTTTTGTATTTAATGATAAAATACCAAATAGTTCAATATTTATTTATGTTCATATACTTCATTGTTTATGAATATGTGAACCATAAATGCTTTTACAAACATCAACAAATTGATAAACTCCATCATAATGATCTTCTTAAATTATAATCCAAAAAAAACTGCTACAACTCATGAAAGCAACATTAACAATAGAAGCATTCAAGATACATTAATATGTTAATGACGGCAGATAAAATTCATATACACATTGTGATTTGTATATGTTTAACGAAAGAGATTCAGACCTAAGAATTAAGTAAAACATAAAATGTCAAAATTCTAGAAGCGATAACTTTTTTTGTCAGAACATTTTGCTCTGAAATTAAAGTCATATGTTAATGCATATTTAGTCATTAATGATACAAAAGGTCATCTTATATTTATAAAACTATTTCACCTTCACTTGCTATCGCAGATCAAGTTTTCAACCTTAAACTCATGCACATAAAATGAATATTGATTTTGTGTCTCAACAATGGAAAAAGCCATAGCATCTGTTTTCATACCTTCCACACAAACCACAATTCTAGTTTCTCTATCAAATTGTATATCCTCTCCACATTTATACGTTATTTGTACGCACAACGGATACATTATGAAGCCTGAAAGAGTTTTCTTCAACTCGACATATAGCTTAACTCCATTATCATTTCTAATAACAACTGGTGATTTATTACCATCGACAAAATAATAGACATTAATTATTTTTTGATATTCTTCAATGTTTGATTCACCAGCAATTGACGAAATCAACTTCTAATGAGTTATTGTTTCTACAACAACAATTCCTTCACTTTTTTATCCTACATATTGAATTTCAGATTTTCATTCACCGGATGCCTTAATAGAATTACAATATTTGTCTTGTTGATGTTCTTTATAAAAATAAATAATCACTTTTTTGCGATAAAACTAAAAGCAGTGGCTTTGATCATTGTCAGTTATGTTTTTCTTGATATTATTTTTTTGTATTTGTTTTTTCAAAATTTTAAATTGTATAGCTGTTACAAATTTTAATGGATAAAATAATCCAACATTAATGAAAGTGGTTTTAATTTTGTTCTTTAATAATAGGGACATCCGTTATTTGCCTTTTATAACATTTCCATAATTAGTTTATAAACATATGTTTGTTATGTATATAGTCAGCTAGTTATGTATAAAAAAAAGGAGAGAGAAATTTTAATGACAAAAGATGGGAGAGAAGGTTAATAAATTTTAAAAGGATGGGATTTATGTTATTTATACTGAAATGAACTGCAACCTAAAAGCTTAAAAAGAATATTAAAAAAACTAAGGCGCAAAAAAGAACAAAAGGATATTGTTGTATGCACAAAGTTGATCCCTCTTATCACTGAGCTAAGTGCTTCATTCATTTTCCAAGGGGTTCATTTTTAATATTACCATGTAAAACAAAAAGTTAAATCCTATATATACAGTGTAATTTTTTGATGAAGTTTGGAAGAACCCTCTAAAGTCTACCTAGATTCGCTCTAGTCATTGACAAAAACCTGATACTCTAGTAGAAAAGGATAGAGGAGCGTATCCATTCTGTGGAGTTTGGAACCTTGTGCCATTAGTCTTCAAGATTTCTAGGTTATCAAAAAGACAAATGTCATACATATCTCATAATTTGGGTTGCACTCAATGTATAATTGGTATACAGATAGTTTTAAGGTTTTTCACACCTAGAAAAATTCGTGGTGTGTATCACTCATAAAATATGTGTATGCAAGAACATGGAAGGTGTAATGGAGTTCACAATAATAGTTTTTATTTATTTATTTTTTGAAGTTTCAATACCCTACTATCAACATCTGCATAGAGCTAATTCTTAAGTTAGTGTTCTCTACAGATGATTCTTCTGACTAATCATAATTTAGTAGAGAATATCAAAATAAAGGTATAATTGTGGAGACCTTTTGCTAGCCCAAGATCGTTATCTAAGATCGAAAGATTCAACTAAATAAGAAAGAGTTACGATAGAGAAGCTTTGTTATGAAAGAAGACTTTTTGAAATGGATTATTTTTAGGTTGATTATATATGTATAATGTGAATCCTATTTATACTTTCCTATGGATGATTCTAGATATTCTTCTAGATATATCCACAAGAAAATTCTAGTGACTTTATCTTCTACTCTAAATATTTTCACAAAATGTTTATCCAAGTGACTGCATTAGATTATTCTAGAAACTTAACTAGAAAATTATGATATTCATTTACTAAACTATTCTAGAAATTTACCTAGAAAACTATGATATTCATTCTTTTAAAATTTCTACTTTAGATTTTTTTTCACACTCCTCCTTGAAGTAATTTTTTGGAAGCTATCCAAACTCATTGCTAAAGAACTCAAATGAAGTTTTGAACCACACCTTAGTGAAAATCTTAGCAGTTTTTGAGTGGCTCCTCTTGCTTCTTCAAATGATAAAGATTTTCCATTAGTGATTTGCCCCTACAAAGAAACAAGCATATGTATTGACAAAATTTTCATCTTTGTAGCAGACTGACAATAGTTCTTGTTGGCCTTTGCGAACCATATAAATCACCTCCTTGCCAAGTTTTATATTGTTGAGTTTCTCATCTCTTCCTTTCTCTTAGCTCCTCGGAAACTATATTATTTGGAGAAATACCTATGATAGGAAAGTTAGAAACTCCAAGGTTTAATTTTTATGTTACCTCACCTTCCAACACAACTCCATGATATGAGGAAATTTCATCATTATCAGCTACTTCTCTTGAGTTGATGATGATCTAACCATTAATAACCTCATTAACATCAGAGGATTTACCACCAACTTCTCTTTTCAGCTCCTCAATAAACTATCATTTGAGACATTTCAAAAATCATATGGTTTGTCTCGCTATCTAAAATTGAGACTTCAAGGTCAACTTCTTTATTTATTTGATCTCTTACTTCTTCATCTACTTCTGGTATTTTCTCTGCACTAGTGATTGACCTTAATATGGTAGATGATTGATCAGAGACTTTAACTTTCATTATAACTCCGTCAATTTTTTGTCTGAAAAGGTCATCACTGGCATGTATAGTTTGAGACACTGTCTGCTTAGGTTCTATTTCAACATCTTTTACATTTAGATTTTTATTTCTAATTTTAGGATCTGTTTCTTTGATTTCCTTGGTAGAAGCTACAATGTCTCCAGTCTGAACGTCTTCAGTATCCTCTTGCTTATTATTAGTGCATTTCTTTTCCTCGTGATGGATTGTATTATAACTTATCCAATCTCTTTCCAAATTTATGAAAGACAAAGCATCTATTGCTCGACTCTTTGCTGCTAAGTATCTTCTCCAGTCTTCTTCTTTAACAACTTTTACAATTTGAGCCATATTGTTCTTCGTGGCTCGGCAATATCTTCTTATGTGTCCTACTTTGCCACACTGGTAACATCTGAGAGGCTCTTACTATGTTAAAAGTCTTTTCCTTCTTTTTAAGAGAGCTTGAACCACCTGAGAATCAAGAGTGAGGCACATCTCTTGCTTTTCCTTAACATTCCTCTTGTCAGCTAAAAGATAATTTCCTTCCCTTCTTTGAAAAATTGACCAAACAATTGTTTGTCTAGTAACACCTGTGAACTAACAAATTCTGAAATTCCTCCAAGGATAGTTGTGAGCCCATCCCTGAATTAATGTCACAATGGGAAAATATTCTGTCTTCAAACCACAAATAGTATCTCTTCTTATTCATGCTTTAGAGATAGCCTCATCCGGATTTAATAAAGAGATCTCAGAACATAAATTCTTAATCCTTAAAAAATACTCAGCAATAGAAAGATTACCTTAGTTGTTATTAGCTAATTCATTCTCTAATATTTATAGATGAACTTCATTATTCTTGTTGAATAACTGGTCGAGATTCCTCCATATTTCATGGGTTATTTGCACCTTATAATATGATCAAATAAATTAGAAGAGATGAATCTCTTCAGAATGAACTCCGTATTTTCATTAATTTGTTTCCACCTCTTGTATGCATTATTATTCTCCGGTCTGTCGTCCGCAAGACTTGCCTTACTTCCTCTAAAAAGATTCCACAAATACTCGCCCACAAGATACTATCCCATATATGTCTTCCATAACTTGTGATTGGACTGATTCAATAACTCCATTCCCAGTCCATTAACGTGATTGCTTAAATCTATTCAGGCAAATCAATTTAATAGACCACAAACCCGATCTTACAATAAACACAAGTCATTCTATGAACCTGATTTTAATACCATGTAGAGAATAACAGAAGAAAGGTGAAATTGGGGAGATATTTTATCATCCCAACATTTTTAACTAAGATTGGAAGATTCAATCAAAGAAAGAAAAAGCTATGATAGAGAAGCTTTGTTATAGAACAAGACTTTTTGAATTGGATTGTTTTTAGGTTGATTATAGATGAACAATGTGACTCCTATTTATTATTGCATATCGATAATTCTAGATATTCTTCTAGATACATCCATAAGAAAATTCTAGTGACTTTAGCTTCTACTCTAGATATTTTCATAAAGTACTTATCCAAGTGACTACACTATATTATTCTAGAAACTTAACAAGAAAACTATGGTATTCTAGAAATTTAACTTGAAAACTATAATATTCATTCTTCCAAAAAATCTACTTTACATTTTTTTCACAAATTTATCACCGTTAGAGCTTGCCTGATCTATAGCTTAATAATTGTTGTACCATCTGAGAAATTTCTTAAATAAAAAGTAAACCATCTTTGAAGTTTCTCATAGGAATGTTAAACCATCTGTGAAATTTCTTCTGTCATTTTCAATATTTTCGAGTACAAGAATTTTTATTTAGGCACACAACAACTTCAACACAAGTTCAAGTCTAAAAATAAGAACACCTATGAAGTTACACAACAACTGCAACACAAGATTATAAATAATCTATCCAAGAAGTGTGTTATAGTTTTAGAAATAAGATGAAATAGGAATTTAAAACCAAGTCCTCTGAATTCACTCAGTGTCCTTAAGGAATAATTCCCCTCACTATACTCGAGGTTATGGAATTTTTCTCTGAGGATAAAATGGCTTTCAATCCAACAATAGTGGTACCTCAAATTATTGGATTCGTCGAACTCACTCAACGGTTAATGATCATAATGAGTTTTTGTAGAGAACAAGAGTGTTTTTACTGTCAAAAATCATGTCAATAATTAAGGAATATGTCAGGTATTTATAGCCTTAATGTGCCCCTTCTGAAAAGATGCAATGGTTGTGGAAGAAGGCACCTTTTTGAATACAGTCACGTCACCTGTGTCTAGTCTGTGCTGGAACCGCGCCCAATCTACGGCTACAGGTGACACTTTTCAAATTCCGGTGGCTACCTGCACTGCACCTATGCTTGCAGGTTTCCTAGGTGTGCGTATAGATCACCCCTATTGCACTAAATAGTGTGCCATTTACCTCAAAAGGTGTATTGTGCATGCATTTATGCACCTGCAAATGAAGAAAATAATTCTATCATATTCTTTTATATTAAATTTCACTTTTTTCAAGTTTCAAATAAAATTTTTCTAAAAAAAGAGATCTCATCGATCGATCATTTTTCAAATTCAAATCTGAAGCCTAACCGAGCAAGCGATGACGATGACGTCACAAGGCACCGCCTTGTTCTTGCCTTACTCTCTATGTGGAGATGTGTTTCTCAATATAGACACATGAAAGCTTCTTTTTCCTACCAATGTGGGAGAATTTAGTAAGCTTTTCTATTTGAACACACTTTCCGTTTTTAGTGTGGACTCAATTTCCCTCCACTATTTTTCCCTCCATTATCCATTAACACATATACTTTGAACCCAACAATCCCCTGCATAAATAGAGAATGGTTATCTTTTGAAGAATTTACAGACAAGCATGTGATCATTTAGCAAAGACTGATTGCATCTGGATAAGTGGATTTTCCTTTGAACTTTTCATAGTGAACATGCATCGGATGCACTCGGTCAATCTGTAGATTTGATATCTTTGAACCATCGAGTTTTCATATACACCTAGATAATATATGTCATATAATTAGCCTTTTATCATTTATGGTTGTCACAGTTTTGTTCTTTTCAGCCATGAACACGTCCCGATTTTATGAGAGCTTAGAGAATTGGCCTTTACTAACATTCACCTAGAAGTGGCTTCCACTTTTCCCTCACATAGGTAATTTCTAAACGTTCAATCCTTTAGATTGAATTATTTGGTCAAATCTGCCAAATTTAGATAATCATTAAAAGACTTCACACCATAAGTTTTATCCTCATTTACTAAACATTGTCTACATCATGAGAATGGGTTGGGTATAATGACAATTTTGATCCTGTAAGACACAACTTTGTTTGATCTCTTTGAACCTATCTATTGGGATATCTAGTCTTCTAGGTAGAGTAACCGCGATGCTGACTTGTCCTAGGCCTTAAACCTATTTCCTTGGATGTTCTCTCAACTCTTTCTCTAGAAAAGCCTTTTGTAAGTGGATCCAACACATTATCCTTTGACTTCACATAGTCAATAGTGATAATTCTACTAGAGAGAAGTTCTCTAATGGTATTATGCCTCCATCTTATGTGACGATATTTATCGTTGTACATCAGGCTCCCTGTCCTACCTATTATCGTTTGTCTATCATAGTGTGTACATACTAGTGCCACTAGTTTGGGCTAATAAGGAATATCTTCCAAGAAATTTCAGATCTATTTTGTTTCTTCACCTGCTTTATCCAATCTGATAAATTCAAATTCCATTGTAAAGTGAGCAATATATGTTTGTTTGGATAACTTCTAAGAGACCGCTCCTCTACTGATAGTAACTTCCAGTGATCTAATTTGCATCACTATATCCTTCAATTACCGTGGGATATTTATTATAATGCAAACCATAGTATTGAGTGTATTTAAGATACCTCAAAACTCTTTTCATTTCCATCTAATGAGTTTTGTTGAGATTACTCATGTACCGACTCAACTTACTAATAGCGCATGCTATGTCTGGTCATGTAAAATTCATTATATACATTAAACATCCAAATATTCTTGCGTACTCCAATTTTGAGTCATTTTCACCTTCATTCCTTTGAAGTATGAAGCTCACATCCAATGGAGTCTTGGCAATACAAAATTCCATAGAATTCTATGGATTCTTATTCCTCGAAAAAGTACTTGACAAATTCTGTGGAATTTTGTATTGCCAAGACTCCATTGGAAGTGAAGTTTTGATATGAAAGATCTTGGATTTGCTGAGTCTTGGCAATACAAAATTCCATAGTTCTATGGATTCTTATTCCTAAGATCACATCCGCAACTCCAAGGTCTTTTATATCAAACTTTCTCTCAAGCATTTATTTTGTAGTATTTATATCTAAAATGTCTCTACTGATGATCAATATATCATTCACATACAAACAAATAATGGCTTGGTGATTTAGAGTGTCTTTAATATAAACACATTTATCACATTCATTAATCTTGAGCCCATTTACCAATATGGTTTGTTCAAACTTCACATGCCATTTTTTAGGTGCTTATTTTAGTCCATAAAGTGACTTAACAAGTTTACACACCTTATTTTATTTTTCTGGAAGCACAAAACCCTTAGGCTATTACATGTAAATTGCTTCCTCAAATTCTCAATTTAGGAATGCTGTTTTCACATCCATTTGATGGATTTTAAGACCATATACTACTGCCAAGGCAATTAACATCTGAATTGATGTTATCCTCATTACTGGCGGTATGTATCAAAGTAATCAAGGCCTTCTTTTTGTTTAAATGATTTTACAACAAGTTTTTCCTTGTATTTGTCAATAGTACCATCACTTTTATTTTCCTTTTGAAGATTCATTTAGAACCTAAAGGTTTATTTACTGAGGAAGATCAACCAAATCCTACGTATAGTTGCTTAAGATTGAATCAATCTTATTATTGACTGCCTCTTTCCAAAAGGATGAGTCCAAAGATGTCATCACTTTTTTAAATGTTTAAGGCTCATTTTCTAAGAGAAATGTTACAAAATCCTATCCAAACAAAGTTGACGTTCTTTGACGTGTACTACGTCTTGAATTCTCAGCATTATGTACATCCTCACTTAGTTTATTTCGAGATCGTTTAGACCCACCCCCACCCCCCAACTAGACTATTTATGTCTAGTTTTATAAGGATAAATGTGTTCAAAGAATTCAGCATTATTTGATTTAATTACCATATTTCCATTGATATCTAGATGTTCGGATTTAAGAACCAAAAACCAACATTCTTTGCTACTTTTAGCATATCCTATGAACATGCAGTCCACCATATTAGGTCCTATCCTTACTCTTTTAGGTATAAGAACTTGGACCTTCGCTAGACACCCCCATACTTTGAAATATTTCAAGTTGGGTTTCCTTCTTTTCTATTTTTCACATAGAATTGATTGTGTCTTACTATGGGACACTCTATTAAGTATTTGGTTAGCCGTAAGGATAGCTTCCCCCCACAAGTTTTGCGGTAAACCTAAACTTATTAGTAAGGCATTCATCATTTCTCTCAAGGTTTGGTTTTTTCTTTTTGCAATTCCATTAGATTGAGGTGAATATGGGATTGTTGTTTGATGGACAATTCCATTCTCTACACATATTTGTGCAAAGGGAGATTCATATTCTCCACCCTTATCACTTCTTATCGTTTTGATCTTCTTCTCTAACTGATTTTCAACTTCAATTTTATATTGCCTAAATGCATCTATTGTTTCATCCTTACTATTTCGCAAATAAACATAACAGTATCTAGTGCAATCATCAACAAAAGTTAAAAAATACTTTTTTCCACCTCAAGATGGTATTAACTTCATATCACAAATGTCAGTGTGGATTAAGTCTAAGAGATTGGAATTCCTTTCAACGGACTTATACAGATGCTTAGCATACTTTGATTCCACACACGTTTCACTTTTTGATTTATTGCACTCAAAGTTTGGCAAAATTTCTAAGTTAATCAGTTTTTGCAATGTTTTATAATTAACTTGGCTTAATCGTTCATGACACAAATCATAAGACTCAAGAAAGTAAGAAGAAATTGAACTTTTATTGATTTCAACATTCATTACATTCATTTTGAATAGGCCCTCTGTGAGATAACCTTTTCTTACATACACTTCTCCGTTACTAAGTATAATTTTTTTGGAAATAAACACACATTTGAATTCTTTCTTGTCAAGAAGTGATACAGAAATCAAGTTCTTTCGTAACTTCGGTATATACAGGACATTATTCAAAGTCAACACTTTACCTGATGTCATTTTTAGGCAAATTTTTCATGCTCCTTCAACTTTAGCAGTTGCGGAGTTGAGCTAGAGCAAACGTTGCAAACAACTACTTATTATCACAAACATAGCGGTGGCACCAAAATCCCTCCACCATTCGTGAAGATTTCCCACCAAGTTGCATACGGACAACATAGCACACAGATCGTCTGTTTCTTTCTTGGACTCAGCCATATTTGCTTGGTCCTTCTTATTCCCTTTATTAGGGGCACGACAATCCGTAAACTTATGGCCAATCTTGCCACAGTTGAAGCACTTTTCCTTTAATTTCTTCTTGGTTTGATTGCTTTCCTTTCCAGATATTTTCCATTTTTTGGAGTTTTTGTGATCATCTTCTATAATATTTGCTCCACTTATTGCAGAATTTTCTTTCAACCTTTATTCTATGAATTTATTATCTTCTTTAATGCACAGTCTCACTATAATATCTTCGACTAACATCTCATTTCACTTGTGTTTCAAGTAGTTCTTGAAGTCTTTCCACAACGGTGGTAACTTTTCTATAATTGTCGTGACTTAAAATGCCTCATTCTTGATCAAACCTACAATTAAGTTCTTGTGAACATTAAGAATAATTTTAATATATTCAACTAAGGTATTTAACAAAACCATACCTTCCGCGAGGAGATCATAGATGATCACTTGCAGTTCCTGCACTTGGGATACAACAAACTTGTTGTCAATTATTTTATATTTCAGGAATCTTGCAACAAAGAACTTTTTGGTTCCTGCATCCTCAGTCTTATACTTTCTTTCTAGCGCTCCCCACAACTCTTTTGTTGTCTTTGTTCCACTATACACATTGTAAAGGTCATCTTGAATACCACTCAAAATATAATTCCTGCAAAGGAAATCGGAGTGTTTCCAAGACTCCACAGTACCAAATTTCTCTTGGTCAAAGGTTTCCTCGGGAACCTATGGGGCTTCTTTAAATGTGAACCTTTGAAGACAAAGAGTTGTGAGGTAGAAGAACATTTTCTGTTGCCACCTTTTGAAGTCAATACTCGCAATTTTTCTGAGTTTCTCCGCTGGTGCAATGCCGGTAGAGCATTTATACGACTCATTATGACAATACTAGTTTCTACCACAGTCATTGCAGCATCATGTACTTGACTATCAGTAGTCATTTTCCTATCACAACAAGACAGTAACTTTATTATATCAAAATACTATTAATAAAGTTGAAGCAACTTTAAACACCTCTTGTTTCTAGTTTAACGATAAAATTTTTATGACTTCCAACCGTCAACCAAGTGATCTTTAACTTGTGATGAAGGTTTTATGTCTTCAATTCACTAGTTAAGTTCAAATGGAGAAGAAAGCTTAAAGTTTTAATCTATAGAAACCAAGCAATACAGATTTTTGGACTATTCCTTAAGATTGTTATTTTCAATGCTTTTGGGTACAGTAATCTGTACTTAGGCACACAACAGCTGTAACACAAGTGCAAGTCTAAAAACAAGAACACTTATGAAGTTACACAACACCTTCAATACAAGATTATAAATAATCTATCCAAGAAGTGTGTTATATTTTAAGAAATAAGATGAAACAGAAATTTAAAGACAAGTCCTCCGAATCCACAGAGTGTCCTTAAAGAATAATTCCCCTGACTATACCCGAGGTTATGGAATTTTTCTTCAAAAATAAAATGACTTTCAATCCAACAATAGTGGTATCTCAAATTATTGGATTCATCGAACTCACTCAACAGCTAATGATCACAATGAGTTTTTGTAGAGAAAAAGAGTGTTTTTGCTATCAAAAATTATGTCAATACCTGCGGAATATGTCAGGTATTTAAAGTCTTAATGTGCCCCTTCGAAAATGATGTATTTGTTCTGGAAAAAGGCATATTTTTAGTACAGCTACGTCGCCTGTGCCCAGTCTGTGCTGGAACTGCACCCGATCTATGGTTATAGGTGACACTTTTTGAATTCTAGTGGCTACCTACACTGCACCCGCAGGTTGCCTAGGTGCGCACGCAGATCACCCTATTGCGCGAAACAGTGTGCCTTTTACCTCGAAGGGCTGAATCCCTACGAGGTGCGTTGTGCATACATTTTCATGGCATTCGAAATGCGTCCGCACATGGAGAAAATAGATCTCATTGGTCGATCATCTGACAAATCCGAAGCCAAAGCCGAGCCAAGCAAGCATCGACGACGGAGCGACGCACAATTTTCATTTTCAGTGTGGACTTAATTTCCCTTCACTATTTTTCCCTCCATGTTCCATTCACACATACACCTTGAACCCAATATCTTCCTCATGTGTCGTTGATTTCTCCCTTCACTATTTTTCCCTCCATGTTCCATTCACATATACACCTTGAACCCAATATCTTCCTCATGTGTCGTTGATTTCCAAAATGACCTTGCTTGTACAGACGATAACAAAAAATTCAATGAAGTGGTTGAGGACAAGGAAGTGAAGATATTGATCGATCCAATGGCTCTTATGCATGTCATAAGTACCGAAATAGACTTTGTTGATGATAAACTCAAGTATGAGATGGTATTTCCACATTGTATTCTACTAGCATATCCATTTTTTTTCTTTTAGTCATGGCTGCTAATGTTGCATTTGTTGGGTTTGAAATCGAGATAGTGTCATGCGGAAGCTTAAAGTTTGCAAACCACGTGATCCAATAATTCAGATGGCAAAGAAAACTATAATAAAAACACATATTATTTGATATAGTTGGCCAAGGAGCCTACATATTGAAAACTAAATAAAAAAGAAGCTTAAAATCTAATGGAAGAAATCTCCCCTAAACAAGAATCTTTGAGTACTATATTGTGGCTGCTATTGTGTTATGGTTTAAGAAGAAATATATTCTACTTATATAGGTACAAAACCCTCATCTAAGAAAGAAGGAAACTAAAGATTCTTTTCAACAAGGAAATCTTTTTCCATCAAGAAAAGTAATTCTAATTCTTGTTGAAGATCAGATAAAGCAGGAAAATCAGGGCAAATCCCAAGAGCATTTGTAACCTTTGTCTTATGATCGCTCTTATAAGCTTATTCTTGGAGCTGTCAAATCACAAGATTAAATATCACTTTAGTATAAGCTAAGATTAAAGCAAGTTTAACTTTCCAGTTTCTCCAGTACCGTCTCATGTCACTACATTAAGTATCTCTATGAGCTAATATTACAGAAAGATAATTTTATTAGTTTTTCAATATGATTATGAGTTTATGAGGTAACTCTGATGTTTTTTAATAGGCTGAAGTGAGCCACAACCTTTTTGTTAGTCTGACCTTTCAGTTGCTTCATTTATTGAAGTTGACTTAGATGTAATAGTTGTTTTGCCCTACGACGTTTACGACGTGTTGTTGCATTCTTTAAACTAGCCTGTCATGGCTTTTAGGTCTCCACTTCAACGAATAATGAAGTGTAACAGAGTAGCAATTACATTACCTAATTCTCATTTGCTTGCAGCGTTTAGCAATATTGCAATCTCTTCATTTCCATTTGAAGCCTCATTCTTTTAATACAAATATACAATATACCTTCTTTATGTTCTGATCTTAGTATCTGTGATTCCCATAAATGGATATAAGAAAATATGCTTTCAAATGATACAGACTTCGTCGATGATTCACATTTTTCCCCTTTTTCTAAGTGAATTAGCGCTGTTGTTTTTCCTCAAATAAACATTTGTGATGGTTTTAGAACAGTTGATTGGATATTGGATGGCCACATGATGGCCTCCTTGTGTCTCCTAATTTTATACCCTTAGCCTAGCAACATATATTTTCACTTTTATTGGCATGGCAGATTAAACACAATCGATCCCATCATTTCATTTCGGTGCAATTTAAAACAAGAGGAATATGAATTTTATATTTTGATAGGAATAATGAAGATATAGCAAGCTATTAATCTTTTCCTGTTCTGACAGTGATGAACTTGTTAATCTGGAGCTCGACTTTGAAATAGAGTTGCTCTTCGTTGGTTAGTGTTCTGTTATGGTTATTTCATATGTTGGTCATAGGATTCAGTCTCAAGTTTTGCAAGAGATGCCACTTTTGAACAACCTAACTTTTATGAGGCATTCTGTCTTTTGCAGGTTTTCGTTCTATTATATCCCTATGTAACTTGTCATCTACTGAAGGAAGAAGGCTGAGGCCAAGACCTGTTTTATTCTAAAGAAGAATCCCAGAATAAGCATAGTTCATTTAGTTTTTGTTGTCGTTCTGAAACTTTTCCACTGTACTCAACTGATTAAATTCTACTTGCACTAACTTGTAGCACCTATTTACATTCCAGTATTGCTGTTCATAAAACTGGTTAGTTCTTAAATGCGTCCCGTTTCTGACATCTTTATTATCATAAGCAAATCTGAGTTCATATTTATCAAATGATGAATATGTATCATATCATAAAGTGAATTTATCGACATAATTACGCAAAAAAACACCTACATTTTTCAGATGAAATGGTCGTACAAATCAACATTTATTAACTTGAGTTATCGACTCTCCATATTTTGCCTTTGAGATTTTTGGACTCAAATTTTAATATCATTCTCTGCATAGCTGCTTTGAATCTTTTAACCTTCTGCTTGTCATGATCTGCTAACTCGTGATTCTTCCGAGTGCTGCTGCCACTTGACAACTCATGATCTTCTTGGCTACCATGCAATTTGTAAAGCCTCACATACTTCATGATGTCCACCACAAAGTTCTTGAAAGTTGAATGAACTTGTTATCATAAGTGAAGTTATTTATAGTATGTGAAGGCTCAAAATTGGAATATAAAGACAAAAGAAATGACAAGAATTTTGTAACACCCCGCACTTTCGGGCTAGGATGTAAACCGTCATTTCTATGTGTAAAGGTTCCAAAAGACAATAAATTCTATTCAAATTTAGTGCGTTAATCAATTATGTAGTGTGGGAATCTAGTTGAGCATGAATTGAGATCATAGAGGTCCCCTAACTCAAGGACGAGTTGAAAGCTTTCCTATCGATTGAGTTTTGGTGAGTGTCTAGACTTGGGTCAACTTTCATTGATCATAATTTTTTTTATATAAAGAATTAGAGGGGCTACTATATATTAAATGAAATTTATTTGAGTCCTCTTTCCAATGCCACCAGTTTCACCTTAATCCGATATCAGGGTAAAAAGTTATGCCCGTTTTACAGAGAGGTATCAATCTACCGAGGGTGCGACGGCCGACCCGATGGACAGTCAGGTCCTTCTGTCGCCCCTAAAACAGTTAGTTGAGTCACTATACATGACCTGAAGGTCAAGGTGATGGTCCTTCACTCTCCTGATGGTCCATCAACCAAGCGGTCGGGCAAAATTCGAAGTTTCGAGTGCGGGATGCTTTAAAACAGGTGTTTTGGTACTTTTCCTCTTCAGAAAACCTCCCCAATGGATTTAATAACTCTCTAAAAATATTACTAGTCTATTCTCATCAGTTATTAAACATCAAAATTCTTTCTTCACTCTCAAAAATAAGATCAAACTAGGGTTTCCTCCAAGAACAAGAAAGCAAGAAATCAATCTTTAAGTCCAAGATTTCCGGGAACAAATTAAGATTTGAGTTCTACTCTTTAAACCTTGTAATCTAAGGTACGTGGAATTTTTCTAAACTACATGAGCTTGTTGAAAACACCTTGAATAATATTTAAAGTTATAGAAATCATGAATTTATAAAGGAGTTTTGGAAATTACGCTTACAACTATGCATTATGAACTCTTCTAATGATATTATTGTTTTAGTCTTGAGGCCTTCCCTTGAAATTGATATTTTACTCATGAGTGTATATATATATATATATATATATGTACGTATGTGTTTGATGAGTTCGAATGTTGAATTGAGAGCATGAACAATTATAACCCCTCTCTTGTTATTGAGCCTCTTGTTTTCTGTAATACACCGAATTTTTCTAACTAAATTTTTTGTCCCAAGAATGTCAAGTGTTAGCTTCTAAATTGAATGATGTTTATTCAATGAGGAATTTTGAAGATTTTCACTTTTTTTCATGTGGAAAATTCAATAAGTTTTTCATTGATATAAAATTCACCTAAATCCGATAACCGGGTAAGAAGTTATGACTATTTCAAGTTCCATCATAAAACAGTGCCATATTAGTCAGTGGCGCGCCGCACCACAGGAAAAAATGACAATTGTCAAATTCTAGTAGGGGTCAGCGATAGTGGCGCGTCGCGCTAAACTTCCAGGTTGCAAATGAAGTGACAACGCGATGGCTCCGCATAGCGCCATCCCTCAATTTTTCAGTTGTCAAATTCGTGCCACGTCGTGCCAGGGGTCTAATTCGGAAAAACTTCGCTGAAATTAAAAGACGTGTCCAGGGTTAAAATGGTTAATTTCCTAGCCCTATTTAAGCCCTTTAACACAAGATTCAACTTTTCGAAACCCAAAATATACTAGTTTCACTCAATTTTCTCTCAAGAACAAGCTAGGGTTTCAATTGGGGATTCAATTTCAAGAAATTCTCTCCGTCAATCTTCACTAAATCAAGAACTAAGGTATGTCATGTGTTGATTCATGGGTCTCTCTCACCCATGAAGCTCAAGAATCTCTTTTCAAAATTCAAGATTTGGGTATTTGTGAATGTTCATGATTCAAATTGAATTGAAATTCATGTTCATGATGTTGTGTGGTTTTGATTCATGTTTTAAAATTACATATTTCAATTATTGACCCTAGTATGTGATGATTTGTATAACAATCATGATAAACCCCCTTTAATTTACAAGTTGATTGATGTATCCTTGATTATTACATGTGTTGATGATTGTATAACCAAATCATGCTCCCCACATGTTTGATTAAATGCCTATGTGAAGGAAAACTGCAATACTAGTATGATATTATGAAATCCCCATTCATATATAAGTTATGTATGTCAAGTGTTTGATGAAATATTAGTCAATGGATTATATATTATTGATGTTAGTTATGTATTTAAGAATTTTATGCCTTGTCAATTTCCTTCCATTGAGTCTTGGGGGTACTTATACCCGAAAAAAATATAGTTGTGTGCCTAGCTTTAGTGTCATGTTTTCACGATATCCTTAGTCAAGCCATGACCCATAGAACTTAGTTAGTCATATGACTCAGGTTAACTCAGTAATACAGTAATCTCAATACTATTCCGTCAGTTAACAGAACTCAATATATCAGTCCAGTTCAATTCAGTAATCTATGTTCAGTGTCTATTCAGATAAGAGTAGAAATTAGCACCAAGTGAACCCAAGGATGGGAATACACACTGTTAGATGAGGGTGTGATTCTTAGAAGTCATCCTTGCGTTCCAGAACTATGTAGCCAGCATAGGTTAAGACATCAACACTATTAGATGAGGGCTGATGAGGTGGATAAGTATTGTCAGATGAGGGGCCTACTGTTCTCTTTCAGAGACACTGTCAGATGAGACAGCTTGTCCTTACCAGTGGCGCGGTATTGACACCCTTCCAATTGGGGTTACAAATTAGACCCTACTCGGCCATAATGGCGTATTAGGGGCATATAGGTTCGATAACTACTTCCCACAGTTTCAGTTACATAATCAGGACTATCAAATATAGTCATTAAGTCTCAGTAATAGAACTCAAATAGTTCTACAAAATTCAGGACTGTCAGATACAGTCAACTCAGATACAGTACGGAACTCAGCTAGTTCCATTAGATTCAGGACTGTCAGATACAGTCACTCATGTCATTAGTTATATCAGTCATCAGAATTCAGTTATCAGTCATGTTAGTTACTAGTGAATTCATGTTATCACTATCTCAGATATAGTTACTACATATTCATGCATGTATTCTCATATTCATATTAGTCAGCTAGCTAGCATTGTTCATGCATATGAACCCCATGCATTCAGCCTACTTTCTAGGCATACCAGTACATTCAAAGTACTGACACATTTGCGCTATGGTGTCTTATACCATAGGTTCAGAAGCACGAGCTCCAGAGCACCAGTAGCATTCCACTCTCAGCAGTCAGAGTTAGTAGTGAGTCCTTATCTCTCGAGGACATGATCATTTATTTATCATCTCATTAAGTAATTTATTAGTTGGGGACATGTCCCATCAACTCCTCATTCAGACAGTTCAGTCAATTAGAGGCTTTTCAGACTATCATGTTCAAACTATCATGTTATTTCAATTTTATTTTGGGTATCTCATACCTCATTCAGATGTTATATCTTTATCAGTTATGTTACAGTCTTGAACCTTATGGCCTTTCAGTTTATATTTTCACAATCATACAGTATATTATGCAGTATACAGGTACAGATATCAATCATGGGTTAGATTGTGGTCCTTCGGGATCATGAACACCGTGTAGCATTCTGGATACCAGATTTGGGGCATTATATTTTCTTACGTTAGAAGCTATTCAATTGCATATTGAGAAGTATGATACAAATGTTTTGATTATTATTTATGACTTGATTTTCATTTTGAATTGAGGAGAGGGTGTTTTATATATTGATAAATGTTGAACATATATAACGAAAGAGGTACATGGTTTGTCACAAAATCCATGACCACAACGTGTTTGTTGAAATGTTGAAAAAAGTGATTCTTTGAATAATTGGACATATATTTGAAGTATGAATTCTCTTGAACTGTTTGAATGATATGGTGGTCCAAACTTTATGTTTTGAATGAAGAGACTATAACATGATATTTTTATGGCTTAGAAATACGACTTGCAAGTCTTGGTATGACGATACCAAAACAGATAATGCCATAACAAACTCAGAACATAAGTCAGATTTCATTCAGATTTTTTAAAAATTAATTTCAGAAAAATGTATGTTTAGAAAAGGCTAAAAATGGGCTTAAGAGATGTTAGGTGGTTACCCGAAGAATTCACGAGTTCAGATAACTCATTGCCTAAAATTGTGTTTTTTCGATACGGGTTACTATTTTCCCAAGAGGGATTATACGCTGGCCTAGTGTCCTATGGCGTATCAGAATCAGAAACTCCAACTCTTGAGGCAAACCTGGGTTGGGGGCTTCTCCGCCGAGTCAATGACAAATTTCATATAGCCCGTGGAATATCAGACTTGTAGGGGTGTACCACCTAACTCAGAAGTAACACAAAGATTAGACTTGCATTGACAAGATTATTTTAAGGTCATTGAAATTGCCCATGTATTTTTAACTATTTCATGCATGATGTTTCGGACTTGCTCTCATATATGTTATATATATAAACACATTATTTTGGATTACTCTGCGTACCAGTACATATGTATTGGCCCCCTATATCTCAGGATTTGAGGTATAGTTCCACAGTCCTATCCAGCAGTAGATCCGTGTGTGTTTGAAGTGTGTAGTTAGTGAGCCTTCTTTATTTCGGATGACCTATTTTTAGAACATTATTATTTCATTTTAGTTTTGGGTCTGACTGGGGGGCTTGTCCCAGTTTTAGACAAGTTGTTAATTTTTGATGTATTAGAGATCTCACAGACTAAAGTAGATATTGTCTAGATACTTATGAATTTCTTTCAGTATTGTTAAATTGAACTTAGAACATGACCATGATTCTGTTTGTTTAATTTCTGCATCTTTTGTTTATTTTTTATGAATGGTGTTCAGGATTGCCAGATAGAAAGGGGCGGTCGGGCCTTCATGGTTCGGGATGCTCGTCGTGGCCAGGGCCTCGGTTCGGGTCGTGACAAATTTTTGCTAAATGGGAAAAGATCCAAGACTTCTGTTGGTGGTTGATTGTACTTGTCGTAAAGATCTGATAGATTGTTCCAAAAAAAATATGTCATTTTGCCGTGATGGGAAAAATGTAAGTCTTAGGGGTCGTTTAGTGTGATGGATAAGGTATAAAAACTTTGGGATAAAATGCAAGATTATTTTACCTTGGGTTTGGTTAGAAGTATTAATTAGTGGTGAGATTATTTATTCCACTATTTATACCTTAGTTATGACATAAGCTATCCCATATATATGATGGGATATATAACTTATCCTCGGATAGCTAATCTCGGAATAACTTATTCCCAACAAAACGATCCGATTGATCGTTCAACTATGTAAAAGTTGTAGAGTCGCATAGTCTAATTATTTTGTTAGTGCTTCTGCTCATCCGATTTGGCCACCTAATTCTAGTGGAAAATACATAATTTACCCTCTAAATTTGTTTAAGAAAAAAGTTTTTATGTTATTCGCAGTAATATTTTATTTATAAGGGTAATCGAGTTGATTGAGCAAATGATGTTACAAATGGATTTGTGCTTTCTCATTTGAGCTCATCCTAGATGCTTTTCTAGTTTGTTTTTACCTCATTCTCGTGTGGTTTGTGAGTTATGGAGTGACATTTACCCTGCCTTGTGCACATGTGAAGGGTAGCAGATTTAATTGTTTAAAAAACATAAATCTTTGGAGTCTATTATTGACCTTCAACCTTACGAAAGTGGAATTAGTTTGTCCGTAACATCTAATATACAATCAATTTAATAAGTTGAGGTGATTTGAACGTATTTTTTCTTCCATTTTTTATACTCCTACTACTTTTTAATGTTGTATAAAGCAAAAATAAATAGAACCAAATTTTCAGGTTTTCATTTCCTTTTAAATAGGTGATTTGGAAAACAAGGTATGATTTACGAAAGAGAAAAAAAATAATATTTGAAATTATTTTATAAAAATGAAGTTATATTTAGACATACATTTAATTTGAAATAAAATTAAATTTTTATGAATGGAGAGAAAATCACTCAAAAAAATTAGTCAAAACTCAAAATAATTTTGTCAAACTTAAAAACTCATTTTTAAAAGAAAAAAAAATTAAAAATGAAATGGCGCGTCCGTGATATGAAGGTGGTGTGAGAAAGGTAAGGTTGGAGAGGTATTTTGCTTCAACAGACAAAAAGCAAAAATATTTTACATTTTCAACCAATTTCAATCACATCTAACTAAGGATAAAAATTTAAAATGAAAAAGCAAATAAATTTGAAAAAGAATGCAATTTTGAGCGATGCTGCCGTCAAAATATCACCTTATTTATTTTATTCACTTGCTAACTCTAGTTTTTAGCTACTAAAATAGAACCAATAGTTGTTAGCAATGATATGCTTTTATGTCGTTATGTAGTTTTTTTTCAAATTATATAAATTTATAAACAATGCCCAATTAAGTATGAATTGACCAACACTATTCTTTGATGAAATTATTTACAATATATGAACTGTCATTAAATTTTACCAAGTGCATCTTAATAAAATTAGTGATTCATAGTTAAATTTTAATAAAAATCCTTAAATATATGCATATACTTACAAAAATAACAATAACAATGATTTAAAATTGTCTTTTTGTTGTTACATATTATGCTTGTTTTTAGGGTAATATTCTTAAAATATATTAATTATTGACTTCACTTATGGGTAAGAATTAACTCTAGTTAACAAGATATTAGTCATTTGTTTGTTATGCATTATCTTGAGAAAATTGAAGGAAAGGTGTCTTTTAAGTCTTGAATGAAGGATTGGTGACATTGACCAACAGATAGGGTCAAACATCATTAGGAAACTTGATTAAGTTCATTGTCGACTTGATTAATATTTTTAAAACTTTCTAGTCTTTTCAAGAATACAAATCAACCCAACCCACATCCCTCTTCAATCCAAATCAACCACTCTATCCTCTCTGTTGACAGCTTCTCTCAACTCTCTTCTAACCAACAGTTCTGCAAAATTTCTCCCTTCAACCCCCGGCGACTTCTACCTCTGGAGACAAATAGTTGGTTTTCGAGTTCCCCTCTTCAATTCAAATCAACTTGTCTCTCATCCCTCTCTCGACAGCGTCTCTTAACTCTCTCCCAACTAACTGTTCTGCAAATTTCTCATTTCAATCCTCGGCGAATTCAACATCCAACTACAAATAGTTGGGCTTCGAGTTCCTTTTCGACTTCAACCTTCAATCGATGTGACAGCCTTTCTCTCCGGCCACAACAGCTTCGAATTCTTCATCGTTCCTTTTCTTCTTTCACAAGTAAAATTTTATGGCCTTTTTAGTTTTGAAGAAAACAAAGAACTTGAGTCAACTTCTCTTATAGTATTGGTTAACAATTTTAATATTTGTTGCATTAATTTGAAATGCGGTCTGAATAAAATTTTAATTTCTGGTATTTCTTCTCTTCTCTTTTTGAAGTGAATTATGATATTTTGTTGTTTGTTGCATTTTTTTGAAGTTTGATTTTTATTGTTTTTGTTTATAAAAATAAAACAATAATTTGAGTTGATATGTTCTGTTCTTGTTCTTGGTAAAAATAGTGAAATTGTTGTTTTTTAAACAAAATCGTACTACTGTTTTTTGTTTCCTCCAACAGATTACCTATCTGATGCAACATACTAACCATCTGATGCAACAGATTTATCATATGATGCAACAGATCAACTATCTTATACACCAAAGAAACCATCAGATTACAATTCTAATACAATAGATTAATCATCTGATATAACAGATTAACTATCTGATGCAACAAATTTACCATATGTTGCAACAGATTAAGCATTGAATAAAAAATATGATGCAACTAATTAACCATCTGATGTAATGGAAAAACTATCAGATTAATGATTCAATGCAACAGATGAACCTCCTGTTGGATAAAATCCTATCAATTCTTCCAACAAGAAATGTTCAAGACTTGATTTTTCCAACTGATCATTCTTCTGCCGTGATAGATGAACCTATGTTGGAAGAAATCTAAACAATATTGACCATTGATAACTGTACCAATAGATCACTAATGTGTTGCAACAGATGTGTGACCTATTGCACAGATTATTCACCTTTCTCAATAGATAAGTGATATGTTTTGAATTGTCATAAAAGATTACTCAGTCGTTACTACAAGTTAGTTAACTGCTCTGATAGATCACTCATATGTTGCAACAGATGTGTGATCTATTGTATAAACCATTTATCTTTCTCAACAGATGAGTGATATATTTTGTATTATCACAAAAGATTACTCAGCTATTGCTACAGATTATTTAACTATTCCAACAGATCACTCATATATTGCAATAGATGATGTCATAATAGATGTGTGATCTGTTGTACATACCATTCATTTTTCAATTTCACATCTAACTATAACTAACAATGAGGAATTTTATAATGGCAGTTCCAAAAAAAGGCACTTCGAGATCAAAAAAACGTATTCGTAAAAATATTTGGAAAAGGAAGACATATTGGATAGCATTAAAGGCTTTTTCGTTAGAGAAAGCTATTTCTACTGGGGAGTCAAAAAGTTTTTTTTTTGGTACGCCAAATAAAAATAAATAATTAATAAAACATTAGAATAATTTGAATCAACTTGAAAAAATAATTCAATATATTCTAAAATTATTCAATTATTATCTAATTGAATAATTTTAGGATTTCCCTTTCATATTTGATATTCAAATCCTATTTTCTGAAAACAAATAAAGGTTCAGAAAAAAAAAAAAGGATAGGTGCAAAGACTCAATAGAAGCTATTCTAACAAATGGAGTTAAATGTGTTGGTAGAGGAATATTTACATCGAAACTTCAGAAAGAGAAAGAATGAAGTGAAGGATAAACGTATATACATACGTATTGAATACTATATCAAATGATTAATGACGACCCGAATCCCTGATCAAATCATTCACTCCAGATGAGTGATATATTTTGTATTATCGCAACAGATTACTCAGTCATTGCTATAGGTTATTTAACTATTCTAATATATCACTCACATATTGCAACAGATGATGTTGCAACAGATGTGTGATCTACTACACGGACCATTCATTTTTTTCAACAGATGAGTGATTTATTTTGTGTTGTCGTAACAGATTACTCATCCATTGCAATAGGTTATTTAATTGTCCCAATGGATCACTCATATGTTGCAATAATATGTGATCTATTGCATAGACCATTCATCTATCTTAAAAGATGAGTGGTATATTTTGTATTGTTGCAACATATTACTCATCCGCTGTAATAGTTTGTTTATATACTGGAACAGATATACTACCTGGTGCAACAGATGGGTGATTTGTTGCAACTGTTATTTTACTGTTTTGCTTGTTTGATTTACTGTTATTCTTTTTTAACGATGCATTAATCAACTATAATATATTTTTTAATGTTCCTGTTAATTTTAGATAATATGGTTTCCAAAAGAACAGAAACTGAATCAAGTCCAAGTAAAGGAATAAGTGAAGCAGCTAAGCTACATCTACCACTCTATGCTCTTGCTTTACAAGTGTTATCTCAATCGGGAGAAGAATATGATGAACACAACGAGGAGGAATATTTCTAAAAAGATGATGCAAATGATAATAGCCCTTCCACCAAAGAGTTGGTCAAAGCCTTCAGCATTGATCGTTATCCTATGAGAATGCAGTATGATGGTGCCGCAGATTTAATGGGTGATTTCGTGGTTAAGTCATCCATGGAAAAATCTTTTTACACCTTCAAAAAAATACTTTGATAACAAAAATTGGATGCTTATTTCAGGGACAGATGCTTTGGGAAATATCTTGATTTGTCGGAGGACAACTGCTCATTTTCAAATGAAAATGGTATATGAACTTCTCAAGCGTAGGTTTATGTATGAAAACAAAGATAAGATGGATGAGGTGTGGATAAATTACTGTGGCATGCCTGTTTGTTTTGGTTGGAAGGAGTTGGCCATAGTTACTGGACTAAAATATTATCCTTTTTCTCAAGTTATACCTATTCTAACCCAACAAAAAGCATCCCACACACTCAAAAAAGGCAAAGGAAAGTCGTGTGATCATGATGACCTGGTGTCCATTGTTGGTCTAAGCTTCAAAAACAAAAATTTGATAGAAGCATTGAAAGGTAAAGGACTTTCAAAGAAGCACAAGCAGTCATTATGCTTGATTTGGTTTGTATATAATATTCTTTGGGCGAGAGACGTTAACAACAAAATTAGCCTCGATTTAGTAAAGCTCTCTAAGAATCTTGAGGCATTTAACAGCTATCATTAGGGTTATGAAAGCTTCAAAATGACTGTCAAATATTTGTTGACTCCGTTAGCGCCAAAGACAGTCAACTTATAATGCTTCCCATGGGCTTTCATGGTAAATGTTTCTTTCTTCTATTATGATATCATTTATTTTTTTTACTAAATAATGGTTTTGATTTATTGGCGTTATTTTATAGGCTTGGGCGTATGAAGCCATTCCTTATTTGAGACAACAAGTGAACTACCTGGAAGGAGTTTCATGTCCAAGAATCTTGAGATGGTTGTCGGCCAAACCTGATAAAAATGTAAAGTTTCTTGATCTCTTTAACCCCCCGAAGGACGCAGTAAGTATAATTATAATTAATTTTTTCTTTTAATTAATGATTTTTTTGAATGATCTAATCATCATTCTAATATATGTAATGATTTATGTTGAATTGTGCATCCGTCGCTAGTTTTGACCAATTGAGAGTTGAAGATGTCATTTTTTTCTTACTTTACAATCTTTGCAAACTTTATCGAACCCTAAGGTCATCGAAAAGATAAAAATAGAATTGTTTGGAGCAACAGCCATTACAAGAAAAATAATTTTAGAGGGTGGGCATAATGTCCTTGATAGTCTTAGTGGTGATGGAGCTATTAGTGGTGGTAGTGGTTCTGCTGTTGGTGATAATGATGCTCTTCTTATAGTATTTAAAGCAAACCATTATGAGTATAATCATACTGGTTATACAGATTTTGCCTCTCCCAGTGAATGTTCTGCATGCAAATGTGAAGACTGCAGGGAGAAACATGATGTAGTGATTAATGCTATTAATGCATTAACTGCTAAGGAATTGACATCTAAGAGGGGTCTCATTCGATCAAAGAGGATTTTATTTCCATCCTCTCCATTAGAGATTAGGTCTAAGAGAAGAAGGAGAATGATTTCCAAGGCATTATCAAGCATCCAAAAAAGTGAAATTTCAATTCCTTTGTTTGTGTGTTGTACTGAGAAACGTACAATGTCCAAAAGAGAGCAGCACGAGCTAAAAAAGGTGAATATATAGTCTTCCAACTAACAAAACAAACAGACACATATCTGTTTCAACAAATGACACATCTGCTAAAAATTATCAAATAGATATATACATCTGTTGTAATAGTTGACTAACTTGTTGCACCAGATTAAGTATCTATTACGACATATGTCCCATCTATTTTAGCAAATCAAACAGCTCTTCATATTGTTTTTATTTGTACCAACAGATAACCTATCTACTGCAACACATGATTTGAGTATGATCATACTGGTTATAGAAAACTCAACTTTCATCAGAAAAAAATTATTGCCACTATATCTACATGTACATGTAATAAAATGAAGGGTGACTTGAAATTAAAAATTGTTATTTCACAGGCTCTTGTATATACAGGCTTCAAGCATCTAGTTAGTACTATATAAGCCCAGACCTCTTACAGGTTGTCATTGGCTCGGCATTTCTGTGCCAGTCAGCAAACATTCGATGCATGCAAGAGAGAGAGAGCTTCTCTCTTTAGTGGAATCATCTTTTGGAAGGATCATTCCCTAGTTTCGACCGTTAAAATCCCATGATTTCTTTATCAACACTTCCTTTGTAAAATGATTCATCAATTAACTCTCCCTCAACAAGATGGGCAACAGCACCATCAGTGGGTCCACCAGGAGAAAAAGATTGAAATCATCGATGAGAGGTACGTTGGAGTCATAAATATTGATCTTTCCCTCCTCTAGTAGTATCTCAACAGCCCGATAATGCATACCGTTCGCGTTAATGACTGCAAGAATCCTTTTTGCCTCGATCTAGCTCTTATCGTGTGGATTTGGACTCTCCCTTTTAACATATTTTATCATTTCTTCTTCATCTAAGACCAACGTAGGAACTACTAAATCAAGTCCCACGCCAAGGGATAAAGCCTCCCCATTGATTTGATCGTACCTATCCTTGCGCTTCTTGCAGAAGTCGAGGTCTATTATCCTATCGGCAGCGTCATAAGCTTCCCGGTACATTAATTACCTTTTTCTCATGAGGCAGAGAATTATGTCAACATGCTGTGATATAAGTAGTCAATTTTTAAATAGGTTAGTAATTGTAAATCTATTGCATAAGGTTCTCTGAATCAATAATCCAATGCAACTTATGCAATAGATGGATAATAAGTTGCTATAGAACCACTACCAATTACACCAGTATACCCGGTTGTTGCAACAGATGTGAAATCTGTTGCATATCTTCTTCTTCATGGGGTAGATTAGAAGGGATTGGTTAGGAAAAGTAAACTTGCCTTGTCCTCGTACGGCATACGCATATCAGTCATAGTCTGGAAGTCTTGGGGGTGAAAGGGAGGCCTAGGGTAATCTAGTGCGCCTGGCTTGGCATTCTTGGCCTATCATAGATCCCTCTTCTCTTTGGTGCCAAGTTCCGCATATATGTCCACCTTCTTGACTAGTCCCTAAACTTCAATAGCTTTTGGAGAGGGAGGAATTGAATTTTTTTTTATTTTCGACCGGAGAGTACGTCTCTAATTGCTCTTTTCTTTCTCCTAACCAACACTATAGAAGTGTGTGGCTCCCTCACCTTCTTGGATGGTATGACACACCTCTTTGATTTGAATTCCTCAATAGCTTTAGAGATATCCTCTACTTTTTCAAAGACTTTATCCTGTCTGTCCTTACACTCTTCGTATTCGCAACGAGAACACGAGGGTGAAGAAGGGTAAGAGGGACCTGTGTAAGGGTGAAAAGGGGTGTTTTCAAATATATTTATTCTTTCCTGAGCATCAACATGCTCATCATCATGAGTGGTAGCAGCATCAGCACGCCTGCCACCAACACCAACAATTCCACCAGAAGAAGCACCCGAATCTGCCTTAGTAGGCTGGTCATGAAGAGCCTCAACATTAGGCTGACCTTACCTAACTGCTCTTCTTATGGTTATTTCTCCATCCAATTCCTTTTTATTAACTCCACCATTAGGTCTGGTATAGTATCAGAATGACCTAGAGTAATATAAGAAGTCATCACCGACTCCTCCTTAGTAGGCACAGTCCATGGATGCACAACCTATAAAAAAGAAATAAAAGACAGATGTATTTAAATCATCTAATATAATAATTTTCACAGTTGGGCTACATTTTTTTAAAAAAAGACCCATCTGTTGCATAGTTTGCAGTATATGGTTAAAATCCATTTGAGTCTGGTTTAGAGAAATAGAGCAACACATGGATAATCTAATACAAAATATCAATCATCTATTGCAATAGTTGCACAAGACGGGTAATCTGTTATGCAACAGATGATCTGTACGTCGCAACAGATGAAGAATATATTATCAGATTACATATTTGTTGCATAATTGGTAGTAGATAGTTAATCTTTTAGGAGTCGGGTTCAGAGAACCAAAGCAACAGATGGGTAATCTGATGCAAGTTATCAATCATACCCTGTCGTAACAAATGTCCCATATGGTGCATCAGATGTAACATATGTTGCACTAGATATAACATCTGTTCAATATCTTTCTTTGAGTAAAATTATTTTACTTGAAGAAGACCTACTGCATCATCCAGTGGGTTAAAGAGATCAGCCTCTTTAATATTGGTGTTGCTCTTTGCATCCAACCACCTAAACATCCTTGGATGAGAAACCTCAGAAAAAAGTCATAATAACTATATTCAATATAAATTAATGGATGAGTAAAATTAGTGATTAATTTTACCATGAAAGCCCAAGGAAAGCCGTTTAATGTGGTCGTCCCTGAGGATAGCTTTATTAGTAAATATTGGATAGTCAAGTAAAAACTGTCATATCCCCAGGGATAATTGTTGAATTTATCAAAATCCTCAGCACGTGCCAACAAATCGTCTTCTATGACCTTGTTGATATCTCTTCCCAATATAACCATATGGGCAAACCAAACTAAACTCAATTGCTCCCTATACTGCTCTGGTATGTTTTTATCCTCGAGATCTGTCAACAAATCTGAAGCTTTGTAGCTATGTAGAGCAATGTCAAACATCCCATCTATTTTTTTCTTGTATTTTCTTGACTTGAATCTTTTACGGGGTGGTGGTACTTCTGGATGATGGCATCTCAAGCCCATCACTATGGTAAACTTTTGCAAACCAAAACAAACAGGAATGCCACAGTAGTTGATCTAGATTTTATCCATCTTTTTTTGGCCCCCTCCTCCGGATCTTTATCATCCCCCATGTACTTGATCCTGCGCTTGAGAAGAGCATATACCATCATCATAGGGAAATGGATACGGGCAGAGGGGTCCTCAGGCAGCTCAAGAAAGCATCCAAAGTAGCTCTTCTTAAAAAGTCCGCCTATGCTTTTGTTCTTCATAATTTTCATAAAATGTTCAAAAAATTTTCCCATCTGATATTTTAAGTACAATTTGACCAGATAGTTGTTTTGTTTCTGGGTCATTTATCAGCATCACAACTTAAAACCTTTCAATACTAAAAGTTTTGATAGGATCATACTGGGATGTCGATAATAATTCATGCCCCATTAGTGATCCATTATCATCATATTGATGATCATTCTCTTTCTCTTTCTCAGTCTCCAATTCCTTTTTTTTCTCACTTTTATTTTCTTCATCACCATCTACAGACCCTTGTCCACCTCCCTCAATATTTTTTTCACATCTCTCCTCAGCTTTACTTTTCCCTAACTGAGATTGTTCAGAAAGTTCCTCTGAATCCCTTTGTACTGTTGCCTTTTTTTTGGGTGGTAGACGTTGATCCACTTTCACTTTCTTTTCTTTTGGGAGACATGTTTTACCTACAAACAAAGAAAAACAAAAATAACATTACAATTGATGTATGCATAAATTTTAAAAAATACATTACAAACACCAGGAATACCGACACTCCAACAACCACCACCACAAACACCACCAATCAATGCCAACAAACAAACACCACGAATACCGACACCCCCGATAGCCACCGCAAACACCACCAACCAATGACACTACGATGACTACAAACACCACCACCACCACCACCACAAACAACATCCAATAATACCATGATAGTCAACGGAACACTGCAATAGAAACTAGGGATTTCTCGAGTTCTTCCTATAATTTTACCATCAAAACTTAAAATTATAAACCCATTCTCGAAGATAATACAACTAAAAGTTTTATTTTTCATCATTAACTTAAAAGCCCTTATTTTTTAGGAAAAAAATAACAAATGTAGAGCTCTTATCGAACTCTGTTGCCTATGAAAACAAAGAAAACGATTGATACAAGCAAGAATGAAGTCAAAAATAACACCTATATGATCGAAAAGAAGAAGAAAAGTGATCTGTTATGGAGGGTTGAGAAAATTTGTTGAGTAGTTGTTGTTTGTACTGTATTATTGAGTGAGAATGAGAGAGAAAGAGCGAGAATTCGAGATTTAAAATGATGAAACGTTTTGTATGGGTTGATTTGTATTTGGAAAAGAATGACAAGTTTTGAAAATATTAATTTGGTCCAAATTGATCTTAATTATTTTTAAAATCATAAAATATATGCATAATTTTTAACCCTCTCGTCATGCAATTGCCAAAAGGGTAATTCAATTGAAATTGTTTAAAAACAATTGAAGTTGTAGTTGACTGAGTACTCTAGTTAACCCTATGAAAACTCACCCCTGATCCTAGATTAATATATTTAGGTACTATTAGTCTAACATATGAACTTAATTGAAATTGTAAAAAACAAATGTTCAATATGTTGTATCAAATTTCTCATCTGTTGTAAATTATCAATCAGACTAGGTAACAATAGATTACAAATCTGTTATAAATTATCAAACAGATTAAGTCATCTATTGCGATAGATTACCCATCTGATGTAAATTATTAAATGGATTGTCATATGTCGCAACAGATTACCCATATATTGTAAATTATCAAATAGGCACTGCCATCTGTTGTGGCTGACCCTATGAGAACTCACCCCAAGTCCTAAATTAATTAATAGTTGACCTTATGAGAACTCACCCCTAGTCCTAGATTATTCAATTAAGGTATTAGTACCCTATCCTAGATTAATCAATTAAGGTATTAGTTAAACATATGAGGTAGTAAAAATCGGTTCGGCTCAGAGTTATTGATCGATGACTCTTTTCGGGAGGAACGTAGTACCATTTCATCATGCAATTGCCAAAAGACTCAATTAAAGTTGTATTTGACCATATGAGAACTCACCCCTAGTCCTAGATTGATCAATTAAGGTATTAGTACCCTAGTCCTAGATTAATCAATTAAGGTATTAGTATAACATATGAGGTAGTAAGAATCGGTTCAACTCAGAGTGATCGATCGACTACTCTGGTCAAGAGAAATGCAATATCGTCTCATCATGCAATTGCCAAAATACTCAATTGAAAACGTAGTTGACCCTATGAGAACTCACATTCAATTAAGGTATTAGTCTAACATATGAACTCAATTGAAATTATATATAAACAAATGTTCAACCTGTTGCAACAAATGTCTTTTCTGTTGGATCAAATCAAACAAATTAGGTAATTTGTTGCAATATATTATGCATCTGTTGTAAACTATCAAATAGATTATGTCATTTTTTGCAACATATAACGAATTTATTGTAAACTATCAAACAGATTAAGTCATCTATTGCAACAGATTACCCATCTGTTGTAAATTGTCAAATGGATTAAGTCATATGTCACAATAGACTACCCATTTATTGTAAATTATCAAATAGGCGTTGTCATCTATTATAGTTGACATTATAAGAACTCACCCCTTGTCCTGGATTAATCAATTAAGGTATTAGTTAAATATATGAGGTAGTAAGAATTGGTTCGGCTTAGAGTGATCGATCGACGACTTATGTCGGGAGAAACACAATACCATCTCATCATGTAATTACCAAAAGACTCAATTAAAGTTGTAGTTGACCCTATGAGAACTCACCCCTAGTCCCAGATTATTCAATTAAGGTATTAGTTGAATATATGAGGTAGTAATAATCGATTTGTCTAAGAGTGACGACAACTCTGGTCGGGAGAAAAACAATACAGTCTCATCATGCAATTGCCATAGTTAACCCTTTGAGCTCATTCATTCATCCCTAGTTCCACCTAAATCGATGTAGGTACTATTATTAATCTTAATATTAAATGAATAAGAACTTATTTTAACTCAGAGTGATCGATCGATGACTCATATCGGGATGAACGTAATACTAACACCATGCAAATGCAATGACTCAATTGAATTTGTAATTGACCCTGTGAGCTTATTAATCCATCCCTCATTCCACCTAGATCGATATAGATACTATTATTAATCTTAACATTTAGTGAGGATCTCATTCATTCATCCCTAGTTCCACCTAAATCAATTGCAATGAAATCTGTTACAACAAACGACTGAGCTGTTGGAGAATTTCAAACAGATAACAATATCTATTGCAACAGATGACATATCTAATTTAATTATCAAATAGACACTTGCATCTGTTGTGACGGATGATTGAACTGTTGGAAATTTTCAAACAGATATTGATATTTGTCGTAATAGATGGCATTTTTTATTTTTATCAAATGGACATTTCCATCTGTTGTCACAGATGACTGAGCTGTTAGGATTTTTTAAACAGATATTTATATCTGTTGTAACAGACAACATATCCATTTGAAAATCTTTGTTTCCTTTTAATTTTAAAGCAAGCTTCTGTCCGAGTAGATAAAGTAGTAGTACTACTAAAGGAGGTAAAAAATATTTCTTGGGTAACTCAAAAATCTCATTGAGTAGTCTTGTCTTGGTTTTTCAATGTCACCCATTTTCTTCCTCTTGCCCCTCAAATTATTAATGAATATTAATTAATGAATATTGAAACCCCTAATACTTCTTTTGTTTCATATTATATTAGTTGGCCCCTATTGACTTGGCACACCCATTAAGAAAATATTAATTATGGTTTATTTTACTACCTAATAAGCCTTATTAATTATTCTTTGAAAATATAAATTTAAAGAAATACACTTTGTTTAGTCATTTAATATTAAGGGTAGTACATCTAGAAATTAGAATTATCTCATCTCTCCTTCAGCCCTAAATTTATTTTATTCGTCTCTCATGTTTTTTCTTTCTATCCTCTTTAGGATTATCACAGCCTTTTTTTTCTCTCCTCTTTCTCATAAATTTCCTTTTGGATCTAAACTGATCCATATCCATGTCTTAGATTCCTCTACTGAAATTGTTGTTTTGATCCCTTTTGAATATTAAGGTATGATTCACTATTGCTCTTTGATTCTCATCTTCTTCTTGCAATTTATTTACATTTTTTTTATTTAATTACCATTTTCTCATATCATATTTATTTAAAAAATTTGAAGGATCTTTTAATTGTTGAATAAACGAACCGAGAATTTTTATTACAAGATGCGAAAAAAATTCATTTATTGGGAGAAGTTTAAAAGCCTTGTTGGCAGTATCATTTTTTTATGTATTTTGTTTGTTTCTTTATTGTTGATGTTGTTATTGATATTGTTGGGGGGTTGGCGTTGTTGAAACTTGTGGTGTGGTGTTGTTGATAGTGGCAGATCTAGGTTTTTTAGATGGTGGGTGCTTCTTAGCTTAAAAATAGTGGAGTCCGAACAATCAACACAAGGAGTAAGGGAGAAAAAAAATAAAAGAAAGTTTAAAGTGAATAAGGAGAGAATAGTTGGTTACCAAAATTAAAAAAATATGTGTTGAGTGGGAATTGAACTTAAGATCAAAAGAAATAAATAGTCTTAAGCACCCATAAACAACAACTAGGCTAACCAAACAACTCTTACTATAGGTGCTCACTGATTAGATTATATACATTTTTTTTAATTTCCATATACATATATAAAGTTCAATACAAGTTTAGTCTGTGCTCGCGCACCCGGAGGACTCCATGTGGGTCTGTCCCTAGTTGTTGAAGGTGTTGGAACATAGAATGTATGTTTCTTTGTTGTTGATGATGTTGTTGGAAAAAATGTTGTTGTTTTCTTTGTTGTTGATTTTTTTTATTTATTGTTTGTAGTTTATATTGTTGTTAATGTTGCAACAGACGGAGAAACTATTGGAACAAATCAAACCACCAGTAAGGCTGCTGTGTATTCCAGTAGACTCCACATCAGTTGTATCAGACTCCACTTCTGACACAACAGACTCCACATCTGATGTAACAGACTCTACATCTGTTGAACAAATGGATAATGTTCTTTCTGTATTATAAATTTTTACCTTATTCTTTGTAGATATATAAGGAACTGAAAGTTGATCAACTTTTGCCTGACCATCACAAGAGGCAGCAGTAAAGATAGATTTGAAGGAATAAGCTGCATGCAGATGGAACCACTTCATATGTGGAAGGTATGTATTACTGATAATATTATCGTGGAAATACACATAGAGTACACTGATTTTGTGAATGTTGATTTTACCGATTAGTCATAGATATTTCAAACAAGATATCTGCAATTTTATAGTTAAGTTTGGTAGGTCTGAACTAATAAGGCTGAGGGACATGAATATGATTCTTATACCTTGTTAAGATTTAATGTCGGATGTTACTCATATTTATTTGTCATGCCTTCTACAGACCTTCGTTGTGGCAAGCATTTCTGGCGATGGTGTAGACTTTTCATGACAAATATGTTATCCTCTATATAGGAGAAGAATGACCAATCTTGCCCCTCCTTGCTTATCTTGTACATACAAATATGAAGAGTGCAAGGCAAAACAATATGGTGTGATTAATACTGTTAATGCATTAACTACTAATGTAAAGAAATTGATATTTAACAGTAGTTTTATTTGATCAAAGAGGATTTTATTTTCATTTACTTCATTAGAGATTAAGGCTAAGAGGATAAAGAAAGCAATTTCCAAGGCATTATCAAGTATTCTAAAAAAAAAATTTGGATCTGAAAAGGGTGAGAAGATAAAAAGGGAAGGAATAGAAAGGAAAAACTGAATGCTAGATGTAGTTCATCTTGTGTCATTATGTAGAGATACTCGATCTAATTTTGAGTGCTTTTTCTTTTCAGAATGGTGAGAAAGGCAGAATCTCCCCATCATTAGCTAATACCGAAAACAAGACATCTGATGTTATTGAACCATCAGACTGCCCTATGAAGTTTGATAATCCAGAAGGCATCTTTGATCGAGTTAGTCAACAGATTAAACGATCTCAATAACTTAGTTTTTCTGCTGATCAATCTTCTTCGTAGAAGACAAGATATCAATAGAACTTCTTGACACAGCGAAAGCTGATATCGATAGATAACTGATTATGTCTTCTCAAGACTTTCTTCTACCAGAAAAATGTTCTACAATGAGTGTTGCACTATCCATATATGCTGCAGCACAGGATTTATCAGCCGAGAGAGCGCTTTCCTTGGAAAAACTCAAAGAGAACCTTCCATACTTCTCCTTGACCTTGTGTAGAGCTAAGAAGGACCAAAAGGAGTATTATAAGAAAGCTTCCAAGAAAGAAAGTGGTCATCGTTGACAAACTCACAAAAGATCAAGAGCTCTATACTGAGCTTAACGACCACAATGACAAAAAAATTGAATTGGAAGTGGTGACTTGACTTAGTCAAACAAAAAGCCACAATTGTTCACATCCCTTAATTAAATAAAACTGGTGACTTTTAGAATATGTGAATTAAAAAAATGAATCTAAATACAATATTTTATCTTTTTATTATATTTCAAAAAGAGACAAATTGATAATCTGTTGCAAAATATATTTCACCTGTCAGATAACTTACAATATATAGATAATCTGTTACAACAGATGGATATATCAATTTGTTTTTCTATCATTTGTGGCATCTGTTGTAACTTGCTAGTCATCTATTTATTCAATTTCATCAAGAGCAATAGATTTTTCTAAAACTTCTTGGTCAAACTCAATTTTTGCTCTTGGATTGCTTTTGTTTTTGTCTTTGCATCCTTCAAGCTAGCCTCCAGATGATATATTATCTGATGCAACAGGTTATCTATTTGTTGCAACAGATGATATATCTGTTATAACAGATGATTTATCTAATGCAACAGATATATAATCTGTTGTCCAACTCAAGGTAAAAAATAAATTATTTTAATAATAATAAAGCTGAAAAGTCATGATTTATCACAATATTGCTTAATTTAATTAAGTCATAACTTTTTACGGTAATCAAGAATGTCATTAATAAATGGAGGTGAACCGTTGTGCCTTTAAATCTGCTTTATTAATTTAAATAATTAAAAAATTAGAAAATTTGGATGTCATGAAGATAATTTTTTTAAAAAAAGATATATAGATTATATGTTGCAACAAATATATTATCTGATGCAACAGGTTATCTATTTATTGCAACGAATTATATATCTTTTGTAATAGATAAGTTATCTGATGCAACAGATATATAATATACTGTCCTACTCAGTGTAAAAAAATAGTTTCTGGAAAGAACTAATTATTTTAATAATAATAAAACTGAAAAGTCATGACTTATCTCAATATTGCTTAATTTAATTAAGTCATAACTTTTTACAGTAATCAAGAATGTCATTAATAAATGGAGATGAACAGTTGTGCCTTTAAATCTGCTTTATTAATTTATATAATTAAAAATTCAAAAAATTTGGGTGTCATGAAGATAATTTTTTTAAAATATATATTATATGTTGCAACAGATATATTATCTGAGGCAACAGGTTATTTATTTATTACTATGAATGATATATCTATTATAACAGATGATTTATCTGATGCAACAAATATATAATCGGTTGTCCAACTCTGTGTAAAAAAATGGTTCCTAAAAAGAACTAATTATTTTAATAATAGTAAAGTTGAAAAGTCAGGACTTATCACAATATTACATAATTTAATTAAGTCATAACTTCTTATAGTAATCAAGAATGTCATTAATAAATTGAGGTGAATAGTTGCGCCTTCAAATCTTCTTTATTAGTTTATATAATTAAAAATTCAGAAAACTTGGATGTCATGAACATAATTTTTTTTAAAAAAAGATATATAGATTATATGTTGCAACAAATATATTATCTAATGCAATAGGTTATCTATTTGTTGCAACGTATTATATATTTTTTGTCATAGATGAGTTATCTGATGCAACATATATATGATATGTTGTCCAACTCAGTGTAAAAATGGTTTTTGGAAAGAACTAATTATTAATAATAATAAAGCTGAAAAGTCATGACTTATCACAATATTACTTAATTTAATTAAGTCATAACTTTTTATAGTAATCAAGAATGTCATTAATAAATGGAGGTGAACAGTTACGATTTTTTACCTAACTCAGTCAAGTTCAATCCTCTATAAATAGATCCCTCCTTACTCAATCGTTCGTTCTACTACACACTATTTATTCCTTGCTCTTGTTAAACCTTCAACTACTTTCTCTTCAAGGACTTAATAGCTTTTTCCTATCTCTGTTAAGTTTTTTTCTTGATTTTTGTGTAAATATTTGTTATATATTACATTACATTCGAATTCTTTCTTTTCTTTACTTTTGTTTTTACGTGTGTTTTGTCAACTTATGCGTTTTCTAGATATGGCTGATCCTGTGTAGGATATCACTATTTTACGAGACGCCATGCGGGAACTTCAGGAGGAGGTTCATGACCTGGATTGGGAGTTGGTCGCGGTCGGAGTAAAGATGTTGTGGGAGAACCGCAGGCTGAGGAGGGCGCTGTTGCTGCCGGTTGAAGATTGGTTGGCTGGCCATAAAAATAATAATGATGACAATGATGATAATAATAATTAAGCTTTTTTTTTTTCTTTCATCTATGTATTTTTTGTTTGTTTTATAAAAATTTATATTTGATGCACTTAACTTTTTGTTTCTTATTTAATTTTCGTGTTGTCTATTTCTATTTCTTAATGAATGACATGTCTACAATTAAGGAATAATTTAATTCCAGTATCAATTACAAGAATATATGAGTTATCTGTTGGGTTTTTTACAGGAACTGTAATTTGTTGTTCGAAATAGATTAGTAATCTGGTGAAATAGATTATTTATCTATTGAAACAGATTACTAATGTAGTGCAACAGAATACCCATCTATTTGATTCATATTACGGGCACCTAGAACCATAAACATGAATCCAACATGAGTCTACTATTACAATAGAATATTTATCTGGTGCCGCAGATAATGGAACTATTTAACAGATTGCTCTTATGTTGCATTCATGTTCACGTGCTAGCTATTGTTGAAAAAACAGCACACTAGCAGTTACCCAGACGAGAAATTCAACTAAAAAACATAATTTGACTTACCAAAGTCTCCTCTCAAGTAAATGCCAAAGTTGAAAGCGATTTACGAAATAAAATTTGACATAAGAATTTGATCAAAGAGAAGTAGTTGGGGTAACAACAACAACAACAACAATAACAACCATGGCCAACAATATGAAGATGATAATGAAGTATAAGATGATGATAATGAATCAGAAGATGAAGAATAAAGCAACAACAACAATGAATAACAAATATCGCTAAGAGAGAGAAAATAACAACAGATGAGAAGAGAGAAAAAAGCATCCCTTTTCCCTTCGTTTCCCGTTATATTAACTAACATTTGGATCAAAGTATAAATTAAAAAACTTGTGGGTTTTTTAAAAAAAATTTCAAATTTTCTTAATCCATAATTAAGTAATTGTCGCATCTACTCAATTATTATGACTTATGTCACCTACACCTCATTTTAAATCTCTTTTGTCACCTGTGGCCCAAAGCCCCCATTATCTTGAATATTGTTTATTTATTAATATGAAGATTTAAATTGTTTAATTCAAAGTTCTAAAATATTTTTGGTTAAACTTAGATAGTTTTTTTTCTTTTTTTAATTTAAATTTGTACCTTTTATCTTTTACCGTCTTCTATGTGTTAAGTGACATTGAAAATTATAAAATTCAATATTAAAATTTTGGAAAAAGTAAATAAAATACCACTATAATCGTTGAATGAATAATTTTCTTAAATAATGGAATTGCCATATTAATCAAGTATTTCTTTCTTTTAATATCTGAAAAATATTTTTTGTTGATTTAGGACTAATGTCTAATTCTGAAGTAACTAATTACCCTTTTTTTTGGGTAACAATGTGTGAAAATTATTATACCAACAACAAAACAATTACAGACAAAGATCCCCCATTGTGTAACCACCTCTTAACAAGTGATCAACACACGCAAACCTCAAAAAGTATCAAAAACATACAAATTCTCTTAAGAAAAAGGTCATTGTTTCCACCCCAAACTATACACTAAGGGGTCGTTTGGTAGAGTGTATAAGAATAATGCAAAATATGGTGTATTAGTAATGCTTGTATTAGTAATGTTTGTGTTAGTTAAGCTTGCATTAGTTATGCTTGTATTTTTTCTTATGAAGTGTTTGGTTTGATGTATTAAAAAAAACATGAATCACATAATTTCTAAAAAAAAATTATTTTACATAATACTCTCAATATATATGTTGGAAATGATGTGAATTCTTTTTGAAGGGTAATAGGGTCTTTAAGTGTGTTAATGCATTCATTAGATTCATTGCATTACTAATGTCATGGATTTTGAGGTATTAGTAATACACCTCAATACACAATAGAGTGTATAACTAATGCAGACATTAGTTATACATAGGGTAAAAAGGTATACCAAATAAGGTACTACTAATCCACATTAAACTAATGCATGCATTAACATTCCAATACACTCAACCAAACGACCCCTAAAAGTCTAGGTCACACCTAAACTATCGTAGTGATCTATTACACACCTAAACTATAAAAAAGTAGAACTATTACCTCCCCGCGAGACCCATTCTAAGGCACGTTTCTTACACTTGTTTTAGGTGCGTCCAACCTTTTGAATAACAAAAATAAATGGCTAAAAATATTAAAAATACAACACTTTTTATTTCCAATGGATCTATAGAACCTAATTCCTATTTAAGCCAATTTGGGGCTCCAAACTTGGAACCCTAATTTCCAAATTTGTCTTTCAAAATCAAAATTGAAGATCATTTGTTTGAAGAATTGGTAACTAAATGTTAATAAAATTAATTTTTTTTATTTTTTCAATTGAAAAAATATCAATAAAATTAAATTTATTTATTTATTTCAATATGTGGGTTCCACCTTCTTCAATTGCTTCTTCTTTACCAAAATCACCATTACAACACCACCATTGACACCATCATCATTAAAATCAAATCTTCACCACAATAATTTTAAGAATCCACCATAGATGTCATTATCGAAATCACAATACAACCATTAATATCACAAAAATCACAAACAACCACCATAAAATTCAACATCCACTACTAAAATTGTCATCAGAATCACAAAATCACTGATGTTAACATCCAAAGTTACAAAATCCACCATAAATTCGTACAACTGTTAAAAAATTGCAGTTACAAACACAAAAATAAATAGCAATGAGTTTCCCTAACCTAAATCCTTTTGTGCATACCCCAAAATCACAACACTCCATGTTACAACATTTAATTCAATATCCTCTTCCCTCATCCTCTCAAACAGTCCCAAAGCCTCGTCAAATCGTCCAATCTAAGAATATCCAGTTACCAACGCATTCTAAGAAACCACATCTTTCACCTCCATTAACTCAAAAACCTTATTAGCATCATTCAAAAGCTTGCATTTTGGGTTTGCTAAAGGTTAAAAGTCCCTGGTGACAACGAGTTTGGCTTTGATACAAAATTTCATTGTTTGATTAAGTGAGTAAAAGAAGGAGGAGTTGTTGATGAAGAGAAGAAAGTGAAGAAGGGAGTGGATTTGAAGGAAAAGTGAAGCAAAGAATAAGTGAACAATTCAACAATTTTATATTTTTAATGGTGAATTGTTGAATATTTTCTGCCATTGGAATTTTCTTGTTGAATTTGCTTGGTATTGAAGGAAAAGTGAAGCAGAGAATAAGTGACGAAGGAGGAGTTGTTGAATTGTTTAATTTTTTATTTATTTATTTTTAATCACAAGGGCTATTTATTAATTAAATAAAAAAATTAAATTAAACACGTGGCATCATAACAGGGTGAGTGGAGTACACTCCACTCATTAAACTTGGGCATAAGTGTCGCGGGGAGGTAACAGTTCCACTTTTTTATAGTTTAGATGTGTAATAGATCACTACGATAGTTTAGGTGTGACCTAGACTTTTAGTATATAGCTTGGGGTGAAAACGATGACTTTTTCCTTCTCTTAATTACACAATTGTTTTACAAAACTCTGACAATTACCAGTTCTCTTAATTAATATGTTGTTGTATGTATAATCTTTCACGAATCTTGTTGGAATTGAAAAGAAATTTGAAGGTGAGTGCAGAAAATTGAACGAGAATTGAAAGAATAATTGAATTGAATGGACATTGGACCTTGATTGATTCAATAATAAAAGTGAATGAATATTGAATATTTATTGAATTATTGAAATATTATTGAAATATTAATGAATATTATTGAACGAATACAACTGATGTACAATGCCCTATTTATACAAGTAAAAGAATGAAATTAACCTAAACAAAAGTAATACTAATCCGACTTCAACATTCTAAATAAGGTAGAAGGCTAATTAAGGTACAAAATAATGCAGCGATACACTCCTAATAGGCTAGGATACACTCCTAAATAAGGTACAAAATATTAGAGATACATATTAAAGATTTACCTATAATGTACAAAAGGAATAAAATAATATATATATAAAGATTTTCTGGATTCGGACCAAAATTAACATGGTGAGACTGAAATCAAGGCTGGCTTAAGCTTTGTACTGCAACAGACCAATATACAATGAGATGAAATAGGTGATTCAATGAAACAGGTGATTCAACTCAATTTTAGTGAACATAGACAACAATATGTCAATATCTCCCTTAAAGTTGGAGGGTACGAAAAAAGCTCCAACTTGCCAATATATTGTGATGAAAAGGATCAGTGAAAAGAGAATTGAACTTTGTGATGAATATGATCAAACTGTGAAAAAAATTAAATCTAATATCAACCATGCATATGGTATAAGTGAAGCAGCTGGTACAATGATATCATCACTTAAGTTTACTAATGTGATTTGATATGGAAAAAAAAGAGTGAAAATAGTGTCAAAAAGTGATTCTTGATGATGAAAATCCTGAAAAAAAATTAAAAAAAATACCACAATTGATATATATAAAAAAAATTAAAGGATTTCGTCATTGACATAATCGAATTGAGGAAAAAACATTATTTGAATGAGAGGTTCAATGGAGATTAAAAAAAATGATTGATTTAAGAGTGACACCAAAATAAGAACCTTTAAAAAAAGTAAAAATATCAATTGTGGTTGATGATTTTGATAGTGGTGGTGATACTGATTGATGATTTTGATCCTTAAAAGAAATACCACCAGTAATTCAAAAAATGGATATTTTGAGAAACAATAGAAAGAGAAATAAGGATTGTGTTGTTGTTGGGATGAATTGATAAGTGAAGATGAACGGGATTAGGGATTTTTACCATGACCCTTAAAGAGATGAATTGGTGAGTGAAGATGAACAAGATCGGAAATTTTTATCAAGACCCTTAAGAAAACTTCATACACCAAAAACACAATCTAACAAAAGAAGATCCCTAAAAATTATTAAAAAAGGGATTGTAAAAGAAAAAAATACAACCACAATGAATGAAACCCAGATTGAAAATTTTGAAAGTAGAAAGAATTGATGATGATTGATAACTGATGGGGTTGGCTAGTCCAGTTGCCATGAATGAACCATGCCTGTAGACATGTTCCAAATATTGTGAATCATTAAACTAAGAAGTGTTTTTCATATTAAAAAGACACGAAAATTGGCACGAGTTGATCCAAGGATCAAAACCTTGCTCTGATATCATGTTGGAATTGAAAAGAAGTTTGAAGGTGAACGAAAAATTGAACGAGAATTAAAAGAATAATTGAATTGAATAAATATTAGACCTTGATTGATTCAAGAATAAAACTGAATGAATATTGAATTATTGAATGGTTGAAATATTATTGAATATTATTGAATGAATATAATTGATGCAAATGTCCTATTTATATAAGTAAAAAGGTGAAATTAACCTAAACAAAATTAAAGTAACACTAAAACGACGTCAACATTCTAAATAAGGTAGAAGTCTTATTAAGGTACAAAATAACAAAGAGATACACTCCTAAATAAGATACAAAACATTAGAGATATATACTAAAGATTTACTTATGATGTACAAAAAGAATAAAATAATATATATAATGATTTTCTGGATTTGGGCCAAAATTAACATGTTGAGACGGCTGGAAGTAAGGCTAGCTCAAGCTTTGTTATGCAAATATACAGTGAGATGAAATAGGTGCTTCAACCCAGTCCAATGAACAGATACAACAATATTCCAATAAATCTCCCTCTGAATTTATACCAGCTTCATATCCACCTGTACACTCTATTTTGAAAAATTCTGATATTTCTAACTAGCCAAGTATAATAAAACGTTGCTCCCCAAACAATAACATCTATTTTCTTCGTGACTGAATCTATTTCCTTGTATTAATCTATTGTAGCGTAATTACAACATCACCACACAGAATCTTAATGCCCAACCATTGACTTAGCTTATCTCTGAGCTGTGTAATCCGTTCACATGCAGTAAACAAATGTGGTGGTGTTTTTTCTTTGTTATTGTTGCATAAACAACATTTTGTATCATCAACTAGAATATTCAGGTTTCTCAATCTAACTCTTGCATGAAGTTCCGCAATCTAACTCTTGTAAGAAGTCTTCTTTTGTATACCAACCAGACTAGTAACCTTTGTTTAGGCAATAACTGATTAACTCCAAATTAAGTGAGCTACCTGAAGTCATGGTAGACTTACTAATAGAGCTTTGTAGCTCACAGTCTAAGCACCTGATGAGGTCAATACATATCTACCCCCATTATACCAGTGCACCATCTCTCCTTCAAAGAGTTTAGCTTTTGCCAATAGCAGTTGTAATCTCGAGGTGGTACATGATCCCAAATAGTTTCTCTAGCCTTCAGATAAAGACCATTATCCCATTTAAACCACAACAGGTCTTTCTTCCTTGTTGGTTGCCAAGTAGTTTACCTACTGCAGCAATATTTTAGTCACAACATCATTTGAGGTTCAAACTACCATACTTCTTAGGTACACAAACCTTTGTCCATGCTATCAGTGTTATCTTCTTCTTGCCTTCAGTTACTCCCCATAAGAAATTCCTACTTATCTTTCCATGTCATTCGATTTTTGTGATTCCTAATTTAGTAAAAAAATGTCCTTATTTAATAAAAAATTAAAATGAAAATATTCTTAGACCTAGACGAAAAATATTAGGACGTATTTGCTCCATTTTAATATCTAGCTGATATTATACAATTTGTAAAGTTGTATTTATGAAGAAACTCGATTGAATTGGAATTAATTTTTCTCCAATTTAAGGCATCTTATAAAGCACATCCTGAGCCATTTTTAAGCAACTTAATCCACTATTTTGTATGATTTAAATTAGAATTTCTACCAAAAAATACAACAACCACGATGTAAAAAAAAAAAGATCATTTCATTGCATTGCTTCAAACTGTAAAGTACCTTCACATTCCGTCAAATCACAAAGTACCTTTACAATTCAAACAAGTTGCTTCATAGACACAACTTTGCAAGTTATTGCATAATTTATTGGAAAAATGCTGTATTTATTCATTAGACCAGATTGATTCACATGTTTCGTCTTACTGTATATTCATCTACTACAGTACATAGCTTGAGTTAGCCTTGATTTCAGCCGCCTCAATATATTGATTTTGATCCAAATTCAATTTTTTTTGATATATTATTTTATTTCTTATGTACACTAAATAAATTTTAAGTACATATCTCTAATATCTTGTACCTTATTTAGAAGTGTATCCTACCTTATTTAGGAATGTATCTCTTTATTATTGTGTACCTTATTTAGACTTGTACCTTATTTAGAGTTCTTGAAGTCAATTAGTATTGATTTTGAATTAGGTTTATTTTTTTATTTTACTTGTATAAATAGGACATTGTACCGTTTAATTTTGTTTAATAAATTCAATATACTTATCAATTTATTTCATTTAATATACATTGAATCATTCAAGTCACTCATTCATTCAAGTTATTATTCCAAATTATTCACTATTTCAATTGAAGTAATTCAAATTAAATCATCTTATTCAATTAAATTAAATTCGATCATTCGATTCTCTTTCATTTCTTCTGCAGTCTTCTTCAAACTTATTTCAATTTTTAACATTATTGAAAAGATATTGTATTTGTTCATTGGATTGGGTTGATTCACTTATTTCATCTCATGGTATATTCTTCTTCTGCAGTACATAGCTTGGGGTAGCCTTGGTTTTAGTCACCTCAACATATTGATTTCGATCCAAATTCAAAAAAACCTTATATATATTTTTATTTCGTTTGTACATCGTAGATAAATTTTTATTTAAGAGTGTATCATGTCTTATTTAGGAGTGTATCTCTTTATTATTTTGTAACTTATTTAGACTTTTACCTTATTTAGAGTTCTTGAAGTCGATTAATATTGATTTTGAATTATGTATCTTATTCTTTTTACTTATATAAATAAGCCATTGTATGTCAGTGTTCTTTCAATTGAATATACTCAGCACAATCAATTTAATTATCCAATTCAAAATATTCAATTATTCATTCAAGAAAAAAGAGAAGAAATTTTTTCGCGATTCTGTTTGTTCTTCTTTTTCTTCAAATTTCTTTTAAATTATAACATGGTATCAGAGCAATGATTCAATCCTTGGATAATCTTGTGTCAATTTTTGTATTTTCTTCCCTAAGAAAATATTTTTCAACTTACTATTTACAATGCTTGAAATAAGTCTACTACTAATTCATTTATCTTAGTAGTATTCACAATGTATGGAACAAGTCTACTGATATGATCCTTTCCTGACGACTGCACTCACCATTCTTATCAATTATCAAATCATCAATCATCAACCATTATCAATCCCCTCTCTCTTTTTTTTTTAATCTCAGGATTCTCGATATGGTTGTACTTTTCTCCTTTTACAATTTCATCATTTATAATTTTTGGGTTTCTCTTTGTTGGATTGTGTTTTGAATCCTTATATTTTTTATATTTGAAGTTATGTTAAGGGTCTTGGTAAATACCCCTGATCTTGTTCATCTTCAGTCACCAATGCAACCCCCCCCCCCCCTCCCCCAAATAAACACAATTGCTTTTTCTCTTTCCATTGTTTCGCAAAATATCAAAAAAAAAAATAAAAAATCATGGTGGTATTTTTTTCAAAGGGATCAAAATCATCAATCACCATTAATATTCTCACTTTTTAGAAGGTCTTTATTTTAGTGTCACACTCAAATTAACCATCTTTTACCTTTATTCGATTACATCAGTGGCGCAATTCTTTGATTTTATATATCCAATGTTGTACTTTTAATTTTTTTTCCAGATCTTCATCATCAAGAATTACTCCTTCTGGTACCATTATTCTAAGCCCTTTTTTTAATCAATTCACGTCAGTAAACTTATGTGAGACCCCACAAAAAATTAAATCATTTTATTTTTGACCATTCCGCGTGCGTAATATCAATTTTTGACTTAAATTATATTAAAGGATGTTTTGGAAAAGTTTCAAAAATTTTAAAAGGGTTTCAGGGTCATTTTGGGACCCCGAGACAGTAAGCCTTCACAATAATAGTGTGTCACGGAGGTTAGCCTCCACAATAAAGGCGTGGCACGGAGGCTACCTTCCGCGATAAGCGTGTGCCACACTCCTATGTTAATTTTGCCACACTCCTATGTTAATTTCGCGCAAGTTTTATTTTTTTCACTTGGGGTGAAGGGCTTTTGGTATTTTTACCCCTTGTATGACTTTTAAACATAAAATTGAGCCTTTTCCTCCAGTTTTCAAAGATCAAAGTTCATTTTTTATCTCTTAAACTCAAAACCCAAGAAAGCTTAAGGGTTTTATATAGAATTCAATATCGAAGCTCCAAACTTCAAACTCTCTTCAAATTGTTCTTTATTTCAGGCATGTTGCTCATCCCTGCCTCGTATTTATACATTATGACATTTATTTAATTAATATTCATGTGTATTAATTATTGAGTTTTTAATTAGGTTATGGGGTTTTGATTCTTATTATTTGAATTACTTGTCCATGGTTTAAATTGATTATTCATGCTATATTTGATGATTTTTGGAACTAAATTGGTGCATCGTTTTAATGGTTGGAATAAGAGACATGGATTTTTTCAAATTGGATGAATTTTGATTTGATAATGGAATTAACCTCAGTCCATTTTGTAAACTTGAATTTGAATATGGATAATTGCATGGTTTAGCTTGTATTTTGAACTTAATTCATTTCATAAAAGGAAAATAAATGAATATGGTTTTGGATGGCCTTGGTGGCCTCGATTTTGGATTATAAATAAATCTTGGGAGTCAGTTTTGTAACACAGACTGGTTTGGTGTAATTGAATTAGCTAGCAAGCATATTGGCATGACGATATCAAGTTGGTAAATGCTTTAATAAATGACTCCTGGGTTAATGGTTGATTTATGTACAACTACCTTAATATGGGCTTAAAGAAAACTATGTAGCTCACCATAAAGGTGTAGGTTCCGAGGGAATTAACACTAGAAACCACGTTTCTTGGTACTAGAGGTCCATGTGACCATGTTCTTAGTGCATACATTATATATATATATATATATATATATACTTTGGAAGGGCTATAGGTTTGATGTCTTTAGTCTTTCCATAATTGTTTCTCGGTTCATGCAACTAGCACACACTGGGGCCTTTCTAGCAAGGGGAGCTGGACCCATATAGCCCATGGGTGTCTTTAGGACAAAGCAAGCTACACAGTTCAGGTTAATATTTTAAAGTCTCATGTTGATGACCTTTGTCCTTATCTCTACATCCCATATGTATTCATATGAATATGATGCATAGAGTTTATGACTTGATTTTGGTAATTGCATTATTTTATTACTTTCACTGAGTTACATGTCGGTACTTTCCCCATTGATCGTCCTTGGATGCTATATCATTTCTTGATGTAGGGTTCAAAGGATTTTCCATTGCTCTTGTGTAGCGTTAGGTGATTCAGTATTCCTGTGGATCTACTGTAAAATGGCGAGCCTCCATTCTTTTGAAAGGATTTGCCATTTTGAAGGCTTCTTTCTTTTCTTAGAATTTCATTTTGGATTCTTTTTGGTTATAGTCGGGGGGATGTCCCAATTTAATTTGGTATTCTAATTTTTAATACTTTTGTGGACAATTATGGGTTAGCTTTAGCTTTTACTCTTAGTTTTTAGTTGTTTTATCTATTCATTGTATTATCATGTTTGGTCGACTTCAGCTATATTTTCTTATTATGTTTTGGATGTTAGGCTAAGTATGTGGTCTTCAACCCACGGTGGGCTTAAGGTACTCATCACGACTAGGCCCTAGTTCAAGTCGTGATAGGCTTGGTATCAGAGTAGGTTCAACATCATTGGGTGTACATAAAATCGTATTGAGTAGAGTTCTTTTTCTGGGTGTGTAGTGTGCCTCACTTATAAATAGGAGGCTACGAGGCATTTAGGAATGTTTTCGTTTCTTGTGTTCTATTTTGGGCTATAGAGTCTAGTTATATTGAAACTTCTCTAACTCCTAGCTTACTCACATTTTAGATCATGCCTCCCGAAAGATCAGTCGGTTGTAAAAACTCTATTGTACCCTCTGTCCTACCTCAGGAAAATGTGGAGGGAGTTTGCCCTGTTCATAGAGTGCAGACCCATTCTAGAGTCCCTGCTCCTGATTGTACTGCTCCATGTGGGTTTCTATGGTCCCTACTAGTCCTCCTCAGCCTTTCTGGATTGGTGACACTTATGTCATGTTACCTCATGGAGATATCTCTAATACAGAGTTCTGCCACTCTATTCATATTCTTTCTCAGCTGGTTGCATCACAATCTTGTCAGTCTGATCATGTTGGTCCTAAAGTTAGTTCAACTGAGGTCACTCGGGTTGGCCAGTTTATGAGGTTAAATCCCCAACCTTTATAAGCTTTAAGGTTGAAGAGGATCTTCAAGGGTTTATTGATGATATAGAGAACTTCTTTAGGGTAATGCATAATACTAACTTAGAGGGTGTGGATTTTGTTACCTATTAGTTGAAAGATATAGTTTACCAGTGGTATGTGGAGTGGGAAACAATGAGGGGTGATGATACTGAACAGATGGTGTGGGATAAGTTTTCAGGTGCTTTTCTTGATCACTTCTTTTCTCAGGAGTAGAGAGAAGATAAGGTCTAATAGTTCGTGAACTTGAAGTAATGTAAGATGAGTGTTAAAGAGTATGCTATGATATTCCATGAGTTGACACACTATGCTCCAGAATTGGTGTCTAATATAAGGTCCCGGATGAGGAAGTTTGTTTCTAGGTTGTCCCATGATTTGGTGTTGGAGTGTAAGCCTGCTACGTTAAATAATGATATGGATATCTCCAGGCTGGTGGTTTACATGCAGTAGGTGAATGATGAGAAAAAAAAATAGGTAGAGATGGGAGAGAGAAAGAGTAAGAATTTTAGATATTTAGAGCAGGGTATAAATCAGCAGAACAATAGGAGATATGGTAGACAGTGGACTAAGAAGAAAAATTGGGAAAATTTTTATTCGACGACTAAGCTCCTTATCCTAAGCCTTCTTGGGATCGTTGTTTTCAGTATAGTAGTGGTCTTAGGGCATAGGCTAGCAGTGGCCCTACGACATAGGGTGCCTAATCTCAGGTTAGTGGAGCTTAATCAGCCCCACCGTACCGTCCATGCCAATTTTATGGGCATCTTCATCATGGATATTGTAAGAATGGGAGGAATCAATGATATAATTGTCGTCATCTTGGTCATATACAATAATATTATCCTTTAGCCAGGGTTTCCATTGGAGCTAATTAGGTCCCGGTTGCCATTTCTTTGGCTCATGCCCCTAAGGGCGCCATTTCTGGTACTGACACTGGCCGTAATTGCCTCTATGCACTTGTTATTCGTTAGGAATTTGAGGCATCCCCCGACGTTGTTACTAGTATATTACAACTCTTCTCAGATGATGTTTATTATTTGTTTGATCCAGGTTTTACCCTATCTTATGTGACCCCTTATATAGCTATACATTTTGGTTTTGGTCCTGAAATTATTTCCGACCCTTTTTCTGTGTCTACCTAGGTGGGTGATTCCACTATTACTAGAAAAACTACCTAGGTAGGTGATTCCATTGTTAATAGGAAAATCTATAGAGGTTGTGTGGTGTCCATTCTTCATAGGGACACCTTGGTGGATTTGATAAAACTTGATATGGTGGATTTTGATGTAATCTTGGGGATAAATTGACTTTATTTGTGCTATGCTTCTCTTAATTGGGGGACCCGAAAGGTCAGTTTCGATTTTCCTAATGAACCTATGATTGAATAGGAAAGGAGTTCCTTAGTACCCAAAGGGAGTTTTATTTCCTATCTTAGATCTCAGATGTTGATTTCCAAGGGGTATTTGTATCATCTAGTATGGGTTAAGGATACTGACTCTGAGAGCCCCTTATTGCAATTTGTCCATGTGGTTAATGAGTTTCCTTAAGTTTTTGCCGATGATCTTCCTAGAATTCCTCCCGATAGAGAGATAGATTTTGGAATTGATCTTCTATCGAACACCCGTCCCATATCCATTCCTCCTTATAGAATGGCTCTGATTGAATTAAAGGATCTAAAAGAGTAATTAAAGGATCTTCTTAATAAGGTTTTCATCCGTCCTAGCGCTTCTTTGTGGGGTGCTCTTATACTTTTCGTGCGATAGAAAGATGGTCCCCTTCAGATTTTCATAGACTTTCATCAATTGAATAAGGTCATAGTGAAATTAAATATCCTCTTCTAAGATTGATGATATTTCGACTAGCTTCAAGGTGTTAGGTGTTTCTCTAAGATTGATCTTAGTTTGGGCTATTATTAGCTAAAAATTAGGGAGGTTGATATATTTCTAAGACTGCTTTCCAAACCCGTATATCCATTATGCATTTTTTGTTATGTCATTTGGATTGATTAATGCTCTGGCTGCTTTAATAGATCTTATAAATTGAATGTTTAGGCAGTTTCTGGATTTGTTGGTTATATTATTCATTGATGACATCCTGGTGTACTCTAAAAGTGAGGAAGATCATGGAAATCACCTCTGAATTGTGTTGCAGACTCTTAAGGACCAAATTGTATGCAAAATTTTCTACGTATGAATTTTGGTTAAATATCGTGGCCTTTATTGGGAATGTTATTTCTATTAAAGGGATAAGGCGGATCCACAGAAAGTTGAGGAAGTTAAGAAGTGTCTTAGAGCCATGACTCTAACCAATATTAGGAGCTTCTTAGGCTTGGCTGGGTATTATAGGAGGTTTGGAGAGAGTTTCTCGTCTATTGTTGCTCCGCTGACAAGGTTGACTGAGAAAAAGATTGAGTTTTTGTGGTCCGATTCTTGTGAGGGTAGTTTTGAGAAGTTTAAGGATAAGTTGAATTCTGCCAGTTTTGACCCTATCCGAGGGTACTGAGGGGTACGTTATGTATTGTAATGCATTCCGTGTAGGACTGGGTTGTGTTTTGATACAGCATGGTAATGTTGTAGTTATTGACACCCAATTTTGACCTCCCGACATACCTTCTAGGCTGCTATTTTGATAAAAATTATTAACTTTAAACATCAATATTTTTTACGTATTATTTTGGTGTCAAATAAATAATGACGTCTCACATTTTATGATTTTAAAATATACAAGATATTTTATTACTTTTTGTTACTATTTTTATGATTTATTAATTCAAATATTATATTTTACGTAATTTAGTCATTTACAAATATGTTGTCTATTATTATTATTATTAGTAGTAGTAGTAGTAGTATTTTTGTTGTTGTTGTTGTTGTTATTGTTATTGATAATTTTTTACGTAACACTAATTTATTTTAATAGGGACATCTTATTATTATTTTATTTTTAATTATTATTAAATTTATTAAATAAACAACCACTTTTATCCAATTTCCCTTTCTTGTGTTTAATTTTTAGCCAATTGGTATTAATTTTAGCCAAAATAGAATATCAATTTGGCTCCCTATTTAAATCCAAATTTATGACCTAATTTTAAATACTTCAATCTCAACCGTCGATCAAATTGATCCAACGGATGATATTGCATCATCCCTTCCTCCCCTTTTAAATAAAACAAAACCCTAATTCATTTTTGTCAAAAAACAGCCGCCAAACCCTCTACACCTTCTCTCTACTCTCAATTTCTCTCTCTATCCAAAATAAGCCATGCTGCCGCTGATAACGCTTAACTTACACGTCAATTTAGTGCAAGGCGGTCGTCGTCAATATATTTACCCAACTTTGGAGTCGGGGTCGAATCCACAAGGAACAATGTGAGTGGCGATTAAACTAATTTGAAACTATAGCTACAAGTTAAATTCAAACAAATCATACGAAAAGATAAAATAGGGGTTTTTAATGATTGAACAAAATTTATTAACACTTAAATTCTCCTTAGAACTCAAAGCTTAAACTACAATATTTCAAATCAATGATATATAAAAACTAGAGTTGTGATCACTATGATTATTAACCCCTCATTGAATGATAGTTGTAGTACTGAATTCTCATGACTTGTGGGAAAAACCAAATTATCAGTTTCGACAGTCTATCTAAGTGTTTCTCAACCTACCTAGATGTTGAACTCCCTAATTCTCTCGAGCTTAGGAAAACATTCTGTTCATACTAATTTTATCTCGAGTTGATGAATCTTTTTTACAACATTAATCATTAGATGAGAACTTAACCTTCCCAAATCCTCGTTGATAATTCACTACCTTTATTTTATTTCTCAGTTCGAGCAAACAAACATAAGGCTAGATCTATTGGTTGCAACCAATATAAAACAATCATTACAAGGAAATTATCAAGATGTTCCCACAATCACTCAAACCCTAACCAACTATTAAGACAATACAGGAGTAATCATACATCCCACAGCCCTAGTTATGGGTTTTAGTTCCACATGAGAAAGAAAACGATAACATAACTAAATTCATAATTCAAAGTGATTAAACCTACAAAAGATGTAGTCAGAAATTGACTCTCTTCCCAAATTTAAGAAGAATATCCCACAACTAAACCAAAGAATTGAAAATTGAAATCCAAGGTTAGAGACCAAAGAGAAGAAAAGACATCTTTGGAATAAGTTCAAGATGTTAAGCCCTAAAAACTAGAGAGAAAATAGATTCATGTCGTGAAGTTCAAGATACCCTCGAAAACCTTAAACTTTGCCTTAAATGGTTAGCCTAATTTTGGAAGCAAATCACAGCATACAACTTTTTCTCACACAGGTGATGACAATATGTGACGACTTATCAGGGGGTTGACGACTTATCATACATGTCATCAACTCCTCTCTATATTTAATATGTCGTTGTCTTCAGCTAACGACGAGTCTGGCGGCTTATCAAAGATCTGATGACTTATCATGGAATGTCGTCACTTCTTCAACTCAGCTTCTTAACACGACCTAAGGCTGACGGTAATCCTGACGACTTATCACAAAGTTAATGGCTTATCAGCAGATGTTGTCACTTTCAAAATATGACTCCCATACACTGCCTAAGGCTGACGATGACTTTGACGACTTATCACAGAGCTGATGACTTAACAGACAAGTCGTTAACTATACTTTGATGTTTGTTTGCTCCAATTTCATCTCTATTAACTTCATTGTCGTTGGTTTTCTTGCATCTTGACTTTAATACAATATCAAAGAGAAAGCAACCAAAAATGACAAAAGTTGCTTAAGACTTTACAATTATTTCTAGCTAAAAGTCTCAAATGTATTAGCATTAGCTCACAGATTAGCCGCCGCTGGCTAGCCTTCACGGCCGGAGCAGCCGCGCCCATTGCCGACCTCCCTTTCTGCTTTCTCTCCCTATATTTATCTTTAAAACCATCAGCAAAACCCCATGCCATCGACGAATACCGCTGCTGGTCAAGCCACCGCGATCCCTCAATTCATCCCTCCTCCGCCACGCTATCTCGCCGGCTAGCCACTGCTGCTCCAACTACCAGATCAGTCCGTTGCCGCCCCCATCCATCCGTCCACCAGTCAATATCAATCTCCACCAAAATCCAATCGGTCATCCATCTCCAGCGCTGCCCACTCAATCGGCCAATCCGATATCGTCGGTCTGCTGCACGATGGGTTTTTGAGAACCCATCTAAGGTTTGATTTCACATTTAATTGTTTATGTTCCATTTCAATTATCTTTCACCTCTTTCTTTTCATTTCTTTTCCCTGATAATATTTTAGATTTAAAATTAATAAAACTCGATTGAGATTTTCTCTTTGATAATTTGTGGTTGTTGATTTTCTTAGACTATCATATGACCTCAAATTTATGTGCTGGTTTGCTTTAACACTAATTTTGACTTGAGTTTGGTTCTGTTAACATTGAAATTGCAACTTTTTGCTCTCCTGATGTTGTGAAGTTACTGTTATGGTGAAACTCTTGATGTTTGATTCGTGTGCATGATTTTGAATGTCGATAGTCTTAGTTTAATTATCTTAACAATTTTTTAATATTTTATTTATCCTTAACATGCTTCATGATATATTTTTGATAGATTTTAATGTGCATAATTGTAATAATTTAATTAAGAAATCTTTTTTATATAATTAGTTGCTTTAAGTTTGAATTGATCTTGTCATATAAGGTATATAGTAAAATCTAATGCATGTTTTTTTATTATTTATTTTAAAATGTCTTTTACTTACCTAATTATGGTATATTTGCTTCTAATTGATTCAGTTTATTTGATTGATGCTTTCAATTATTTGCTTTTCCTTGTATTTCTCTGACTGATTTTACATGATTGATTGAATTTTTCATTAATGGAAAACAATCTTCTTAATTGATTTACTAAATATTATTCTTCCATTATTATTGTGATTATTGACAACCTTCCTCACTATATAAACAAACCCCTCATTCTCTTATTGGACATAAGTTACAAGTTACAACACACAACATACACTCTCTCTTATTAAAAGCTTAAAATAAAGAAGAGGAAATTTTACTTTATTATTTTTTGTCACTCATTTTTGGAGCATTAATCTTGACCTTTCAGTGGCAATCCATTCTCGGATCTCCGTCTGTTTGGCTTTCTTGTTGTTATTATTATTTGTTATCATCAACTGGTCAGTCCCCTGTCGACATAATTTTCTTTTATACCTTATATGATGATACTAGTAAACATGCTTATAGGAATTCTTCGGTGTTTTCTTGCTATGTCTGTGTCATATTATATTTCTGCTTGTATTACTATTACATATTGTCTCACAGGTATAAATAAACAGTCTCGGATATTTGAAGAGTCGTCGAAAATTTTGTAGGGGAGGACTGCACCTTTTCCTTCTTTGTTCATTTATTTATTTTTGATTCATGGTGTTGTATTAAATCTGTATAAATGCTATTATTATTGTAATAATGAATTTGGGGGACTGCCCAGGGGCGGGGACTTACGTGGTCTATGAATAGTGTAGATAGACACAACTTTAGGTTTTTTATGTGTGTTACATGCTACGTGGATCATTTAGGCACACAAAATTAGGATTTATTAAAACATGAATCGTTTAGACACTTTTATTAATTGATTTTCTTAGAAATCTTGCTTTAAGGTTTTTTAATTAACACCCGACATATTAAATTGAGTTTAAGTATGCTAATGCCTCTTTTAATATGTCCACATTGAATTTAAGCATGGTAATATTTTCAGTACGTTAGCCTACTACATTAAATTTCTGCATGTACACTACAACTTATTAACATGTCATTGCATGTTTCGGCGTGTTAACACAATTTAGGCATATTAAAATAAGTTTGAGCATGTTAATATTGTGAGCATGTCAATAATTAATTTTTGTACATTAATACATTTTTAGCATGTTAGACACTTGGATTAAGTATGCCATTTCGTGTTTTCAACATGTAAACAATATTTAAGCATTATAATATGGTATGCATGTTAACAATTAATTGTATGCATATAAATAAATTCTTCAACATGTTAAAAGCTGTTAAAAATTAGAATTAATTATGTCGTCGCATGTTTTAGCATGTAAACACAAATCTAAGCATGCTAATATTTTTTTAGAGCATGTTAACATTAAATTTCTGCACGTTAATATATTTTCAGTATGTCAAAACACTAGATTTCAGCATGTTGTATTTGAGATATGTTATAATATTATATTTTTCAGCATATGGAACAGTATATTTGAGCACTTATGGCATGTTAATATGTTAAACAGTAGGCTTGAGCATTCCCCAACATTTTAAGATACTAAATTTTAGTATTTTTCAGCATGTAATACTTTCAGCATATTAACATTAATTTTCTTCACGTTTACATATTTTTAACATGTTATTTAATTTCCAACATTGTCAGTAGTTAACATGTTTCGGCATAATTAATGGGTCTCACTCCCCCAACGTATTTACCTTTGGCATATTTTTAATCAATTTACAACATTGTTTGAAATAATTTGATAATTATTTTTCATCAAGAATAATTACTTCTCGCATAGATATCATGTCAATAGGCTTAACAATCTTTTACACAATAAATTAACGTTCACATGCTTGCTTCGATATGTCCTTTTTATTCTCATGAATTCTTAGCACATTGTTTTAAATGTTTGACAATTACTTTTCAATAGATAATTGTGTGACCCTTAGATATCATGCCTATAGGTTAATGACACAAAAACAATAATTATTTGTCTTTGCATGTGAATCACATTAATCAACTCTTTAATAACCAAGAGGCTAATTTGGGATCATTATTTGCTAAGTGACGTGCAATGTGTTATGCGCTTTGAGTCTTAGAGAAACATAGATTTATTTTGTCTAGACCACAAATCCAAAATAGCAAAGTCCAATGCCTTTTGGACGATAAGTGGGATGATAAGTATTCTAAAACGTTAGTTTTATCCTTGTCTTAGAACGTTTTTAGATTTGATATTTAGCCTAGGTGGGGGTGGGATGGCTAGTCATTCGGAAGTGATGATCTCCAACAGATATTAACGGTAATACTAATGACATTGTCGCTTGTCTAAGAACTCAGCCAGTGGGTTGGGTAATGATTAAACAAGCTGAGTTTCTGATCCGAATGAGACCAAAAAATGTTTCTTTATTTGATTTGACGAATTCTTCTCTTTTATTTACTTTACATGCTTATTTATTTGGGGTAGTTAGTTAATGATATAAGCAGCCCTCTTTGTTGTAAATTGCGTCATTTCTTTCTCCTTGCTTTTCTTATTTACATGTTTTATTGATATTATCACTTAGATAATTAACAGTTAGAAATGACAAAATTACATGATTGTTTATTAATTATTTTAGTTAACATTTAAGTTAATAAAACATGAGACCTTTATTTGATCACGTAGAATCCCCACATAAAATATGAATTCAGCCGGAAACCACCTTGTGGACCTTAAAAGGTTCCTAATACCTTCCTTTCAAGGTAATTTAAACCCTTACTCAAATTTCTAGTGAACTAAAACTAAAACAAAAATAGGTTCATAGTAGCCTAGACCGATGCCCTAACGCACCTTAATTCGTTAGGCGGTGACTCTTCACATCTACCCTTTAAACAATCTCAAAAAGAGTGGTCACGTCGAGTCCCACTTTTTGCGAGAAATAAAGTGCGACAGAATGGAGACTCTGTTGGAGAATTTAGGTTCTAAACATTATGAGTTTTTATTTTATATGGGATTCTATTGTTTGTCTGAATGTTATTTTGATTGTGATTTTTCATGATTATTGTTTGTTTTGACATCTTGATTTATTTCCACATATTAGGCCTTCTCCTTCCCTTTTATTATTTATTTTGATCATGATTTATTTTTGCATGTTTGTCCCTCTTCCATTCCCCTTTGCATTTGTTCTCCATGATTATCTCTTTTTCCTTTCTTCTTTCTGTTTGCTATGTATCTTGACGTTTAATTTTTTTTTTATATTGTTAGGCATGCTATTATTGTTACGTGTTATTGCTTTTTATAACTAGAATCTCGCTTATACTTTCCTTTACTTGGAACCTCTTGTATTTTTCTTTTATGAATGGTTGTATGGGTACATAGACGTTCTTTTCTAAAACACCCTTCAGGAGATGCCTTGTGGATTGGTCGATCAGAAGTTCATCGATAGTCACAAGCTTTCCCACTATCGAGTTGTCATTTTAAGGGAACCATGTCATAAACTCACTCTTGTTATTTAGGTCTTGGCTACATATTCTTTTACTAAGGAATATGCATCCCATTCAACCTAGGATGCCTTGGCACCCTTGATTCGTTGAATGTTAATCTCATTCAAAGTCCAAAGGGGTTCACGACCCTATAAGGACACATAATTATTTTTTATGTGTTACATTTCTATTTATGTATTATTTATCTTGTTGTTTCATTATTGTCTTAGTCATTCCTTGCTCTTAGTGTCCCTTACTTTAGAGCTCTTTACTCTTAACATCCTTTTCATGTTAGGACCCAACAATACACTCTTAGGGCCTATTCAAAAGCCTCCAATTCATGCCCACTTACTATTCAACTTTCACAACTCTCAAAATTTCAAACTATGTTTGGCCTGATTCTTGTTTGAACAAGATACGTAGGCAATCCTTTATAGAGTGTGGTCATCCCCTTCCTTTTTTCTTTGTTTTACAAGATGTCCTAATATTTGAAAATGTCAAACAATCTTTTTTCTATCAAATTATATCCTCTATTTCTTTCACCTTCCCATAATGTCATAAGGGTAAAAATTAGAACTCTTTTTCAAATGACTTTTCACAATCTTTCAAACTCTCAAATAGAGGTAGGCCCCTCTTGCTCAAAAGAGGCTCCCACAATAGGAAACGTCGAACAATGTGACTTGCTATATGTTAATCTAATTCATTCCTTTTTATCACTAACACACTATTTACCTCACCTTTGTTGTTTTTGTTTTATTTCTCCCTCCCATAGGTTGATTTGTGCATCCTGGCCTATTACACCCGTTCAAAAGGGGCTCCTCCTTTTCCTCCCCCACTTCCTACGAGTCTAAAAAACAAAGAACTGATGGATAAGGAGGGTGCTAGTTTTGAAAGAGATAAAGTTGTTGGGAAAAAATGATATAATACTAAAAATGGAGCAAATGATTTTGGAGTTACAAGGGGAGCTAGAGCAAGTACGCAATCTGGCCAAGCTATCCCTTAATCTGAATACTCCTAATATGCAAGCTGATAGCTATTCCATACCAAATTCCCAAAGTGTTCCCAAACTCCATTCCAAATAACCAAAATACCACAAATCCTCTATATGTTCCTACTCAAGAGCCTAAAAACTCCTCCTATCCTTCCCCACAAAAGCCTCAGAATCCAAACTTATTCCACTATCATGCATCTGGTAGCCATAACCAAAACCTTATCTATGTTGAAACCTTTCCACCCACTTGTCCTCAACCCGCATTTGAGAATCAAGAGAATGACTACACGATATAGGCCGTGGTTGAGAGGCTGAGACAATTAGAAAGAAGAAAAGGAATGAAAGGACTAAACTATGAGGACCTTTGCATTCATCCTGATGCCGAACTACCAGAGAGGTGCAAGCCTCCCAAGTTTGAGTTATACAATGGGACCAGAGATCCCAAGGCACACCTGCATGTGTATTGTGACAAATTGGCAGGAGTAGGGAAGAATGAGAAGATTTGAATGAAGTTGTTTGTGAGAAGCCTCACAGTGGAGGCTCTCATGTGGTACATTGAACAACATGTGAAGAAGTGGGCAGGTTGGTTTGACCTAGTCTCTAGCTTCATCGAGAGATTTGGATACAACATAGACAACGCTCCCAGTTGGTCTAACATACAGGCAAAGAGAAAAAAATAAAATGAATCCTTCTGTAAGTACGCTATGAGATGGAGAGCTGAGGTTGCAAAAGCTCGGTATCCAGTTGAAGAACAACAAATTTAAAAGTACTTTGTCAAGGCACAAAAAAAACAATACCTTGGCAAACTGTTGACAGTTATGGATAAGATTTTCTTTGAGATCATCTAAATAGGAGAAATGTTCGAAGATTGTCTTAAGAATTGTAGCATTATCTTCTTGAACGCTCAATCTGGAGGAGCAGCGGAGAACAAAAAGAGGAAAGAAGTAGAGGTTGTGATGGTGGCCTAACCTTTGGAGAGTACTTAGAGCTGTCAAACCTTTTATCCATCCCCTCCAACTTACCTACAAGATCCAACACCTTACCCAACACCTCCTTACCCATTACAGATGCCCTACCAAGCTCCACAATATCAAATGCCTACTTATTACCAAATGCACCCATAATTCTTAAACCTTTCTTATCCCATATACAATAGTACTGGGATGTAGCCTAGCTGCTTAAAGCAGCTAGGCTACATACCATATACAAATGCACCCTCGCTCGCAATAGTACTGAGGCACGTTTGAAGTTGATTCCAATAGATGAGTAACATGTTCCGACAGATAATTAACTTGTTGCGACAGATGACTTACCTGTTGCAACAGACTATGATCTGGTAGAATCAAGGTCAGTTCTATCATAACAGGTTACTAATATGTTGCAATATATATTTACTATCTATTGGAATCGAGTTCGGGTTCTGTTGCAACAGGTTAATAATTTGTTGCAGCAGATATTTACCCTATTGTAATAGACAATGTGTATATTGAAATCAGTTCAGGTTCTGTTGCAACAAGTTAATAATCTATTATAACAGATATTTATCATGTAGCACCAGATAACTAATCTGTTTAAACAGATAAATTATCTGTTGCAACAAGTGACCCATTAGTTTGATTCATGTTATGTCCTATAGAACCATAAATATGAATCTAACATAGCATCCTTTCATTGAAATAGATGTCTCATCTGTCGCAACAGATGATTTATCTGATTAAACAGATGGATCTTATGTTGGATTCATGATTGGGTTCTATCCATTATTGGAAAAACTACACAATAGCAGTTACCCTGATGAAAAATTCAACTAAAAATCATAATTTGACTTAGCAAAGTCTCCTATGAAGTAATGCCAAAGTGGAAAGTGATGTACGAAACAAGATTTGACCTAAATAAATTGGTCAAATAGCAATAGTAGCGGTAAAAATAACAATGACAATGGTCAACAAGAAGAAGATGAAGATGATAATGAAGTAGAAGATGATGAATAAAGGAGCAGCAACAATGAACAACAAAAATTGCTAAGAGAGAGAAAACAATAATGGATGAGAAGAGAGAGAAAGGCACCTTTTTTCCCTCTGTTTCCTATTTTATTAGGTAAATATTTGGATCAAAGTGTAAATTTAAAAACTTGTGGGCTATTCTCAAACTTACCAAACTTTCTTAATCCATAATAAAGTAATTGTCACCTCCACTCAATTATTAAGACTTGTGTCACCTACACCTCATTTTAAAACATTTTTGTCACCTATGGCCCAAAGCCCCTAGTTACCTATTGTTATTTCACATGACATATCAAAGGAATGCTTGAGACATTGTAGGGCATGTCTAATATAGAGTGAAAAGATAATTTTTACCTTCCACTCCAGACTACTAGACCATCATCACCATGACTTCTATCAGTATAAAATCCAGCAGCCCATCTTTCTGATGTGTTGTAAGGAGTAACCCACAGTTGATACTTTGTATAAGCTGCTCTAATTTGAGGATAATCATCATCTGATAACAAATATGTAGATGGTCTACCAGGAATTAACTTATAACCTACATCATTTCCAACCTTAAGTCTTTTTTTCTTCATTAACAAACCATAATTCAGCTAGTTCAATCCCAGGTTGAGTCCTGTCTTCAGATTCTATTTTCATAGTTTCTTTAACAATACTCCAATAGCTCTTCCTTGGTGATATTTTCTTGTCCTTGACTCTTTGAGTTTTAAGTTTGGCTTTCAAGAATGAATTGTTACAACCATCAACATCAAGATCAATGCGGTAAGTAAAGAAGTGATCATAGTTCACTCCAATTGTGTTTTCTGCCATAAGGGTACCGTAAACGTCCTAATTTATTTGATCGTTGTTTGTGTATTTCACAGCCTTCATCTGAATAATCCCTATTAGACTTGCCTTCACGAATGAAAAAGAAAAATGTAAGACATTTAAAATTTAGGTGAAATGATTGAAGTATATGTTAAGTCTTACTCCAGCTTTAATGGACCCACTTTGTTTGAACTCCCAATCAAGTATGTAGTCATAATTTCCAATTGGTGTTAGTTGTTACCATTCTGATCACCAAATTAACTTCTTGTTATCCCTGGGTATTCTACAAATCCAGAGAGTTAATTATGTCGATAGACTAATAGAGTGATCACGATTTAGCAGACTAATGTTTATTTAATTTAGAGGCTTACTAAAGTGCAGCTACTCCCATTTTTATATGTCTCCATGCAACATCACTAGTATTTCGTTCAAAAATACAAATAGCACGAGGGACTTGCACTACTTGGCCATCTGAATCAGTCATGTAACCATCCATATACACTGCATTGTTTGGACAGTTCAACGATTGGACAAGGGTGCTAGAAAATCTCCCAAAACCAAATTGGCCAACATCCAAGAGTGTTCTGCAGTACCATTCAAATGTAGGATCCATATAAGGCACGACTAACTCAGAGACATGGCCTCTATAGAGCACATGTTGATATTCATTTCTTGAAGCATCGAATATTGATATGATCATCCCTGATCTAGTATTGAATCCAACCTGAAATTTCTAATTAGCCCATTTGACTTCATGGCCTTGGATGTTTATCCTGGAGGGTTATGTGTCATTGAAAGAAACTGATCCCTGGGTCGACGAACTAAAATTAGCATCTTTTGCTTCTGGCAAGGGAGCTCTGAATATATCAATATACTTAATGATCTTCATTGATTCGATGTCTACTAGTGTAGTTATTCCTTCAATAGGCCTTGCCCAAAAGTTACTAGTCCTTCCTCGATAAAAACATGGAACACTAAAAACTTTTCTAGTGTTTACCAGACCAAACCATCCAATTGATAGTGGTATGTAGCTGACTTCAGATATATTCAAGCCCTTTCTTGATATTGAATCTTAAAATTTAGGACTACTCAATAATAGGTTGTTGGACTGTGTAATTTCATTAAGAGTAAAAGAAGGAAAGTCGTGGCCAGAGTACACCTTTTTTGATATGATAGAGCTAGTAACCAAGTCTATTGTGATTTCATATGACTCGCCACTAGCGTGAAGTACTACCCTAGCTCGACGATAAGGAAAAGAGGCATTGTTTGATTTATGCAAGGCAAGCCAATGAAGGATATCATTTTTTTCTGGTTCATCTAGATCTACAAAATGAAATGTTACATTGGAAAGGGAACTAAGGTAGGATTTTTGGATAATGACTCTAACTTTGTTGATTTCATTAGGATTAAAAGGGTCTAAAGGATGACACTGACAGTTAATAGAAAAGAAAAAGAAGAAAAATGCAACAGAAATGTGGAATACTTTTATGAGTTCCATGAAGAAGTGGTGATCTCAATTCAAATGATCTTTCCAACTATTTACTATTTTACATCTTAAATATTTTTCTTCTTTTTTCCAACTTGTAGTTATATAGCCTCTTTGTTTGGTTTGCACTATAACGAGAAATGCTTTTAACAAACAATTTTTACACTCTTTTTTGGAGAAAATTTGTTTTGTGAGTCACATAACAAATATTACTTACGCGAGTCGGTTATTTACTTGACTTCCAAAGATTTTAATGTTACTCGTTTTGATTTAATTGACCTGTATTGACTTAGCGCAGAGTTTAACAAAGTAAAGAAGACTTTCAAATATTGTGATCTTAAAATTTAAAGATGTATTGAATGTCCAAAATTTTGATCCTTTAATCTTGTAGTGCTAATGGAAATAGTTGGTTACATGTAGATTATTTAAATGTAATAGTATAGTTATACTGTTACTGTTTCATTCAGCTCTGCACTGTTACATTAGAATACCTAACTAACTAACTAGTTAGTAACTACTACTTCCTAGCTAGGATAGTGGGAGATAGGGAGCTTCTAGATGATTCTAGAACTACTAGCTAAGTCTATAAATACTCCCTAAGACAAGTGGATAAATAATTTGTAACAGATCATCTTTCATTTTACTATCAATGAATATTTTGTTGTGCTTTTTCTCCATTATAGACATCTTCTCTAGAGTTAGAAGATGAACTACGAATTGCTACTGTAAGTTTCACATGGTATCAGAGACAGGTTATTATAGATGCAAGGAGATTGACATTCAGCTGAAGAGGAGCTTAGATCTCTAAGTTCTTAGCTGAAGCATCAAGTGGTTAGATTTTTGTTTTTTATTATAAAATTTGAGTTATTTTGTCTGCAACTGTATTGATAGCTTAGATCGTTAGAGTGTGGAATAAATCAGTGTGGAATTTAACTGTTATGAAGAATTATATGACATCTAAGATAGATTCCAGTGATCCACTGTACATAGGGCATCAGAAGTGTCTGGTGCTATATTGATTCTAATCAAACTCACTGATTCTGAGAATTATGGAGTGTGGAGTCGTTCAATGTGAATTTCTTTGTTAGGGAAAAGAAAATTTGTCTTCATAACTGGAGCATGTAGTAAGGATAACTATGGAGAAGAAGTTCATGAGCAGTGGGAAACTTGTAATGCAATAGCGTTCTCTTGGTTGATGAGCTCTGTTAGTGCAGAATTATTATTTGAAATTGTGTATGCAACAAGTGCATTCAAAGTATAAGAGAATTTGAAGGAGAGATTTGAAAAGGTGAATCATATGAGATTATATCATTTGCACAAGGAAATCAGTACTTTATCACAACAAACTAGTTCTATAGCAACTTATTTCACAAAGTTGAAAAATCTGTGGAATGAGTATGATGCAATGCTTCAAGCATCATCATGTAAATTTCCAAAGTCAAAGGACTATGTAGATCACTTGTATGAATTAAGGCTAATTTAGTTTTTAAGCGATTTAAATAATTCACATGATTCAGAAAAAAAAGATAGATTTTACTGAAAAGAGTCACACCTACTCTTAATCAAGCATATGCTGTGATAATGGAGGATGAGATGAAATAATTAACCTATGTAGTTACTACCAATGAGAATACAGATCCAATGGTAATACAGGTGAATAGAGGACTAAATATGAGCTTCGGAGGTCAAGGTTATAGAGGAAAAAGGTCTGATTATTGTCACTTTAGTGGACACACTAGAGAAAACTATTATAAGTTAATCGGTTACCCAACTAATTGAAAGCAAAGGAAGAAGCACAGTTATAACAGAGGAGGTTCAAAAGGCTACAATTATTAAGGATATGGAAGAACAAATGGACAAGGAAATCAATATGCAAGTCAGGTCAATTTTCAACATCCATAACATGGTTTTATTGATGCAAGAAACAATGTTTACACCATCCATGAAGAGAACAAGGATATCAATAGTGCAATTTTGGCCAAAGGAAATGGTTTCACTGGTGGAGAATATAAGCAGATCATGGAGATACTAAACAATGATCCACAAGATGTAAAACAAGATAAATATCAGGTATAGCCACCTGTTTATTATCTCATGTTGTGTCGTAGAAGTGGATAGTTGACTCTGGTGCAACTCACCATATAGCTGCAAATAAAGATGTGTTGTCTACAAGTAAGATAGTTAGTTAGGTATGGACAAGGTGAAGCTTCCTAATGGTGTAGAAGTTGGCATTTCATATACTAGAGAAGCCATAGTATTTCAGAATGCAGTTTTGAAGGATGTGTTGTTTGTGCCTGATTTCAAGCTCAGCCTATTGTCTGTGTCCAAAGTCACTAAGCAGTTGTCTTGAATTATATCCTTTTACCCTAATTTTTGTGTCTTTCAAGATCTTTCAGTGGCAAGGTAAAGGGGATTGGTAAAGAAAGAGGAGGTCTGTACATACATAAAGGTAAATGTAAAATAAGTGATTCATCAGCAGAGAAAACAAAACTAATAGCAGGAGTGACTGTTAAAGATATCAGCTTATGGCATAAAAAGCTTGGACATCCCTCTGCTCAAGTGCTGAAATATTTAGACCTTTAGAACCATAATAAAGACATTGAGGTATTGAACAGTTTTCATGTTTGTCCATTAGCTAAACAAACCAGGTTGCATTCCCTATTAGTGATACTAAGTCTATTGCTTGCTTTGATATTGTACACATAAATCAATGGGAACCTTATAAATCTTCTACTTTTGGCAGGTAAATTTATTTTCTGACTATTATGGATGATCACAATAGATATACTTGGATCCATTTATTGCAAATTAAGTCTAAAACCATCATGGATCTTAAGAGTTTTTACCTCATGATTTAAATACAATTTGGAGCTATTGTTAAGATCATAAGATCAGACAATGGAATAGAGTTTTTCAACTCAAAATGTTAAGACTTATTTAAATCCTTAGGCATCTTGCATCAAAGTAGTTTTCCTCACATACCAAAGCAAAATATTGCGGTTGAAATAAAGCGTAGAGAAATCCTAAATATTGCTAGAGCTATCAGGTTTCAATCTCATATACCTATCAAATTTTGGGGAGTACTTATTTAGACTGCAGTGTATTTGATGAATAGATTACCATCATCTTCTATTGGTGGTAACAGTCCTTATGAGTTTCTATTCTACAAGGTTTCTTCTCTAGCTCATTTGAGAGGAGTTGAATGCGTATGCTATGCTTCAGTATTTCCTAGAGGTGACAAATTTTTTGAAAAAGCCAAACTTGCAATGTTAATGGGATATTTAACTTCACAAAAGGGCTACTTGTAAATGCATTTGAATACTGACACGTTATTTGTTACTAGATATATTGTGTTTCAAGAGCATGCATTTTCATTTGTAAATAAGCAGGAGCAGAATGATCCATTAGATTTTCTACAATTACATGAAGAATACAGTAATGAAACAAACTTAGACATGGTTGAAGATCATGTATCTGCATATGAGCAAATGCATAGTGGAGACTCCACAATAGAAGTATCGCCTCAAGATTATTCAGAACTTTATCATAATACTGAAGTAGAACCAACACATTCGTCAATACCACATGCTACTGATGTTGATGCTGGATAACACGTGCCTAGAAGAACTCTAAGAGTGACTAGAGAACCTATCTGGTTGAAGGACTATACTATAATGAACAAGAAGAAGGGTACAAGGTATTTTATTGCCAACTAGTTGTCTTATGCCAACACTATAACCAACTACCAATGTTATATGGGTAATTTCTCAGCTCTAGTAGGGCCATAGTATTTCAGTCAAGTTGTTGTAGATGAAAGATGGATTCAAGTTATGAAGTTAGAAATTCAAGCTCTTGAGGACAATAACACCTGGGAAATGGTAGACTTGCCACTAGGTAAAACTATTATTAGGTCAAAGTGGGTGTATAAAATCAAGCATAAGTCTAATAGAGATGTTGAAAGGTTCAAATCAATATTAGTAGCTAAAGCAAAAAAACTAATAGAAGGGGTTGGACTACCATGACAAATTTTCACCTGTTGCAAAAATTGTAAATGTCAGGTGTATTATTGCTCTAGCAGTATTAAAAGGATAGTGTTTGTATCAGATGGATGTTTATAATACATTCATACAGGGAGATCTAGATGAGAAAGTATACATGAATTTACCTAAAGTCTTTCAATAGGAGGGAAAACATAAAGTGTACAGGTTACTGAAATCCTTATATAGACTCAAACAAGCCTCGAGATAATGGAATACCAAGCTTACTTCATCCCTATTGCGAGATGGATTTAATCAGAGTTCATATGAATATTCATTGTTCATTTTAAGGAAGGCAACAGACATGTTCATGATCTTAGTCTATGTTGATGACTTGCTTATCACTGGAGATAATGAGTCCATGATCGCAAAAGCTAAGGAGGAATTACACCAACAATTTAAGCTCAAAGACTTGGGAGAGCTTAAGTACTTTCTTGGTATTGAGATTATAAGATCTAGATAGGGAATCATCTTGAATCAAAGGAAGTACATTCTTGAGCTGATTTCAGAAACTAGTCTCGGTGGTGCAAAACCAGCAAATACACCACTAGAATCTAATGCTAAGCTAAACTTGGTAGAGGTTGATGAAGTTGATGGAGTAACAAATGATATGGTTCTGAATAATGTTACTTCTTACCAAATATTAGTTCGGAAGCTCATGTATACAACAATTACTAGACTTGACATTAGCTATGCAGTGCTTACATCAAGCCACTTTATGCAGATGCCAAAAAAATCTCACTTGAAAGTAGTACACAGAATTGTGAGATATCTAAAGGGATCGGTAGGTTAAGGAATATGGATGAAAACTCAAGGCATCACAAACTTAATTTATTGGTGTGATTCAGACTGGGCAGCATGCCCTAACACTAGAAGATATTTCACAAGTTATGTGATACAACTTGGTGGATCATTGGTGTCTTGGAAGTCGAAGAAACAACACAGGATTTTTAGAAGCTCAACTGAGGCTGAGTACAAAAGCATGGTCTCTGCAGTAGCTGAACTCACTTGGCTGGAAGGCTTGTTCACTGATCTAGGTGTTTCTATTAATAAGCCTATTACAGTACTGAGTGATAGCAAATCAGCTATTCAGTTGGAAGCAAATCCTATATTCTATGAGAAAACTAAGCATATCGAAATTGATTGTCATTTCATTCGAGATAAGATCAAAGTTGGCCTGATCTAGACTGTTATGCCCTCACAACATGAAGTAGCAGATATGCTAACCAAAACTTTGAGTCATAAGAAACCTTCTCATCTTATTGGCAAGCTTGGTGTGCTCGATATCTTGCACCCTGCAGCTTGAGGGGGTGTTGGGGGCTGGTTATAGAGTTGGTTGCATGTAGATTAGTTAAATGTAATAGTTTTAGTTATACTATTACTGTTTCATTCAGTTGTGCACTGTTACATTAGAGTACTTGACTAACCGACTAGTTAGTTAGCAACTACTACTTGCCAGCTAGGATAGTGTGAGATAGGGAGCTTCTAGATGATTCTAAACTACTAGCTAAGTCTATAAATACTGCCTAAGATAAGTGGATAAATCAGTTGTAACAGATCATCTTTCATTTTACTATCAATGAATATTTTGTTTTGCTTCTCTCCATGACTGATAGGCATCTTCTCTAGAGTTAGAATATGAATTATGAATTGCTACTGTAAGTTTCACAACTAAACATGTCATATGGAATGTTGAAATTCAAGAGATGCCAAAACAAAATATCTACATTCTTTTTTAAATGGACTAAAGAAGAAAGAACTTCCTCCGTCCATCAATAGTTGTCGAATATTGACTTGACACATAGATTAAGAAATAGTAAATGATAGGGGTAATTTTATCATATTACCCATTGAATATAATAAATTTAATGTTCTTAGAAATGCATTGAATAATGAATCGTATGTATTGTGAGTAGAAACTGGCAAATTATTTATTGATTTTTCAAACTAGACAAATATTAGTGGACATCTATTTTTAATATAGTTGTTAAATAAAAATGGATGAAAGAAGTAGTACAAACAAATTGAAATAAAGAGTGTTATTTTTTGTAATCTTTTTTGAAAGGAGCATGGGGATCCATAAATTCACGTATCAAGTATAGAACTGCCTCATATAAGTGATGTTTGTTATATAACTAATAAAATAAAATTTCCCCTCGTTGACAAAATTTTGTAGAAAGGTTACGTTTACCAAATAATCTAATTAAATTTAGTATGAATGGTGGATAAGTGCTTCATCTTTTTGTTTGCATTGAAAGATAATTATTGATTGATTTATCTACTTCTTGCCAACGGTTACCTAAACAGAATATCATAATATTCTCTCATTTTGATTTATTTATTTTACTTTTCTTTTTTCGTTTAAAACAATAATTTTTTTTTTTAAAAAAAACTTTTTAATTCCAACTTTTAAACTTGTTTACAACTAGAAAATCAAAAGATATTTTAATATATTATATATATCAAATTTCATATTTTCTTTATGTCCAAACGTCCTCTAAGTCAATTGCTTTAATTTCCACAATATTACCAAACGCTATTGCTGCTAAATTGAACTATGGCTGCTAGCTAGGGCTGACTTTCTTTAGCTTAACAAGCTTGGAAAAAGATACTCTGCAATTAAAGACAAGCTAAAAGTTAAAGTTTATGAATTCAGTATTTCAATCAGGTTAAATTATTAATAAAGTAAATTACATAAATGATAGTGTTGGTGGCTCTAGTTTTTGTCTCTTATAAGAATGATCTTATAAAACTAGCTTTCCTTATTTTTTTTATTTTTTTTGATATAACACAATTATATATTTGTCCCACAATATCTCAAATATTTCTAAACAATTTCATACCTATTTATCTTTCAATTTTTATTTTTTTATTTTTTTTATTCTACTTCTCTCTCTCTTTAGTTTTCTCAATTCTTACTTTTTTTCCTTTTCTCCTCTCAACTTATATTTTTTAAAAAAAGAAAATCTCTTTTTTCATTGTACTTTGATTTTAATTTTTTTTTTCTTTTAGTTTTTCTCAATCCTTACCTTTTTTTCCTTTTCTCATCTCAACTTTTGTTTATATTTTAAATTTTTTCTCCTTTTTATTTTTCTTTGATTTTTATTTTTTCTTTTTTTTTTCTTTTTAATTTTTCTTAATCTTTGTCTTTTATTTTGTTTTTTCTCAACCGTTAATTTTTTTCTTTTCTCTCCTAGCTTCTATATTTTCTTTGATATTTTTTTAAAAACATATTTTTCTTCTTTTTTCGCAATTTTTATTATTTTTTTTCTTTTCTTTGATTTCTTCCAATCAAGTTATGCCCCATGAGCAAGAGTTGACACTACCACATTGTAGAGGTAAGATTTACGACTTTCAAAAAAGAAGTTACATTTCATGGGCAAGAGTCACCACCAACACATTGTGTTTTTTACTTAAGAAATACTCTATAACTCTTATCTTAGAGGTACGACTCTGCCCAAGGACCATTAAACACCAAGTTATGCTCCATGGGCAAGAGCTGATACCATCGCATTGTGTATTGATTTATGAGATGCTTTATAACTCTTCCCTTACAGGCAAGACTTAGACCAAGGGCTTTCAAGCAATAAGTTATGCCCTATCGACGAGAGTTGACATTACCACATTGTGTTTTGATTTATAAAATATTCTATAACTCTTTCCTTAGAGGCAAGACTTAACCCAAGGACTTTCAAACAACAAGTTACTCCCCGTGGGTAAGAGTTAACACTATCACATTATGTTTTGATTTATGAGATATTCTATAACTCTTATCTTAGAGGCAAGACTTAGCCCAAGGACTTTTAAACTACAAGTTACGCTCCATGGACAAGATTTGACACTATCACATTTTGTCTTGATTTAAGAGATGTTTTATAAATCAAGGACTTTCAAAAAAATAAGTTATGTACCATGGGTAAGATTTGCCAATATCACATTATGTCTTAGTTTATGAGATGTTTTATAACTCTTGCCTTAGAGGCAAAACCTTGCCGACAAGTTACGCCCCATGGACAAGCATTGACACTATCATATTATGTCTTGATTTATGTGATGCTCTATTAGTCACGCCTTTAAGACAAGACTTAACCAAAGAACCTCCCTAAAGAACAAGTTATGCCCAATGGACAAGTGTTGATACTACCATATTATTTCTTGATTTATGGGATATTTTATAATTCTTTCCTTAGAAGCAAGGCTTAACTCAAGAATTTCCAAACAAAAAGTTATACTCCAAAAGCAAAGACTGTTGGGTTCGAAATCGAGAGGGTATCTTGCGGAAACTTAAAGTTAGCAAACTATAGCGATGATAATTCAGATGACAATGAAAATTATAATAGAAAACATATTATTAACATAATTTGGTCAAACGACCTACATATGAAAAACTAATATTGAAAAATATAAAACCTATTGCGAGAAAATCTCCTCCGAAACGAAACTCTTAAACAACTATATTGTGGATGCTATTGTGTTATGGTATGAAAAGGGGTCTTCTATTTATAGATGTCCAAAATCTTTCCTCCAAGAAAGAGATTTACCAAATATGGAAAAGAGTTATATTTTTCTTTCAGGAAAAGTAAAAGTAATTATGATATTACTTTTATTTCCCTTCTAAGAAAAGTAAAACTTAAATTTGGTAAGAAAATCAGGGTAAGAACACTAACATATCTCCCGCTTTTAGCTTGATTTTCTTCACTTGATCCACCTTCTTCACACGATCTTCTTATATCACTATTGTTTACCATGATTAAAAGTTAATATCGATTAAAAATTAGAGTGATATGCATTAAAAATAAAATCATGGGTTGATATTATTAGAGGCCTGTGTTATAAGTAAACAAGGTTGAAAGTGGAGCCTTGTGCATTGAAAGTGAGCACAAGTTAAGAGTGGAGCTCATGCATTAAAAGTATATGCATGAGTTGAAAGGAGTCCAAGCGTTAAAAGTAAACAGAGGTAGAAAGTTAGAGCCCGTAAGCACGGATTAAAATTTTATTTTAAAAATGGATTTGCAGCAAGATTGTTGAAAATTTCTTTAAAACTTTTCTCCACATATAGCTAGAAAAAGATCTTCATTATCATTAAATTGGTTGTATCTTGATTTGAAACCGCTATCGAACCTGTTTAATCTTGTCTCAGTACACCATTGAACCATTGAACCATAGGCTCTGATATATAACTTGTTGGGTTCGAAATTGAGAAGGCGTCTTGCAGAAGCTTAAAATTTGCAAATTATAGAGATAATAATTCAGATGCCAAAGAAAACTATAATAGAAAACACATTATTAATATAATTTGGTCAAACGACCTACATATGAAAAACTAATATTGAAAAATATAAAATCTAATGGAGGTCTTCTATTTATAGATGTCCAAAACCCTTTCTCCAAGGAAGAGGATTGCCAAATATGGAAAAGAATTATATTTTTCTTTCAGGAAAAGTAAAAGTAATTATGGTATTACTTTTATTTTCCTTCTAAGAAAAAACTTAAATTTGGTAATAAAATTAGGGAAAAACCCTATCAAAGACTTGGCATTATCACATTATGTCTTGATTTATGAGTTATTCTGTAACTTTTGTCTTAGAGGCAAGACTTATCCCAAAGGACTTCCTAATAACAAGTCATGCCCTTAAATTTGCTTTGGTGTAAATAAAAAAGCAGATTCCTTTGCAGATTATTCAACTTTTTATTTATTTACAAAATATAATAAAATTTAGAAGAAAAAAAAAAGAGAACAAACAAAACAGAGAAATAGAAAAAGAGATTGATAAAAAAAAAAAGACAAGAAAAAATAAAGATTAAGAAAAAAGAGAAGAATAAATAACGAAAAAAATGATTGAGAAAAACAAACATGAGAATAAATAAATAAATAAATAAATAAAAATAAAGTTTGAGAAAAATGAAAAAAAAATAAAATGATAAGTGATAAAAAAAACAAAAAAAATAAAGATTGTCACCAATGAATTAAAAAAGAGAGAGAAATGAAGAAATAAATAATGTTTGAGGAAAACAAAAAGAAAAAAGAGAAAAAAAAGTAAAAGAAAAATAAAAGTTGAGACAAATGAATTAAAACGAGTAAAAAAATAAAAGTTAAGGTAAAAAAATTAAATAGAAGTTGAGAGACAAATGAGAATGAAATTTAAAAATATTTGAGGTGTAGAGGGCCAAAAATGTATTTGTACTATCATATATAAAATGTGTGAAGACCTTTAGAAAAGTGATTTGAACATTTTATCCTTCATTAAAAGTATCTCTAATAGAAAAAACTAACTTTTCACTTTTTTCTCAATTTATTATTTAATTAAACTAAGGACTCCTAAAACTATATGAACTGAAACTACGCACTCCTAAAATATATGGGATAAAAATTAGGGACTTTTGAAAGATATGGAAAAAAATAACCAGTAGGATAATACACTAAATTTTTTATTATTCGTATAGTTTTTAGTTGTCTTCTAAAAATTTTTTATGAGTAAATGCACTATTTCCACCCTGAACTATAAACAAAATTGTTGAGACACACTTGAACTTAAAGGGGGTCCTATTACTCCCCTGGACTAATTAAAATCGTATTTTTGGTAACTTTGGTGCCTAAGTGGCACGTACGTGTATCTACGTGGACCTTCAGTGTGTTGATTCACACAGTGTGCCACGTATGTGCCACATAGGTACTAAGATTGTCAAAAATATGGTTTTAATTAGTCCAATGGGGTAACAGGACCCCCTTTAAGTTGGAGTGTGCCTCAGCAATTTCGTTTATAGTTCAGGAGGGAAACAGTGCATTTTCTCTTTTTTTTGTCTATGCCAATTTTTTGTGTGTTGAGATGTCACTTATCCATAAAAATAGGCCTTTGTTTCTGCTTTAGTAATTTGAAACTTCTTTTTTATGTGATTTATGTAATATTTTCCTTTATAAATAGGAGTCTATAAATAATGTATTTTTGATAGACAATTGCAAATTGAGAAATTTCTTTGTGAGTTTTGTTTATAATATTTCATATACAATTAATGATTTGAAATTGACTTATTTATAATTTTGGACAGATTATTTGGACCGTCGCATTTTGTCACGAGAAATTAGTTGGTCATTCTGGATTCATAATAATTAGTAATGAAATTGACTTATTTATAATTTTGGACAAATTATTTGAATCATCGCATTTTGTTATGAAAAGTTGATAGGTCATTCTAAATTTATAATAATTAGTTATCTTATTAATTTAAGATATTTTTATCTATGCTTTATGATTAAAAAAATCATGTGTACTATGTTTTGAGGATTGTTCGTGGAATTAGTTTTTTAGGAGATTTGATTTTTATTCATTAGTTTTTTGACTTATCATTTAATTTTTTCCATCATTGGTTGTTCATGTTTTCTTAGGTATAAAGTGATCATCAACAATTTTGAGGATTTGATTCTTGTGATTTGAGGTAATTTGAAAAACTTTTCTTATTTTAATGTAAATCTATATGTATACCTTCTCTCTCATTTTTTTTAAAAAATAATTATTTGCATTACAGTTTGAAGTGTTTAGTATTTGCATTGGAGCTCAACTGAATTCGAATTCACATTAGAAAGTTTCATATTAGAGGTTAAGCTCTTTCTACCAATGGTGACTTGAGACTTATTGTTCAATTACAAGGTTGTCAAGAAATTAAAGCGTAATACTATAGAGTAATAGTAACTTATATTATGATAAAGAGCTATGTCTTTTCTAGGTAAACCTAGAGAAAATGTCAAAGATATAATATGCGAAAAGATAGGAATAGATGAAACAATAAATTCATGTATACTGACACATTGTAAGTCTTTAATTATATGCATAAAATTTTCTTACAAAGCGCTTGCATGATTTATGTTTAATATTTGTAAATTATATGGCATTGAAGTATAATTTTGTAAACGGGCTATTTGACTAAGTGACCGACCGGTTACTATACTCTCCAGTCACTTTATGTTTGGCGTTACTCTTTCCATTCTATAAACAAACAAAACACAAACATTCATTTAATTAGTCTCAATTAAAAAGAGTACTATTTTAACACTCTTTAAGGCATGAAACCTAAAAAACTCTCAAAAGAAAGAGTACGTATTGGCTTAATTAATCAGTTGCCGGTGTAAAAGAAATTACACAAAAAAATGTCTTGCCATATAAATACATATCCTAGAACATGAGTATCTTACCTTTTTATCCCACAAAAGAGATACATGAATCTCAATTGTTTATTTTATTTTTAATTCATTTTGAAAAACAATATCTCTTTTCCTTTTAAATACTCTATTTCTAAATTTTCATACAGCATATTAAAACTACACGATTAGAGTATACTTCAATATATTTCATATATCTATAATAATTAAATTAGACATTAGAAAATGTATGGTGAATTATCATGTTCTTCATGTACCTGATTTATCTTAAAATTTAATGTTTATCTTTTAATTTTTTTTACTTAACAATACAACGCACACACAATAACTTGTTCTTTTGATATACATTTATTGTTAATTAACTATATACACGTACAGAGCACGTACATCTAAACTAGTACATCAAAAAACGGAAGGTTGGTCTTTAAATACTTTTCTTATGAAGGTCAAAAACCCAAAGCCAGCCACTATTAGGGTCATCCCATGTAACTTTCTATTATTAATAAGTTCCAGAAGAATAAGTTTTTGCTTGAACGGAATAAACAAATATTTACTATTTTACCTCTTTCGACTTAGAGGATGGAAAAATAGTTTTGACTTGTTTGAATTCGAAAACTTAAGAAAACCTTCCAGATTCAATTTAAAATAGAATCGTCACTTAATTTATTCAAAAAGAATTAGGAATTTTTTTTTAAAAGTTACTCAAAAGACTAAAAGAGAAAATCTTTTGAATTTTCAAAAATCCAGAGAAGAGTTCATATTAACACTTTAGGAAGGGGTTTCAGGCACCTAAAATATCCGCTGACATGCGGTTATTAAGTTATTTCAAAAATTTTATTTATTAAACTAACTTTAAGAAATGTGAGAATTTAATTAAGTGAAGAAATGATTTTTCACAAAAAATTCAATAATTAACCATAGTTTGCAAAAAATAGACGATAATAAACTAAGTAACAACTTTTAACAAAACAATTAAGAAATTTTGAATTGACTGATTGATTAAACAAGGAAAGTGATAATTAGCGGAAAGAGATAATTGTACTAAAAAAGGAATTCGCTGAGTTAATAAAGAGTTAGAGATTCATACAAATAAATAATGAAATTATATAATGAATAAAAGTTATTGTAATGTGACCATGATGTCATAGGTTCAAGCCTTAGAAATAGGAGAAAATTGAAGGAAAGGTGTCTTTTAAGTATTGAATGAAGGATTGGTGACATTGACCAACTTAAAGGGTCAAACATAATTAGGAAACTTGATTAAGTTAATTGTGAACTTGATTAATATTTTCAAAACTTTCTAATCTTTTCAAAATAACAAATCAACCCACACACCCCTCCTTTCCAAATTAACTATTTCTCTCCTCTCTCTCTCAACTATTTTCCAACAAACAGTTCTGCAAAATTTCTCCCTTCAATTCTCGACGACTTCAAGCTCCAACGACAAATAACTGGGCGAGTTTTTTTTGGACTTTCAACAGTCAATCGACATGACAAGTAGTGTTCTCTGGCGACAACAACTTCGAGTTCTTTGTTGTCCCATTTCTTATTTCACATGTAAAAAATTATGTATTTTTAGTTATGAAGAAGCAGAGGAACTTGAGCCAACTTCTGTTCTAGTATTGGTTAACAATTTCAATATTTATTACTTAAATTTGAAATGTGGAATGTATAAAACCCTAATTTCTGGCATTTTTTCTCTACTCTTTCCAGCGTGAAATATAATTTTTTGTTGTTATTGTAGTTCTTATTATCGGACTGTTGATTTGATTTGTTGGCGATTTTTGGTCACTATTGATGTTCTTAGTGTGTGTGTTATGCTGGTGTTGCTGGGTTGATTTGTTATTTTTCTTGGTAAAAATAGTATTGCAACAGATGAACCATCTGACACAATAGATAAACTATCTGGCACAATAGATGAACCGTCTAGTGCAACAAATGAACCATATGTCACAACAGATGAACCATCTGATGCAACAGATAAACCATCTGATGCAATAGATGAAACATCTAATGCAACAGATGAAACATCTGATGCAACAGATGTAAATCTAAAATAATAAATGAACAATCTAACAAATTATTAATTTGTTGTGACACATGACTCTTCTATTTGAGAGAAATATAAACAATATTGATCCAACAAATAACTTATTTTGCAATAGACGAGTGATCAATTTCAAAAGATGACTGATTTGTTTTAGCAAATGAGTGATTTGTTTTTATTATTTCCAATGGATTACTCATCCGCTGTAACAAGTTGGTTATAGGTTGCAGCAAATAGACTACCTGGTGCAACAGATGAGTGATCTATTTTTATTGTTTCTAATGGATTACTCATCCACCGCAACAGGTTGGTTATAAGTTGCAACAGATAACCTACCTGGTGCAACACATGGGTGAATTATTTTTATTATTTCCAACGGATGCAACGGATTGGCTATGGGTTGCAACAGATAAACTACCTGGTGCAACAGATGAGTGATTTATTTTTATTGTTTCCAATGGATTACTCATCCACTGCAACCTGTTGGGTATAAGTTACAAAAGATAACCTACCTGGTACAATAGATGGGTGATCTATTTTTATTATTTTCAATGGATTACTCATACGCTGCAACATGTTGGTTATAAGTTGCAATAGATAACCTATTTGGTGCAACAGATGGGTGATCTATTTTTATTATTTCCAATGAATTACTCATCCGCTGCAACAGGTTGGTTATAAGTTGCAATAGATAACCTATCTAGTGCAATAGATGAGTGATCTGTTTTTATTGTTTCCAAAAGATTACTCCTCTGCTGCAATAGATTGGTTATAAGTTGCAACAGATAACCTACCTGGTGCAATAGATATGTGATCTACTGGAACTAAACTATCAGAAATGACTCATTTATGCCATCAGTTAAAAGTTGAGCTCATTCATGTCATCGCCACTACAAAATCAGATCATCCATGCCATTACTCTTTAATGGTGGTTTTCAAAAACAACTTTGCCACATGGACTTTTATTAGAGGTCGACGTCATTAATTAAAATAAGCAAAAAGATTCAAATAAGCCATTGAACTATCAGAAATGACTCATTTATGCCATCAGTTAAAAGTTCAGCTTATTCATGCCATCACTGTTATAAAATCAACTCACTCATGCCATTACTTTTTAATGATGGATTTTTAAAAATAGCTTTGCCATGTGGTCTTTTATTAGAAGTCCACGTCATTAATTAAAAGAAATCAATATTAATTTCAAAATATCTTAAATTAGTTAGTATCAGGATTATTTATTTCGGCATTTATACCATAATGAAGGGAGAAATTATCCCATATACATGGCGGGATAATTGGAATAGCAAACTTCTTTTAAGCCGTTATTTGAAAATAATTTTTCAATACTGTATGCTCCACTAATTCGTGATAGGAGAAGTTATTCAATATGCATGGCGGGATAATTGAGATAACAGACTTCTTTTAAGTCATTATTTGGAAATGATTTTTCAATAATATATACTACCCTAATTTGTGATGGGAGAATGGAGAAGTTATATTGGTGCATCTCTTTCTTTTTCTTGCTTGCCCTAATCGTTCATTTGTTTATTTTCTTGCAACTTCGGAGTATATATTGGATTCACTAGAATTAAAACTAATCAGTTACTATTGGATAGAATTTTTGAGGTTTTTGTTAAGCGTAGCATTTATAATGATTTACAATCAACTAGAAATAGCCAAATGATATACATTAATCACTATTTTTTCTGATTAGAAAAATAGTTGTTGTTGTAAGAAAAAAAATATTTTAATGGGTGTAGGTCGGGTTATGTTAAATGAATTCGTTGTTTTTAATGGGTCTAAGATATTTTGAAATTAATACTGATTTATTTTAATTAATGTCACAAAACTCTAATAAAAGACCACATGACAAAACTATTTTTGAAAACTCACCATTAAAAAGTAATGACATGGGTGAGCTGATTTTATAACGACAATGGCACGAATGAGCTGAACTTTTAACTGATGGCATAAATAAGCAATTTCTGATAGTTTAATGGCATATTTAAGCCTTTTTCTTATTTTAATTAATGACGTAGCCCTTTAATAAAAGGCCACGTGACAAAGCTATTTTTAAAAACCAGCGTTAAAAATTAATGAACTGAATGGGCCAATTTTGTAACAGGCCATGGCATGAATGAGCCAAACTTTTAACTGATGGCATAAATGAGCCATTTTTGATAGTTCAATGGCATATTTGATCCTTTTCCCATTATTCAATTTTAATCTATTTAATATTTCATTATTTTTAGATTATATGGCTCCCAAAAGTCTAAGTAAAGGAATAAGTGAAGCAGCTAGGCTACATCCACAACTCTATGAGCTTGTTTTACAAGCGTTATCTCAATTAGGAGTAGAATATGATGAACATGGGGAGGAGGAATATTTCAAAAGAGATGATCCAAATGCTAATAGCCCTTCCACCAAAGAGTTGATCAAAACCATTAGCATTGATCGTTATCCTGTTAGAATGCAGTGCCATGGTGCCACAGATTTAACTGGTAATTTCGTAGTTAAGTCAGCCATGGGAAAATCTTTCAATACCTTCAGAAAAATACTTTGAGAATAAAAATTAGATTCTTATTTCAGGAACAGCTTCTTTGGACAATATCTTGATTTCCGGAGGACAACAGTGCTCATTTCCAAATGTATGTGGTATTCCCTCCGTTTAAAAAAAAAGACCTATTTTGACTTGGCACAAAGTTTAAGAAAATAAAGAAGAATTTTGAATCTTGAGGCCTTAAATTGAAGTTGTGGAAAATGTAACAAAATGTCCTTTAATCTTGTGGTCCTAAACATTCCATGTGGAAAGTTAAAATCAAACTATTGCTAAAAAAGAAAAGGGGCCATTCTTTTTTAAACAGACTAAAAAGAAAAGTAGATCATTCTTTTTGAAACGGAGAGAGTATATGATCTTCTCAAGCGTAGGTTTATGTATGATAACAAAGATAAGATGGATGAGATATGGATAAATTACTATGGCATGCTTGTTTGTTTTGGTTGGAAGGAGTTTGCCATTGTTACTGGACTAAAATGTTATCCTCCTTCTCATTCTCAATTTATATCTATTCTAACCCAAAAAAATACCCCGCACACCCAAAAAAGGCAAAGGCAAGTCGAATGATAGTGATGGCCTGGTGTCCATTGTTGTTCCAAGCTTCAAAAACAAAATTTGATAGAAGTGTTGAAAGGTAAAAGAATTTCAAAGAAGCATAAGCAACCATTGTGCTTGGTTTGGTTAGTACATAACATTCTTTGGGAAAGAGACGTTAACAACAACATACAACTTGGTTTGATAAAGCTCTCCTAGGAACTTGAGGCATTTAATAGCTATCCTTGGGGTTATGAATTTTTCAAAATGACTGTCAAATATTTGTTAACTCCATTAATGCCAAAGACAGTCAACTTATATGGCTTTTCATGCGCTTTCATGGTAAATATTTCTTTTATTATAATATGATTTATTTTTTATTCAATAATGGTTTTGATTTATTGGCGTTATTTTATAGGCTTGGGTGTTTGAAGCCATTCCTTATTTGAGACAACAAGTGAACTACCAAGAAGAAGTTTCCTGTCCAAGAATTTTGAGATGGTTGTCAGCCAAAACTGATAAAAATTCAAAATTTCTTGATATCTTCAACCCCTCCAAGGATACAGTAAGTATAATTATAATTAAGTTTTTATTTTAATTAATAATATTTTTGAATAATCTAATCATCATTCTAATATATGTAATGATTTATATTAGATTGTGCATCCATCGCTTGTTTCAACCAATCAAGAGTTGAAGATGTCATTTTTCTTACTTTACGGTGTGTACAAACTTTATCGAACCCTAAGGTCATTGACAAAATAAAAATGGAACTGTTTGGAGCAACAACCATTACAAAAAAATAATTTTGGGGTGCGCTTGTTGTTGTTGATGACTATAGTGGTGATAGAGTTGTTAGTGATGGTAGTGGTGTTATTGTTGGTGTTAATGACGTTCCTCTTACAGTTTTTAAAAAAAACCGTTATGAGTATGATCATACTGGTTATACATAGTTTCTCTCTCTTAGTGAATGTCCTGCATGCAAATGTCAAGACTGCTAGGTAAAACCTGATGTAGTGATTAATGCTATTAATGCATTAACTTCTTCTGTAAATGAATTGACATCTAATAGGGGTGTCATTCCATCAAATAGGATTTTATATCCATCTACTCTATTAGAGATTAAGAGTAAGAGAAGAAGAAAAGTAATTTCCAAGGCATTATCAAGCATTCAAAAAAGCAAAATTGCAACTCCTCTGTCCATGTGTTGCACTATTGAGCAATGTACAAGGGCCACTGGAGAGAAACACGATATGAACAAGGTGAATATATATCGTCTATTTCAACTAACAAACAGACACATATCTATTTCAACAGATGATACATCTGCTGAAAATTATCAAACAGATATATACATTCGTTGCAACAGTTGACTAACTTGTTGCATCTGATACAGTGTCTATTGCAATATATGTCTCATATATTTGATAAAATTAAATAGCTCTACGTACCATTTTTATTTGTAACAATAGATGACCTACCTGTTGTAACGGATGGGTCATCTGTTGAGACAAATTAAATCAAGACTTCCTACCATTTCAGTTTTTCCATACAAATGAGTCATATGTTGCAATAGATGGTTCATCCATTGGAAATTATCATACAGTTCTTCCTCGTGTTATAAGTTGTTCCAATAGTTGATCCATCTATTGCAACATAAATATAATCTGTTTAGGTAATTTAAAACAGGAGAAAGACCTGCTTGATTTGCTAAAATAGATGAGTTATCATTTTTCATTTTTTAATCTGCTATTAGCATTAATCAATTCTGGCTTTCTAGGTGGATGTCACTGTAGAAGTTACTTCTAAACAACATTGATAATATGCTAATCTTTTTATGGCAATACGGAGAAGCGAAAGCGCAGAAACCATACACAAGCGACATTAATGATCCACGATGACTAAAGCCAGATTCTATAGCACCGGATGAAGAACAACTTGTCCATATTGAGTAGATATTTATAGCTTGAGTCTTTGAAATTAATAACCTCACCCCTCCTTAGAAATTATTTGCGTCAAAACTTAAATTGTTTATTTATTTGTTGAGATCTGTACCCATAACAATTCTTTTATATTTCATTTATTTGTTGATTTATTTCATGTAATTTTTGAAGGCTTTGATTTATTTTATTTTATCTATGAATTTTATTTTATCCTTAGATTTGAACTTATTAATTGAAATTGAATGCTAGATTCAAATATTATAACAAATAAGGTATTTATCGCAACGGACGACATATCTGTTGGAAAATATCAAACAGATTTATACATATGTTGCAACATGTAGGTAATCTGTTGGAAATTAGCAAACAGGTCTTCTCACTATTTCAACAGATAGATTTAGTAAAAACATCAACATAATGCGATAAATTACAAACCTATTGCAACAGATAAACTATCTGTCAGAACAGATAGAATATATGTTACAACAGATGGACAATCTATTGCAAATTCAATTTTCATTAGACATAAAAAATTACCACTACATGTAGAGTGAAGTGACTTGAAATAAAAAAGGTGGAACCCATTGACAGGCACCTAAATTTAGAGTGATCTTTCACTTTGGTAGCTCGCGTGTAATTCACATAGCCAAGGCTCATTAAACCCCCATTTTTGTTGACTTGGCATCTGATTTGGCCCCAACGGTTATTTTTCCTCTTGTATATTCATCTTCTTCCTAAAATTTAAGCATAAATTCTCAAATCTTGTTTTCTTCATCTTTTTTCTCTATCTCAATTCTTCAAATTATTTGTATTTGATTTTTCCGCATATTTTTTTCATTTTTTCCAACTGAGCTTGACAATGTCGAGCTCATCTTCCACTATTTTTTGTGATAAAGATTTTTTATATTGTAAGTATTGTCATGAAGCTCTATTAAAGACTTCTTGAACTCAACGAAATTCAGGTTGTAGGTTTTTTACTTGTAAGATTTCAAAGGTAATATTTTTTTATTTAATTAGTTGATTAATTATTGACTTGCAATTATTTTGTAATTGTGGTCTTGTTTTTATAGAAGTTGGGTGGATGTGGTTACTTTGATTGGTATAAAGAATGACACCCTTCACAAGCAAATCGTGTAATCTGGGGTTTGTTGAAGAAAGTTAAGGCTTTTGAAGAGAAACAAAATCGAATAAGAAGATACTACATTATTGGTGTTATTGTCGCTAATTTGGTGTTGTTGGGCACATGGATATTCAAGCCTAATTGCTAAAATTTTTATGGTGGTGTATTGTATTTGTTATTGGTTTGGTGTTGTTGAGAACATGGATATTCACGCATAATTATTGTGAAATATCAAAAAATTACCACTACATATAAAGTTACGTATGTAAGGTGAAGTGACGAAATAAAAAATTGTTATTTCACTGGCTCTTCTTTATACATAGGCTCCAAGCATCCAGTTAGTACCCATAAGCGCAGACCTCTTGCATGTTTGCCACAATATTGTCACACAGAAAGGTCGTTGGTTTGGCCATTTCTGTGTCTGTCAGCAAATATTCGTTGTGTACAAGTGTGTATGACCCGCACACAACACCGATTTCATTTTTGGAAGGTCCATGTCCTTATTTCTACCTTTAAAATTCCATGGTTCCTTCATCAATACTTTTTATAGCAAATTATCCATCAGTTTACTTTGCCTCAGCAAGATAGGGAACAACTCCAACAGTGAATGCATATGGGTAAAAAAATTGGCCTCATCCTAGGAAGGTAAGTTACAGTCATAAATCTTGATCTTTTCCTTCTCGAGTAGTATCTCAATAGCACGATAACGTATGCCTTCCATGTTCATGACTCCAAGAATTCTCTTTTCCCTAGTCGTGATCTTGTCTTGTGGATTTGGCCTCTCTCTTCTAACATTTTTATCCCATGCCATGGGGAGTTGACGCTCGCTTACTGAGATCATCGTACCTATCCTTGAAATTCTTATAAAAGTCGAGGTCCATTTTTCTATCAATAGCATCATAAGCCTCTGGGTACGCTAATTGTCTGCCTCTCATGAGTCAGAGAATTTCTTCAACATACTATGATATAAGAAGTCAATTTTTAAATAGGTTAGTAATTGTAGAGAAGGAAAACATAGTAGAAAGATGCAATGGATGGTCCATCTGTTGTAGAGGGTTCTATGAATCTGTTCACAGATTACCCATCTAATGCAACTTATGCAAGATATGGGTAATATGTTGCAACAAAACTACCACAAGTTGCACCAGAAAACACAGTTATTACAACAGTTGATACATGTTTTGCATAGTTTCTTCTTCATGAAGTAGATTAGATGGCTAGGTTAGGGAAAGTAAACTTACCTTGTCCACGTACTGCGTACACATATCTGTCATACTCTTGAAGTCTTAGGTGGAAAAGGTATGGATGGAGTAATCTTGTGCGACTTGCTTGGAATTCTTGTCCCATCATAGATCCCTCTTCTCTTTAGCGCTAAGTTCCGTGTATATGACCACCTTCTTGAATGGACACTGAACTTTAACAACTTTTGGAGAGGGAGGAGTTGTAATTGTTTTTTATTTTTGATTGGAGAGTACTTGGCTAATTTCCCTTCTCTTCCTCTCAACCGCCACTATAGGAGTGTATGGCTCCCTTACCTTCTTGGATTGTATGACACCCCTCTTGGATTTTAATTTTTCAACAACTTTGGTGATAGCCTCTACTTTTTCAAAGAGTTTATCCTGGCTAATTTTCACTCTTTGCATTTGCAACGAGAACATGAGGGTGAAGAGGGGTTAGAGGGACTATTGTAAGGGTGACAGGGATGTGTGAAAGGGGTATTTTCAAATATATTTATTTTTTATCGAGCATCAACATGCTCATCATCACGACTGGCAGCAGCATCGGCATACCTGCCACCAACATTAACAACTACACCAGTAACACCCCCAGAAAAAGCACCCGGATCTGTTGTAGTAGGTTGGTCATGAAGAGCCTCAACATTATGCTGACCTTGCCTAACTGCTCTTCTTATAGTTGTTTCTCTAGCCAATTCCTTCTTTATTAAATCCACCATTGGGTTTGTTATTGTATCAACAAGAACTAGAGTAATAATAAAAGTCATCCCTAACTCTTGCTCAGTAGGCACGATCTATGGATGCACCACCTATAAAGAGATAAATACATTTAAATCATATAATAATTTGCAGTCAGTTGGGTTACATGTTAACACAGACAACTTATGCAACAGATGATAATTTTTTGGTTTTGAAAAACAAAGGGAATGATGGCCTTGGGTTGTACCAGTCTGAAACCAAGTGGATTTATTTTGTCTTTCTGTTGCAACATCTAATCTATCTATCGTAATAGATTAATAATATGTTAAATCAAATTACCCATCCATTGCATAATTTGTAGTAGATGGGTAATCTGTTGAGTCGGATTTAGAGAACCAAAGTAACAGATGGAAATCTTATGTGAACTATGAATCGTTCAACAGATTGCCCATCTGTTGTACTAGTTGCAGTGGATGGGTAATCTATTGCAATAGATAACCCATCTGTTGCAACAGATGGCACATATTATGCAACAATGATCTTTCTATCACAATGGCTAATCTATCTGTCGTAATAGATTAACAATATATTACATCAGATTACCCATTTGTTGCATAATTTATAGTAGATGGCTAATCTATTGAGTCAAGTTCAAAGAACTAAAGCAAAAGATGGGTAATATGATGTGAAATATGAATCATCTATCGCAATAGATTACCCACACGTTTTACCAGTTGTAGTGGACGGGTAATCTGTTACAATAGATAACCCATCTGTTACAACAGATGGCACATCTATTTTAATATCTTTGTTTCAATCAAATTATTTTACTCGAAAGAAGATGTACTGCATCATTCGGAGGGTTAAAGATATCAGCCTCCTTAATTCTTATGCTGCTCTTTACAGCCAACCACCTAAGGATCATTGGACAATAAACCTCATTCGGGTAATCCTTAACTTGCTTTTGGAGGTGAGGAATGACTTCAAATTCTCAAGCCTAAAAAATGCAAACATGAGGCAAGAAAATAATTATTCAATTTAAATTTATGGATGAGTAAACAAATAGTGATTAAATTTACCATAAAATTCCAAGGAAAGCCATATAATGTGATCGTCTTTGGGGATAGATTTGTCAGTAAATATTTGACAGTCAAGTAGTAGTTGTTATATTCCCAGGGATAATTGTTGAATTTATCAAAATCCTCAGCAAGCTTCAATAAATCATCTTCTATGACTCTGTAGATGTCTTTTGCCAATATAACAGAATGGACAAACCAAACCAAGCATAATTGCTCCTTGGACTTCTTTGATATAGTTATATCCTTGAGATGTTTTATTAACTTATTGTCTTTGTACCCACATCCAATAATGTCCAACAATCCATCTATTTTTTCCTAGCGTTTGTTGGTTTTGGTGGGTAGTCGCTGGGACAATGCCTTCCTTGTATTTAATGGTGGTAGTTTAGATGTCCTTCTTGCTTTGGATCTTTTGTATGGTGTTTCATTGGTGAGAGGTTCTTCTGAATGATCATATCTCAAGCCCGTCACTATGGCAAACTCTTTCAAGATAAAAAAATAAATAAAATGCCACAGTAGTTGATCCAGATTTCATACATCTTTTTTTCGCCCTCATTCGAATCTTTATCATCCCCCACGTACTTGATCCTATGCTTGAGAAGACCATATATCATGCTCATTTAGAAATGGGCAGTATAGTCCTCAGGCAGCTCAATAAATTGTCCAAAGCAGCTCTTCTTAAAAAGTCCGTCTATGTTTTCATTATTCATAATATTCCTAAATTCATTAAAAGGTTTCCCCAACTGACATTTAAGTACAAGATCACCAGTTAGTTCTTCAGGGTCATTTATCGGCATTGCAACTTGAAGCCTGTCAATACTAATAGTTTTGATAGACTCATGTTGGGATTTTGATCATAATTCATGCTCCATTGGTGATGTATTATCTTCATACTGATTATTATCCTCTTTCTTTCTACTTCCTCTTCTTCTTGTTTATCTTCTTCTTACTCCTCACTTTCATTTTTCTCATCACTATCTATAGACCCTTGTATATCTCCCTCAATGTTGTTTTCATATCTTTCCTCAGATTCATTATTCCCTGGTTGAGATTGTTCAGGAAGCTCCTCTAAATCCCTCTGTACTGTAGCCTTTTTTGTTAGGTGGTCAGAAGTTGATCCATACTCACTTTCTTTTCTTTTGGGAGACATGTTTTACCTACAAACAACAGAAAAACAAAAATTACATTACAATTGATGTATGCATAAATTTTAAAAAATATATTATAAACACCACCAATACTAACACCACCAACCAATGCCACCAAAACCACCACCAACCAATGCCACCACAAAAACACCACCATAACCACCAACACCAATACCAACATCCACTACCACCAATGCCACTGCAGTCAATGAAACACTGCAATAAAACTAGGATTTTCTTGGGTTCTTCCTATGATTTTACCATTAAAACTCAAAATTGTAAACACATTTTTGAAGATAATACAACTAAAAGTCTTTTTTCTAATCATTAACTTAAAAGCCCAAATTTTTAGAAAAAGAAAAAAATATAGAACACTTCTCAAACTTTGTTACCTACAAAAATAGATAAAACGATGGATACAAGCAATAATGAAGTCGAAAATAACACCTATGAGGTTGAAAATGGAAATAAAATTGATTTGTTGTGAATGGTTGAGCAATTTGTTGAGTAGTTGTTTGTATTGTTGAGAGAGAAAAAAAGAGCGAGAACTCCAGATTTGCAATGATGAAACATTTTATCCGCAAATGTATGATTTATGTGGGTTGATTTGTATTTTGGAAAAGAATGATAGTTTTGAAAATGTTAATTTGGTCCAACTTGATAGGACCAAATTTGATATTAATTATTTTTAAAATGTTAAAAGATATGTGTAATTTTTAACAGTCTTATCATAATAAAGTGTATAAATTTAAACTTGAACACTGATGAATTTTTGATATTACCTTGATAATGAGGTAATAAGAATCATTTCAAGTCGGAGTGATCGATCGATGACTCAGGTTAGGAGGAACCCAATACCAACATCATTCAATAGCCAAAGACTCAATTGAAGTTGTAGGTGAACCCATGAAATCACCCCAATTCTAGATAAATCAATTTATATATTACGTTGATAATGAGTTAATAATAATTATTTCAACTCAGATTGATCGATCGATGATTCGTCTCGGGAGGAACACAATACAAACATCATGTAATTGCAAAAGACTCAATTAAAGTTGTAGTTGTAGTTGACCCCATCAAATCACCCCTAGTTCTAGATAAATCAATTTATGTATTAACTTGATAATTAGTTAATAAGAATCGCTTCAGCTCAGACTGATTGATCGATGACTCAGGTCGGGATTAACTCAATACCAACATCATGCAAGTGCTAAAGACTCAATTGAAGTTGTAGTTGACCCCAGGAACTCAGCCCTAGTTCTAGATAAATCAATTTATGTATTACCTTGATAATGAGTTAATAAGAATCATTTCAAATCGGAGTGATAGAGCGATGACTCAGGTCAGGAGAAACTCAATACCAACATCATCCAATCGTCAAAGACTCAATTGAAGTTGTAGTTGACCCCATGAAATCACCCCTAGTTTTAGCTAAATAAATTTAGGTATTAACTTGATAATGAGGTAATAAGAATCATTTCAACTTGGAGTGATTGATCGATGACTTAGGTAGGAGGAACTCAATACCAACACCATGCGAATCCCAAAGACTCAATTGAAGCTCTAGTTGACCCCATGAACTCACCCCTAGTTCTAGATAAATCAATTTACATATTACCTTGACAATGAGCTAATAATAATCATTTCAACTCGGAGTAATTGATCGACGACTTAGGTTGGGAGGAACTCAATACCAACATCATGCAAGTACCAAAGAATTAATTAAAGTTGTAGTTGACCCCATGAACTCACCCCTAATTCTAGCAAAATCAATTTAGGTATTACGTTGAAAATAAGTTAATAAGAATTGTTTCAACTTGGAGTGATCGATCGATGACTCAGGTCGAGATGAACGCAATACTAATATCATGCAATTGCCAAAGACTTAATTGAAGTTATAGTTGACCCCATGAACTCACCCTTATTCTAGATAAATTATTTTAGGTATTATCATGATAATGAGGTATTAAGAATCGTTTCAACTTAGAGTGATCAATTGACGACTTAGGTCGGGAGGAACTCAATACCAACATCATGAAATTGCCAAAGACTCAATTAAAGTTGCAATTGATCCCATGAACTCACCCCTAGTTCTAGCTAAATCAATTTAGGTATTACCTTGATAATGAGTTAATAAGAATCATTTTAACTCGAAGTAATCGATCAATGAATCAGGTTGAGAGGAATTCAATACTAACATCATGCAATTGCCAAAGACTTAATTAAAGTTGTAAGTGACCCCATGAACTCACCCCTAGTTCTAGATAAATAAATTTTGGTATTGCCTTGGTAATGAGTTAATAAGAATCGCTTCAACTAGGAGTGATCGATCGATCAACTCAGGTCGGGGGAAATTTAATACTAACATCATACAATTATCAAAGACTCAATTGAAGTTGTAGTTGTTGTTAACCCTATGAACTCAACCCTAGATCTATATAAATCAATTTTGGTATTACCATGATAAGAGTTAATAAGAATCGTTTCAACTAGGAGTAATCGATAGATGACTTATGTCGGGAGAAACCCAATGCCAACATCATGCTATTACCAAAGACTCAATTGAAGTTGTAGTTGACCCCATGAACTCACCCCTAGTTCTAGCTAAATCAATTTAGGTATTATATTGATAATGAGGTAATAAGAATTTTTTCAACTTAGATTGATCGATCAATGACTCAGGTCGGGAGAAACTCGATACCATCATCATGCAATTACCAAAGACTCAATTGAAGTTGAAGTTGACCCATAAACTCACCCCTAGTTATAGATAAATCAATTTAGGTATTACCTTGATAATGAGTTAATAAGAATCGTTTTAACTCAGAGTGACCGATCGTTGACTCAGGTCGAAAAGATCTCAATACCAATATCATGCCATTGCCAAAGATTCAATTGAAGTTGTAGTTGACCCCATGAACTCACCCCTAGTTCTAGATAAATTAATTGAAATAGTATTTAAACATATGAACACAATTAAAATTGTATAAAAACAAATGTTTAACCTATTACAACAGATGACTTATCTGTTGGAATTTGTCAAATATATTAAGTCATCTGTTGTAATAGATTAACTATCTGTTGTAAATTATCAAAAAAAACGTTGCCATATTTTGCAAAAGATGATTAATCCACTAGAAATTTTCAAACAAAATTGTCATCTGTTATAACAGATGACTGACCGTTAGAAATTTTCAAACAGAAATTGTCATCTGTTACAACAGATGACTTATATATTTTAAGATTTTTTTTTTTTATTTTAAAGTAATTTCATAATTTCTTATCCGATATAAAAGAGATAAATACTAAGGCGGTAAAAAATATTACTTAGATAACTCGAAAATCTTCTCATTGAGTAGTCTTATCTAGTCTTTTCAATGTCACCATCTCCTCGGGCCCCTCAAAAGTTATTAATGAATATTTAAAATCCATCTCTAGAATTCTTTCTCCTTCATCCATAAATTAACTCAACTCATCTCTTTTCTTTATTCAGATTCAAAATTCTCCTTCAGTCCTCTTTAGGGTAATCACAACCATCTCCTTGTTTTCTATATTTTCTCTTTTTTTTTTACATAAGGATTCTTTTGGATATCAATCAATCCCCCCAATATCTTTGATCGACTGAAATAGGTGTTCTGATCTCTTTGCTTTTTTAACATTGCAGGTATGGTTCACCATTGCTCTTTCCTTCTCGTCTTCTTCTTTGTATGTTATTTAAATTACATATATACATCTGTAGTTATTAATGATTTACCTATTACTAGTTTTCTATTTATTGATAAATGGGTGTTGGTGTTGTTGGAACATGTGGTGTTTGTGTTGTTGATAGTATTGGAACATGTGGTGTTTGTGTTGTTGATGGTGTTGGAACACATGGTGTTATTTCTTTGTTGTTGATGTTTTTGTTATGTTGTTGGTGGTGTTGCAATAGTTTTCTCAACTGTTGCATTTGATGAATCAACTGTTGGAACAGATGGAACAATTGTTGGAAGAAATCAAACTAGTAGCAAGGCTGGTTTGATTTATTCAATAGATGACCCATCTATTGCAACATGTCATCTATTTGTTGCCAAAGATTCATCACCTGCTGCAACGGATAACTCATCAATTAAATAGATGGGGAATTCGTTGCATTAAATGGGTCATCTGTTGAATTATTCAATTTTGTGTTACCCTTTTGTAATGTTCTTTTTGTTCTTCTCTTGATTGACATCAAATATTTTTCTCTTGTTTGTAGATTAAAGAAAGTGAAACTAGATAAACTTTTTCCCGACCAGCATTAGAGGTTGGATAAAGATGGATTCGGAGGAATAAGCTACTTGCAGATGGAATCGCTTCATATATGGGAGGTATATATTACTGATCAACATATCGTGAAAACACACATATAGTACACTAATTTTTTAATGTTGGTTCTTTACCTATCAGGCGTTAATCTTTCAAACAAGATATGACATTTTACAGTTAAGATTGTTAGGTTTGAGCTGGTAAGGCTGAGGGACAAAGTAGGTGGTGTCGATACCCTATTATGATTTAATAGAGATTTTTCTAATGTTTATACGTCAACTTTGGAGAAGGGTTCAAGTTTTTTGTAGTAGTATGAGCATTCAAATAGTGATTGGACTAATTTTAAGAGTTCAACAGACTTTTGAAAGTCCTCCAAAGCCTCTTACTGCAGCAAACAAGAATTAAAAATCAATAAAAATTCCCCTGGTCCAAATTTATATGGATGGGTTGCTCGAGAAGACTATTATATAGAAGAAGATGATTGGAAGAATACCTGTGCAGGAAGGGGGAGGTAGAGAAGACCATATATCAACTCAGACCTTATTTAAGAAGAAACACAAGGTAGGAAGGAAAGTGTAGTGAAATTGGCTGATGAAAATGACATAAAAAATGAAAAAAAATGAATGAGCTGCAAATGTGAAAGTGAATCGAAAATTGAAAATCCATCAGTCCATTGGAGCTATGCACTTTGTTAAGGGACTGGAACTAGCTAGCGTGGCCTGAATAAAGACCCACAAAATGCAGGACCAAAAATCTAAGGTTGCAGCTTTGTAAGCACCGATGGTGGTAAGATTGTCGGTTAGGATTGAAACTTGAACCAATAACTCCTGAAGTAAAAATAAGGGGTCAATATAAGGTGGCAATTTTTTAAGTTAAACTTGCATCCCAGGTCTTCTGCTTGTGGTTCTGGTCAGGTCAAAGGTAGTGGAAACAACAAGGCATAGGATTTCTGCCCAACTTCAGAAATTTTTGTTTCTACTACCATTGACCTGATCAAAACCACAAACAGAAAGCATGGGATGCAAGTTATACTTTAGAAATTGATGCCTTGGCTTCCCTTATTTTTAATTCTGGAGTTTTTGGTTTAGGTTTCATTTGTGATTGAAAATCTTACCAATCCTCTGTGCTCGCTGAGCTGCTTTCTTAGTCTTTTGGTCCTGCTCTTTGTGGGTCTTCATTAAGATCACTCTCACTAGTCGCAGTCCCTAGAAAAGTGTCCCCAACTCTACTCCTCTTCATTATTTTTCTTTTTCAAGAAGGGCTGACAGGTTTTAATATTTGGGTACACTTTCAAATTTGCAGTTCATTCAGTTTTTTTGTCTTTCAAGTTAATTTCATTGGCCAGATTTACTAGAAGTTCCTACCCTGTGTTTCTTATTAAATAAGGTCTAAGATGATATATGCCCTTCTCCACCTATACTTTCCCGCACATGTATTCTCCCAAGCACCTTCTGCTATATAATAGTCTCCTCGACCAACCCATCCATATAAATTTGGACCAGGGATATTTCTATTGGTTTATTCTTGTTTGTTGCAGTGCGAGGCTTTGGAGGCCTTTCAAAAGTTCATTGCACTATTAAAATTGGTCCAATCACTATTGGATATTTACACTGTCGTCAAAAACTTAAACCCTTCTCCAAACTTGACATATAAACATGAGCAAAACCATCATTAAAGTATAACAAGGTATTGACACCACCATCTTGGAACCCTTTGTCCTTATCAATTCACACCAACCAAACTAAACTGTAAAATGCAGGATCTTGTTAGAAGGATCAATGTCTAATCGGTAAAAAACTGCATTCATAAGATCATTATACTTTATGTGTGTTTGTCACGATAGCCTTATCAATAATACATAACTCCCACACATGAAAGTGGATCCATTCATCTTCACTCACCTTATTCTTCCTACCCCATCAATGTCAGACAGTGTTTATTCATCTGCACGCATGTGATAACTATTAAAAAAGGTGACCAGTCGTGATTTTTTGTCTACACATTCAAAAAAGCTGATGAATCAAATTCCCCATCTGTTGCAACTGATGAATCAGCTATTAGAAGAAATCAAAACATCTCCTCCAAAAAGTGGCCCATCTGTCACAACAAATAATCCATATGTTACAATAGATGTCTCATCTATTGCATATACAGACCATCTATTACAATAGATAGTAAATCTGTTACGACAGTAGGTTATCTATTGTGACAGATGGACGATCTATTGCAAAATCTCAATAATAACGGTTATTATTAAGGCTCAAACTATTTGAAAAGGTGAGAGGTTTGAATCTAAAAGAAAAATTCACGACTTTTCACAAAAAATAAAAATCCAGTAGTTTGAATGTAATTAATACAATGGAGTTGAATAGTAGTGCCTTTTTACCTAACACATTCAGATTCAATCCTCTATAAATAGGTCCCTTCTTAATCTTCAGTCTACTCCACTTTTATTAATTTCTTGCATTTTCTCTTTTCGTATTATATCTTCAACTACTTCTATTCAAAGAGCATATTCCTTACTCGTTGAGGTAAGTTTTTTTTCTGTGTAAATCTACCAGTTGGTAGTATATGTTGTATTACATTCGAACTCTTTTCTTTTTATTTGTGTTTACATTTTTTGTCAATTCATGCATGTTCTAGATATGACTGATCCTGTTTGGGACATTACTATTCTACGCGAAACCATGCAGAAACTTCAGAGGTAGATTAATAGCCTGAAGAGGGAGTTGGTCGCCATGAGGACAAGTATTTTAGAGAGATGCAGAGGCTGATGAGGACCTGCTACTGCAGGTTGATTGTTTGGTTGGCAATAATAATGATGATAATGATGACAATACTAATTAGAATGTATTTTTTCTTTTAGCGTATATATTTTAATTTTTCTATATCGGATCCATACATAATTTATTTTATTTTTCATTTAATAAAAAATTTAATTTTAGTCTACTTTGTCTTTTTAATTTTTATTCAATTTTCAGTCTGTCTATTTCTTCCTCTAAACATAGATGTTAACATGTCGATGATTGGGGGTAAGGAGCAATTTTAAATCTAGTATCACTACAATTTTTTTCTTTTAAGTTCTTTCAACAAATGAACCATGTGTTGGAACAGATTGGTCATCAGTTGGGTTTCTGTCAATAGATTATCCATCTGTTATGACAGATTTGTTAATTTTTGGAGGAAAACATTCTAGTTTGATGAACTGTGTTGTGTTCTTCCATCTAATGTCCATCTATTGCAACAAATGGATAGTCTGTTGAAAATAATTTTGTGGTCTGATGTATTTAGTTCATGTTTTGCCTTTTTTTATTGATGCACAAGTTATTAGAAAAAAGATATTTCATATATAATAAATAATAACATTTACGTTTACAATAATGAGTTAAATATATAAAAGTCCACAACAAATAACAACGCAAGTTTTTTGCAATTACAACGATCACGGTGGATGACGATCCAGGCATGTAGTTCTTTTGTGTCCAGTGGTCTTAAATACGGAACACTTGTTTCTTCTTGATGAAAATAATTCTCTGACTCCATGCCTCCTCTTATATGGCTTTTTTTCTGGTTTGATAGTGCTTCGTTCAATACATAGAGGAGGTACTAATCTCCCCAAAAGCTCTGTAGGAACAACCCAAGATTCTTTGGGAGGCACCAAAGTAATATGCCCACTATATGCCATTGTATATTTTTCCACCGAATAATATGGAGAGGATTACTTATAAATTTTAGTTCCATATTTTGCACTGTATTGAGCTCGAAGTGCTGCCATAGAATATGGATAGGGTATTTTTTCTAAGTCAAAAACTCTGCACGTATAAGATCTTGTTTGAAGATCGACCGTGGAAACATCACCATAACCATTGATACTGAACTTGTAATCTACTATTTGGTGAGATAATAACCTATTCCCCAGACAGATGTTCATTGATATTATTTTTTCCACTTCTAGAACAAATGGGGTTCCTGCGTCTTTGAACTCCACACGCCTTTTGTTACAAAATTAGCCATACTTTTTGTTTGTTATTTCAAATACAGCCTTGATGGGAAATTCTCTTTCATCACCAAACAATAAATTCACCGATTCAGCTATGTTTGATGTCATAATATTGTACCTATACAAAAGAATCACTTAGTACGATATCATACTAAACTTGTAACTCAAATAAGACATTAAATTCATAAGAATGTACCTATTTGTCAAGTAGAATGCCTGGCTCCATCTCTCGAAACTGACACGTATGAGATGTTCTAATGCCTGGGGATGCATATCCGCTATTTTATTGAAATGGTCTAAAAACTCCTCTCTACTATATACTTTAGCAGCTCTATAAAAAAGGGTCACGACCTTTCCGTTGTGAAAGTTGGTTCGAATGTTCTCTCCAAGATGCCTGATGCAATAACCAAAGTAAGCTAAAGTGAAGAAAATTAAATCAATCTTTGGAATACTTGGATGCCTATCCAAAACAAAACACAACACTTTGGTATCTTCGACGCAGTTTCACAATTGTTCAAAAAAATCCATAAGAGGCATCACATTTCATGTCCGCTACACAAAAAGTGACAGGAAAGATGCGATTCTTCATTTTCTGCGCCATCGCCGCTAGTAGAACTCTATTATACCTGCTTCTCAAGAAGGTACCTTCAATGGTTATGCCTTTTCTCAAATGTCAAAAACCTTGAATCTAAGCACCATAGGATACAAAAAGGTACTTGAAGCTTCTATTTTGTTCAACATACAATGCCATCTTACTTTTGGGATTTGTGGACTCAAGCATGTAATGGTAGGCATCGAGGATTTTATACCCATGCTCATGTGTCCCCCTAACCAAATCCTTGGAAATCCCCATAGCCATATATATTTTCTAATAAATGACCAGGACACCCAATTCCGTAAGAAGTTGATTGGCCATAACCCCTATAGAAGGGCCTTTGCCATTAGGGAATCTATTCTTGAAATATTCACCGAGGACCTTTGATGTGGCATGAAGATTTTGGCCCGAGGTGTGCTCCGAACCACATGTGTGATACTTTTCATGTTTATGAGTGATGAATCTGTCAGAACTTCAGTACTTCACCGCTCTTAACCACCACTTGTAGTTCGGATTAGCACCTTTGTAGCAAAAGACTTTGCTCGAATTAATCACCTTCATTATTTTGAAATCTTTTTTCAAGTAAGAAATAAACAAAGTAGTAGATATTTCTTTCTTGTCCTTGAATGACATTCCATTGAAAAGGCCGGTCTCATTATCTTGAAGATTGTTAGACTATATTGATCGAGAAGAACTTCCCACCATATTGGTCACATCAACGAGCGTAGGTGTTTGATCATCATCTGAAACATTCATGTCTAGATCATCTAACTTATCATCAAAGATGTCTTGTTATTGTTCTTCTTCTACATTCTGGTTCTCATTCTTTCTCGTCTTTTCAACTATGTATACCCTTAACACAGGCCTAGATGAATCACTAATATAAGCATGCAACCAAACCTGATCAGTTATCATGAAAGGTAGTACCCTCTGATTTTTAAAGGAGCTGTGCATGTAGCTGATGATAAGTTATTTCGGTTGATAATTCAGTCCATAATAGCTGATGATTAAGTTCACAAAATAATCATACGAAATATCACTTTGGACTACCATAGCTATCGTCTCTAGCATTTCACCCTTCTTTCAACGCCATGCATATCAATTGCTCTTCTCAATCCATTGACCATGACAATCCACCCTTATTATTATTGATCCCTCCATTAGTAGTTCCTAAATAAAGTTATTTGTTAGAAAAGTTAATATTAATTTTATAGTGCCGTACATGAATCCCAACAGATGTGTAATCTGTTTCAACGGGTGAAAAATAACTTGCAACAGGTAAATGATCAGTCATGACAGATTACTTACCTATTGGGATTTATGTTATGCTCCCGAAGATGATTTAAACAGACGAGTCATCTGTTGTAATAGGTGAATCATATATTGCAATATACTTTACATTTGTTGCAACAGATGAAGTGTCTGTTGGGATAGATGCTACAGTACTAAGAAACCTTTAAAGTTGATACCAATAGATGAGTGACATGTTGCAACAGATAATTAACCTGTTACGATAGATGACTTACTTGTTACAACAGATGACGCGTCTGTTGGAATCGAGTTCAGGTTCCTATTGCAATAGGTTACTAATCTATTGCAATAGTCAACACGTCTATTGAAATTAGGTTCAGGTTTTGTTGCAACAGGTTACTAATCTATTGCAACAGATATTTATTCTGCTGTAACATATAACTAATCTGTTGTAACAGATGGGTCATATGTTGCAATAGATAACCCATTTATTCGATTCATGTTATGGCACTATAGAACCATAAACATGAATTCAACTTATGAGTCTTTCACTGTAATAGATGGATCATCTGTCGCAACCGATGATTGATCAGTTTAAACATATGGATCTTATATTGCATTCATGTTTGCGTGCTATCTATTGTTGAAAAAACAGCACAATAGCAGTTACCCGGATGACCAATTCAACTAAAAATCGTAATTTGATTTATCAAAGTCACCTATGAAATAATGTCAAAGTGGAAAGTGATGTACGAAACAAATTTTGACCTAAGAAATTAGTCAAATAGAAGCAGTAGCGGTAACAACAACAACAATAATGGTCAACAAGAAGAAGATAAAAATGATAATGAAGTAGAAGATGATGATAATGAATCAGAAGATGATGAATAAATCAGCCGCAACAATGAACAACAATAATCGCTAAGAGAGAGAAAACAACAATA